>NW_027269278.1:18501647-19061657 GCF_023055355.1 Agelaius tricolor
GGGACACCCCCCTGCCCAATGTCCCCCTGCCCAATGCCCCCCTGCCCAATGCCCCCCTGCCCAGGGATATCCCCCTGCCCAATGTCCCCCTGCCCAAGGACACCCCCCCTGCTCAGGGACACCCCCCTGCCCAAAGCCATGTCCCCATCACAGCAGAGGGACTGGGCACCCACGCTTTGGGGCTGCTTGGAGCACACCACAGCGAGCAGGGCACTGCCAGACACTCACATCTTTCCTCTTCTGGCCACCCCCAATTGGCAATTGATGTCTCCTTCTGCCAGAGCAACCCCAGGCACCCCTGTGAAACAGAGGAATAGAAGGAATGAAATACATTCAGAACGGGTGTTTTCAGCAAATATGTTACAAAACCATTTCAGACCCTTCACTCTGAGTGTCCCATTATCAAAACACAAACAGTCATCTCTCAGCCCTTAATACAGCTGGAATTATCTTACCTGTCCTCTCCATTATTCTTGGTGACAAGTGAATGGTATAAATGCCCCACAGCCCTTGGATAAATAACTTCCCACACAGATTAGGCTACATCATGCAGTGCTAACAAACATATCCATGAAAAGGCAATGGACGTGCTAATCTATAAAGATTTAGGTGAAGGAAGAAGCCATCAATCTGTCAGAGTTATCAGGTTGTGTTTCTCCCCGTTACTGCAGAGATTTCCTCTTAAACTCTACCCTTACTCCTCTGGAGATTATGCAGGAATTGCAGCTGGAACACAATTTTTCCAAAAAAAATAGGGCTGTACCGAAAGGATGTCCATCCTCCAGGTGTGAAGAATGCCTTGGCAAGGAACAATCTTCTCTTTGAAACCTCTGTTTCCCTAATTAAGGAAGCTGTTAGGGGATGAAGGGGGAAAGAGACAAAAGCAGCATTCCAGCTCTGCTATCAAAATAAACAAACTTCAGAGGCTTCAGAGAAGCTGCGCCACGTGCCCTGATAAACATTTGGGACTGGTTTCTGCTCTTGTTTCAGCACTTTGTTGCCTCTTTGGCTCAGAAGACATTCCTTGCTCCCCCAGCCCACTCTAACTCGGTGTCACAGCAGGATTTGCCCTTCCCAGGGGGAATGAGGAACCAGGAGCAGCCCCAGCCCAGCTCCTGAGCCAGCCCAGGCTCAGCCCTGCACACCCGGGAACAGCCAGGGACAGCAGGGACAGCAGGGACAGAGCAGGGACAGAGCAGGGACAGCAGGGACAGAGCAGGGACAGGGCAGGGACAGCAGGGACAGCAGGGACAGGGCAGGGACAGCAGGGACAGAGCAGGGACAGCAGGGACAGAGCAGGGACAGGGCAGGGACAGCAGGGACAGCAGGGACAGCAGGGACAGAGCAGGGACAGCAGGGACAGAGCAGGGACAGGGCAGGGACAGCAGGGACAGCAGGGACAGGGCAGGGACAGCAGGGACAGAGCAGGGACAGGGCAGGGACAGGCAGGGACAGCAGGGACAGGCAGGGACAGGGCAGGGACAGAGCAGGGACAGAGCAGGGACAGGGCAGGGACAGGGCAGGGACTGGGCAGGGATAGAGCAGGGACAGGGCAGGGACAGGGCAGGGACAGGGCAGGGACTGGGCAGGGACAGAGCAGGGACAGCAGGGACAGGCAGGGACAGCAGGGACAGGCAGGGACAGGGACAGGCAGGGACAGGGCAAGGACAGCAGGGACAGCAGGGACAGCAGGGACTGGGCAGGGACAGGGCAGGGACAGGGCAGGGACAGCAGGGACAGAGCAGGGACAGGCAGGGACAGGCAGGGACAGCAGGGACAGGGCAGGGACAGACAGGGACAGGCAGGGACAGCAGGGACAGGGCAGGGACAGGGCAGGGACAGCAGGGACAGGGCAGGGACAGGCAAGGACAGGGCACAGGTGCCCAGAGCAGCTGGGGCTGCCCCTGCATCCCTGGCAGTACCCAAGGCCAGGCTGGGCACTGGGGCTGGGAGCACCTGGGACAGTGGGAGGTGTCCCTGCCATGGCAGGGGTGGGATGGGATGGGATGGGATGGGATGGGATGGGATGGGATGGGATGGGATGGGATGGGATGGGATGGGATGGGATGGGATGGGATTGGATTTAAGGTCACTCCCAACCCAAGCCATTCCAGGATTTTGTGCTAATGGAGCAGGAAGTGAATTCCCCATGTTTTACAGAGCTGTGGATGTGCCCCAGGCAGGAGCACAGGGACTCGTTCCCCCAGCAGGTCCCTGCAGCAGGGCTGGGCTGGCTCTGACACTCCCAGCCCCTCTCTGGGGGTGTTTCAGTGCTTTGCCCTCAGCTCTGACCCGCTGGGCCCCTGGCTCTCCCTGCAGAGCCTGCATCAGTGGCTGAACAATTCCCCTCTTCCTGGGCAGGAGCTGTGTTTGAAGCCTGCACAGCCCCAGCTCGATACCATTCCCATCACTCAGGTTAATGAGCACAGTTCATCAGCCCCGTCCCTTTGACTCCTTCTCTCCTGAAGGGAAAATAATGCATTTAACATGTCAGATATTTAAAGGGTTCTTTCATGTGCAGCCCCAGTTCATTGCTAATAAAATACATTTTACTCTGCTCTTTCATTCCCTGAGCATTCCATGCTATATTGAATTTAAGATAGAGCTTCTTGCCACGTTTCTTAGCAGAAAATAGACATCTGAAGACTCATTAAAGTCTTCCAGGCTTCCAGTTGCCCTCTGTCAGGTGGCATTAAACAAGTGCTGTAAGGAAGAGCAGCACAGGCAGAGCAGGACCCCTGTGAGGAGCCCCTGTCTGGAGCAGGAGCAGCCCCCCAAGGCCCCCAGCCTCTGTCCATGAGCCACTCCAGCCCCCCAGGCCCCCCAGCCCCTGTCCATGAGCCCCCAAAGCCCCTCAGCCCCTGTCCATGAGCTCCTCCAGCCCCCAGCCCCTGTCCATGAGCCCCTCCAGCCCCCCAAGGCCCCCAGCCCCCATCCATGAGCTCCTCCAGCTCCCAGCCCCTGTCCATGAGCCCCTCCAGTCCCTCCTTTTGGGGGGCACAGAGCCAGTGACCCCTGCACGGGCAGAGGCTCACGGCAGGAGCTGTGCTGAGCTGCTGCCTTCCCAACACCCTGCCTTCCCCAAACAAACACCCTGCCTTCCCAACAAACACCCTGCCTTTCCCAACAAACACCCTGCCTTCCCAAACACCCTGCCTTTCCAAACACCCTGCCTTTCCCAACAAACACCCTGCCTTTCCCAACAAACACCCTGCCTTTCCAAACACCCTGCCTTTCCCAACAAACACCCTGCCTTTCCCCAGACACCCTGCTTTTCCAGGAGGGATCCATTGCAGAGATGGAAGCATCACTCACTGGCCTTCACTCTTTGTCTCTGACAAGTTTTTTCAGAAAGACACAAACTGGAGGCTGTTTGTCCTAAGCCAAATGAACGTCATTCATCACCTTTGGAGAGCCACCATCACTGCAAGTTAATGCCTCCCAGAGCTTCTCGGTGGCAAATTCCTTTATAATACAAAGTTAAAATCAACCTCTGAAATGCAAATAACCCAGCAACCTCCACAAGATGATTTATGCCATGCTATCCTTTTCATGAAAATAAATTAAAAGAAGAAAATGTAATTTAGGGTGAACTGCATTGTATATTAAAATAAAAGACTGACATTATGTCTGCAAAACGGAGCACGATGTGTTGCTGCCATTGCTGCTGGAGGTTTAACCTTCCCAAACATGGAGAAAAGGACTCTGATTTATCTGGTCTGATTTTGCATCCAACCCTTTTTATGGCTTGGGGCACGTCCTGAAAAGACACGCATTTTGATTTCTCTATGTCGGTGTCGCTTCAAGAGAAGGCAGGAAGTTTGATTCTCAGTCAATACTGGAAACAGAAAAGGAGAATGAGGAGTTCCCTGTAAGAGCAGACCCCAGTCCCTCACCTGTCCCCCATAAGAGCAGACCCCAATCCTTCACCCCAGTCCCTCACCTGTCCCCTGTCAGAGCAGATCCCAATCCCTCACCTGTCCCCCATAAGAGCAGACCCCAATCCTTCACCCCAGTCCCTCAGTGTCAGAGCAGCCCCCGGTCCCTCCCCTGTCCCCCATCAGAGCAGCCCCCGGTCCCTCACCTGTCCCCAGTCAGAGCAGCCCCCAGTCCCTCAGAGTCAGAGCAGCCCCCGGTCCCTCCGTGTCAGAGCAGCCCCCGGTCCCTCCCCTGTCCCCAGTCAGAGCAGCCCCCGGTCCCTCCCCTGTCCCCCATCAGAGCAGCCCCCGGTCCCTCCCCTGTCCCCAGTCAGAGCAGCCCCCGGTCCCTCCCCTGTCCCCCATCAGAGCAGCCCCCGGTCCCTCAGTGTCAGAGCAGCCCCCGGTCCCTCAGTGTCAGAGCAGCCCCCGGTCCCTCCGTGTCAGAGCAGCCCCCGGTCCCTCCCCTGTCCCCCATCAGAGCAGCCCCCGGTCCCTCCCCTGTCCCCCATCAGAGCAGCCCCCGGTCCCTGTGCCGCCCTGGGGCGGGAGGTGCCCCTGGCCCAGCGGGGCTCAGCTGTGCCACGGCACCCTGGGGTCGCCTGGGCAGCCCGAGCCGGGGCTGCTGCCGCGCTCCCGTGCCCAGGTGACTGCAGCTCCTGCTGCCCCCCTCCTGGGCAGAGTTAACATCTGCACGTTTGTTCTGCTCTATTAAACTCCCTCAAATGGAGGGGAAAAATCCCTTTGGATAAAGTGAGCGGATGTGATGGAGCCAGCTGGGGTCAGAGTGCCGCACTCAGCACAGCCCCAGCACAGCCCCCAGCTCCTCCTGCTCCTCTGAGCTCGCCCGGGGCTGGGCAAACAGGCAGAGCCCCTGGAGCTGGGCTCCAGAGAACAGAGCTGGGGCTCTCAGAGAGCTGCAGCCTCCCTGCAGGGCTGCTCAGGCACAGAGCTGAGCCAGGACTCTGCCCCGAGCCCACGAGTGGCACTGAGCCCGTCCTGAGCTGGCACCAGACCCTGCAGGCTCCAAGATGCTGCTGCAGGCACCAGGAGGGACAAAATAGAAAAAGCTGCCAGAAGCTCAAACCTGACAAACGGCTTGTGCACAGAACTTGGGTGGGTTTTGTGGTCTCCACCCACATAAATCACCAACAGCAGCTTATAAAATCCCAGGATTGATCTACAAGGCTCTCTAAGCGTCATTTTAAATCACAAATTTCAGGCAAGTAAAGATACAGGCCTTAGTTTTATTTTTATTACTACTAATAGCTGTAAGAAAGAGCTGTGCTATTAAAAAGCAACAGCTGCTTGCAAATGAACAGATCTTTTCCAAATCAGGGTCATTTCTCCTGGTAATGGTAAGACCCTGTCAGGCAATTGTAATCCTGACAGAAAAATACTTCACCTTCACTGCTGGCCTCTAAGATAGTAAATCTCAGACAATCTGTCTGGTTCTTAAAATATAATTCCTCTTTACTAGAACTGATCTTCTAAAACAGGCTGGGGGATGTGGTTCCTCATTCCTTCTTTTTCTCCACGTTTTCACTGGTAAAGTCTCAAATCTGCTCAGGGTTGTTTTGTTCAGCCCCCAGTACAGATGTTTTTGCAGAAAGGGGAAGTCTTCAAAGAGAAAAATATCACAAGCATCATCCAGGAACTGCAAAATCCCAAGCTGCAACTTGGATTCTGCCAGAGACAAAGTGGCCTTGGGAAAAACCACCTCTCCTCCCTGCAGGACCTCCATCTGCTGCTCACTAATAAAATGGGATTATAAAACTGCCCCCTCCCAAAGGGCAAGTAAACTGTGAAGGTGAACACTGCAATAGAAGCGAGATACACTTTTATAACCCAGCAAATTCCCCTCCAGCCTCTTCTCTCTTCTGTTCAGCAGCCCCATTTCTACATGAAAGCTGCACACCAGCTTTGCCATTTACACAGACTTCCTTCAGCAGGCTGCAGATTAAAGCTAGGAGAATAATCCATAGCAATTAATTTATTCAATGAATTTAGCCTCATTTTCTGTTCCCAAAATGTCTGCAAGCTATTTACCCTTTCTGCCGTGGCTCCTCATTACTCACAATTATTGCTCCCTAACTCTCGGTCTGTAAATTACTCTGAAACAATTGGCTGAGCTCTCCAGAAGCTCTTTGGGCTGGTTTCAGTGAGCTGCACGGGGCACTGTGGCCCTTGCCATTAGGGACAGGAAGAAAGGGATCAGATGGGGCTGGGATGCAAAGGGCCTCATTCCCCAGCTGTGCCCAGCTGTGCCCGGGACCGCTGCAGGGGACAGGGCACAGTCAGACAGCTGGAATGAGCTCCTGGTACTGCAGCATTCCAGCAACCACTGCTGGCACTGCAGCATCCCAGCAACCACTGCTGGCACTGCAGCATCCCAGCCCTCACTGCTCCTGGCACTGCAGCATCCCAGCAACCACTGCTGGCACTGCAGCATCCCAGCAACCACTGCTGGCACTGCAGCATCCCAGCCCTCACTGCTGGCACTGCAGCATCCCAGCAACCACTGCTGGCACTGCAGCATCCCAGCAATCACTGCTGGAACTGCAGCATCCCAGCCCTCACTGCTCCTGGCACTGCAGCATCCCAGCAATCACTGCTGGCACTGCAGCATCCCAGCAACCACTGCTGCTGGCACTGCAGCATCCCAGCAATCACTGCTGGCACTGCAGCATCCCAGCAACCACTGCTGGAACTGCAGCATCCCAGCCCTCACTGCTCCTGGCACTGCAGCATCCCAGCAACCACTGCTGGCACTGCAGCATCCCAGCAATCACTGCTGGCACTGCAGCATCCCAGCAACCACTGCTGGAACTGCAGCATCCCAGCCCTCACTGCTCCTGGCACTGCAGCATCCCAGCAATCACTGCTGGAACTGCAGCATCCCAGCCCTCACTGCTCCTGGCACTGCAGCATCCCAGCAATCACTGCTGGAACTGCAGCATCCCAGCCCTCACTGCTCCTGGCACTGCAGCATCCCAGCAACCACTGCTGGCACTGCAGCATCCCAGCCCTCACTGCTCCTGGCACTGCAGCATCCCAGCAACCACTGCTCCTGGCACTGCAGCATCCCAGCAATCACTGCTGGAACTGCAGCATCCCAGCAATCACTGCTGGCACTGCAGCATCCCAGCAATCACTGCTGGAACTGCAGCATCCCAGCAATCACTGCTCCTGGCACTGCAGCATCCCAGCAATCACTGCTGGCACTGCAGCATCCCAGCCCTCACTGCTGGCACTGCAGCATCCCAGCAATCACTGCTGGCACTGCAGCATCCCAGCAATCACTGCTGGAACTGCAGCATCCCAGCAATCACTGCTGGCACTGCAGCATCCCAGCAACCACTGCTGGAACTGCAGCATCCCAGCCCTCACTGCTCCTGGCACTGCAGCATCCCAGCAACCACTGCTCCTGGCACTGCAGCATCCCAGCAATCACTGCTGGCACTGCAGCATCCCAGCAACCACTGCTGGAACTGCAGCATCCCAGCAATCACTGCTGGCACTGCAGCATCCCAGCAATCACTGCTGGCACTGCAGCATCCCAGCAACCACTGCTCCTGGCACTGCAGCATCCCAGCAATCACTGCTGGAACTGCAGCATCCCAGCCCTCACTGCTCCTGGCACTACAGCATCCCAGCAACCACTGCTGGCACTGCAGCATCCCAGCAATCACTGCCCTCCAGGACTCCTGCCTTCTGCAGGGGACAGGGCACAGTCAGACAGCTGGAATGTGCTCCTGGCACTGCAGCATCCCAGCCCTCACTGCTCCTGGCACTGCAGCACTCCAGCCCTTGGCACATCTAGAATTCCTCTTTGAAACACGCATCTAGGAAAAAAATTGCATTTTCTGAGAAACTGCGCAATTTTTTGTGTCTGAATATTTTTTCTGTTGGTTTAAGTCTATGTCTTCATAAGCATTTCCATCAGCATGGAGAATTGCTGCAGGATTGACAAATTCCCTTAAATTTCAACCAAAAAAGGAGGAGTCCTTCGAGGTGTGTTAGCAGAGAGCACCAAGAGGTATTTTAACAAAAACAGTGGGGTCACTCTAGGGTAGAGGGGCTGCTGGCAGTGTCCATGCAAGCTCCCTCCACACTGCCTTCAAAGAGCTTCTGAGACATTTCAGCATTTCAATGTGTTATTGGCTTAGCAAATAAATAAATTACAAAGTGCCAAAAGAGCTTCTGGAAAATACATTAAGGCAATTTGCAAATAATTGCAGTGAGTTGGGCTATTATGACTTTGACTTCTGAAGTATAAAATCTCCCAGAGATAATGATGATAATCATATTGAAAATAGTTGCCACCCTTTAATCTTCTAAGAGTGAACAGAGATCTTTGGGAATTTGGGCCCCTGTCAGAGCAATTGAGCATCTGACAGGAGGCAATGAGGGTGGGTGGAGCGGGGTCAGGGCCGTGCAGCATCCAGAGCTCCACCAGCACGGGCTCCCCTGCCCACAGCTCTGCCCCCATCACAGACCCCGCTCCCAGGACAGATTTGGGTCTCAGCTCCTCGACTGGGCACAGGGAGATTCACTGCTCATCTCATGGGCAGCTCAGGACAGATGGCACCGAGCCCCGAACCAGAGCGAGCTGCTGACAGTTCTGTTCAGGGGCACGATTGCTGCTGGGAGCTTCACTTTTCTAAGGACAACAGAATCACATCCAAGGTCAGCTGTGCAGAGCTGCCTCCAGCAGGAGCACGCACAGGCTGGCAGCCAGGGCACTGCGGGGCACTGCCCACACCCCTGGCACCAAGGGGCACTCCCTGCACCACAGAGGGCCTCAGATGGGGAAGGGGATGTG
This sequence comes from Agelaius tricolor, assembly GCF_023055355.1. Lineage (NCBI taxonomy): Eukaryota > Metazoa > Chordata > Aves > Passeriformes > Icteridae > Agelaius > Agelaius tricolor. Next base: position 18,510,390 of record NW_027269278.1, read on the forward strand.
GGAAAAGTGCAGCAAGGCTCCCTGGGGGCTGGAGAGATTTAAGGAAAAAGAAGGGGAAAATACGAACTGTTTAAGGGAGGGCCCCAATTCCAGAGCCTTGGAATGCAATGGAAAAATCCCATTGGCTTCAGAAAAAAAAACCCAGACTAAATCCACTACAACCCTTCAGCTTGATCTCCATTTCCTTCAGTGGATCTAACTCAGAGCTCCCATTCCACCAGGGAAGGGAGAGCTGGCCACCTTCCTGAGAGTGGAAGCTCTCCCTGCAAAGATTTGGGAAATCAAAACTCTGGGGATCAAGAAAGGGTCTCCACATTCTCAGACATCCCTGTCATCCCCGGGCTGTTAGAGCTGGGTTTTCCTTTACACCTAACCCTGATCAAGTGGTCTCAGCAGCATTTGAAATTTCCTTTTTCCAAGTATCCTCATATTACTGTCAGCAATTCTGCCTGCAAAGTGCTGCATGGACCTTCCTTGGTGTCTGTAGCCTCAAAATGCTCAGAAAGAGTCATAGTGCCCCTTAAGTCCTCCTTCAGCCAGGCAACATATTCATCCTTTCCTATTTCCTCGTAATTCCAGCCCACTTTAACCATTCCAGCAGCTCCCTGAGCCATCCCCAGCCCTGGCACTGGAGCAGGGCCCAGCAGAGGCTGACAGAGGCTCATGGAGACCCCCCTGCAGCTGCTCTGCACCCAGCACCTGTGCCCCAGAATCAGCCTGGGCTTCCATCCCACCCAGCCTCAGAAACAGAGTTTAACCTGTCACTAAAACCTCTCTGGGAGTGGGTGCTTCCCCACGTGATGCTCCCTCCCCTTCAGGATGTGCTTTACACCCTTGGTGCTGCAGCTCCAGAGAGGGCAGCCAGGCACCTCTGCCCCTCCCTGCCCCTCTCTGCCTCTCCCTGCCCCTCCCTATCCCTTTCTGCCCCTTTCTGCCCCCTCCCTGCCTCTCCCTACCCCTCTCTGCCTCTCCCTGCCCCTCTTTCTGCCCCCTCTCTGCCCCCTCCAGGGCCAGCAGCTGATGGGGGAGCTCTGCTGGAGGGATGGGAAACACCTCCCTGCAAGAGGAGGATGAATTTTAATTCACTTCTTCTAAATATCTGCTGGTTATTTTCCCCCAAAGTGGGCTGACAAACTTCATCTTCTCCAGTTCCCTGGCAGCAAAGCCGTGGTACCAAATTTGTTGTGCCTTCCCTCCCACCCAGCAGCTGAGGATGGCAGGGGCCCAGCCAAGGTTTCCAGCACGTTGGCGTGGAAAGCACTGGCAGCCTTCTGCTGTTCCAGGGAAGGAAAGCTGAGGGCTTTGACAGACAGCTAGATAGATGGATACTGCCAGAAATACGCTTAATTATGCAATGTCACATTTCTGAGTTATTGATACCGTTCTCCCTCTTTGGACTAACAAAGACACATTTCAAAACTTCAGTTAAATTACAATAAGGGACCAAATCTATTCATTTGGACTATTTAAATGGAGCACATTTTCTTCAGTAGATGTGGTCCTGACTGTGAAGCACAGCTCCAGCGATGTTGTTAAAATCCTCCACCCACCACTGGTGTGTTGAAAATCAGCCAGCCCAGAGCTGCACACTATTATTACTTAATACATGTTATCTGTGATCAAACACCATTCCTGATACAAGTACTCAGGAATTCACTTTTAAATGGCATTTCTATGGGGCTTTTTTTACTAAACAAGTCAGGCATTAAGTTGGACCATCAGGGAAGCAATTGAACTTTGCATCTGGAGCTAAACAGAACTCCTAAAAATTCCTCTCCAAGTCAGCTTTTGGTACAAACTTATTTAAGCCTTGCCAGGACCAATGATGGCATTGATCTGCCAATGCCAGTGCCCCCTGGCAGCGCTCTGGGGTGCCTGGTGCAGGCAGAGCCCCAGCAGCTGTGGGTCAGCCTGCAGTGCTGGGCATTCCCTGGAGCCAGGGCCGTGCCCAGGAGGGAGAGGGGAGCACTGGGGGACGGGGCTGGGACCTGCCCGGGCACTGCCAGCCCTGGGCTGAGCTCTGCCCCTGGCACCAGCAGCCACCAGCACAGCAGGACCTGGGCCCTCCCAGCACTTCATTCTCCTGCTCACCTGGTGCTCTAGGCACAGCACAGACGCTGGCAAACAAAACCGGAGCTCACCTTGTGTGGATCTCCCTGATTTTCATCCCAGGGCTGCTGGGCAGGGAGCAGGGGCTGTCACAGGGCACGGAGGGTCCCATCAGGCCACCTCTCACAAACCTCTGCTGCTGCCTCCAGCAGAGCTTCCATGCTGGCAAAGCACAAGAGGACACACGCGAGGAACATGGATTTTCCAAACATGAAATTCATCAAATGACACAAATCAGCCAAATGACATGAAAACACATCCAGAGACTTCATAATGTCACCTTCCATCCTGGTAGGCTTTGATAGACACCAGCTGAAGAGAGCTGCTTCAAGCTGCAGAACACCATCACAGGGTAAGATTATTCTATCACTTTAATAGCAGCTATTTTCCTTTCTCTTTGGGGTTTTCTTTCCTTCTAATTTTACAGCTGTTACACTAGTGACATGCTTTCCACTATTCTGGTTAAAATTACATCCCATTCTCAAATCAAAGTACATTTTGTTTTACACTGAGGTAGGAGATGGAAGAATTCCTGTCCCACCACATCCCACAGAAGGGTGGGAAGGAAACCACGGCAAAGCAGCCCCGCAGCACGGGGCTGTTCTGGGTGAGGAGTGTGAGCATGAGCCTGGTCCTGTGCTCCCTGCAGCCCTGTCTGAGCCTGCCCTGCTCCCTGTGCCTGGTCCTGTGCTCCCTGTGCTCCCTGCAGCCCTGTCTGAGCCTGCTCTGCTCCCTGTGCTCCCTGTGCCTGTCCTGTGCTCCCTGCAGCCCTGTCTGAGCCACTGCTCCCTGTGCCTGTCCTGTGCTCCCTGCAGCCCCCTCTGACCCTGCCCCGCTCCCTGCAGCCCTGTCTGAGCCTGCCCTGCTCCCTGTGCTCCCTGTGCTCCCTGTGCTCCCTGCAGCCCTGCCTCAGCCTGCCCTGCTCCCTGTGCTCCCTGCAGCCCTGTCTGAGCCACTGCTCCCTGTGCCTGTCCTGTGCTCCCTGCAGCCCTGTCTGAGCCTGCTCTGCTCCCTGTGCTCCCTGCAGCCCCATCTGACCCTGCCCCGCTCCCTGGCAGGCAGGAGCTGGGGCTCTGGCACCATCCCTGTGTGTGCCCCCAGCCCTCACAGCCCTGCTGGCACCGGGGGGCTCCTCAGCAGCCCCAGAAGCTTCCTGCATGTCCCAGAGCGCTCCAGACGGGCTCACGGGGACAGCCCTGGTGTGACCCTGCTGTCCCTTGCATGGCTTTGTGACACGGGCTCCAAACGCCTCTCAGGGCTCACTCCTGCCTGCACAGCTTTTGAGAGAGAGTGAAATGATCCTCAGCCCTGCACACACCACCCTGGCTTCTGAGGCAGAACTGCTCCACTGGGTGCTGCTGATGCAGCCAAACCCCTTCAAGGAGCGTCCAAGCAGTTCCAGGAACATTCCTGGGCACTCCAGCATCTGCCAAAGTTTTCCCCTCCCCTCCTTCTGTATTTTCCCTCTCCTCCTTGTGTATTATACATTTCTTGCTATTGTGCCAGTCAGCAGCAGCTTCTGACATCTCTTCTCAGGCAACACCACGCTTTGGATTGGTTAGACAATAGAATTACTAAAATTATTCCAATTTAGATCAGAAAAATAAAGTATCCAAAGTTTTGTTTCTCCACTTCAGTTTCATGGCACAGAAACTACTCAATATTTTTAAAAGCTTGATCTGGTTTTTATCATTAGTATCAAACTTGATCCACAGCAAATGAAGCCAAATGAAACAAACTTACACTAATTTCTGATTTGCTTTACAGCGTGTTCAACTCACCTCAAGTGCCATCAGCCTCATTTTCCTAATAGCACTTTTTCTGCAAATCACTTTCAAATAATGAGGTGCTGAAATAAAATTTTTCCACAAAGAAAAATTGGTAGAAATAGATTGAGTTTTTTGCAGCAGCACCCTAATGTCAAAGCAACTATTAGTCAATAAAATCTAAAATTTTGGAAAGGGGAGTGAGTGAAATGGAACTCAAGAATCATTATAAAGCTCATTCTCTGTGCTCTAAACTAAGGGGGAAATGGGTTTTTCTGTGTTTGCATTGCATTTCCCCTCATTTAAGTTGCTTTGGGAGAAAATTAAACTTTATATAATGTAATTCCAAATGGTAACCATTGAGATTATTAAAGGAAGTCTCCAAAAAGCTGCTGTAGTCTGGAACAGATCAGGACCTCATTGGATAAGCTGTGCTTCCCACCCAGCATCCCAAATCCCACCACCCCCAGAGAAGTCCCCTTGGAAAGGCTTGGGATTGCATGGAATAAATCCAGATATACCCTGAGCACACGGGGAGGACAAGGGGGATGTGTGCCCACCTCCCTGGCAGTGCCCAGGCCAGGCTGGATGGGGCTGGGGGCACCTGGGACAGTGGGAGCAGTGCCTGCCATGGCAGGGGGCACTGGGTGGGCTCTGAGCCCCTTCCAGCCCAGCCCAGCCCATGCTGGCATCGTGTGCCAGCTGGGAAGGGCAGGCACGGGCACTGCTGTGCCCCTGGCATCATCCCTGCTGCCCACCCCTCACCCTCCTCCTGCCCTGTGTGTCCCAGGGGTCAGCACACAGGGAGGGAATTCCTGCTCTGTGTGCCCTGTGTGCCCTGCCAGCCCCTGCCAGCCCTGCCAGTCCCAGGGGACCTGCACCCAGGGAATTCCTGCTCTGTGTGCCCTGTGTGCCCTGTGTGCCCTGCCCTGTGTGCCCCGTGTGCCCCGTGTGCCCTGTGTGCCCCGTGTGCCCTGCATGCCCCTGGCACAGGGGGACGCTCCCATCCCCAGCCCTGTGCTCGTCCCTGGTGCAGCTCCCTCCTCCAATTAACGCTGCCACAGCAGCTCCAGCACAGTGACAAGTGCTGCTTGAGGCCTGACAAATAACCTGCTCCAGCCACCCCCTCATCCCACCCACCCTGCCAAGCACAGGAGATGCCTTCGGAAGGCTTGGAAGGAAATGAGACCCCAGCATGGATCCAATTTGTATCTTCCACATTTAATACAACTTGATGGGAGGCTGAACTAGGATAACACCAAACTAAAAATAGCTGCTCCTGTTATCGGAGCTGTTCACTAATTCTGACACGAGCCAACATGTGCTTTTATTAGGAACTCACAGGAGTAATTTATCTGAATGAAATTGCAATATAGAATTAGTGCTGTGCACCTGTGCCCGCTGCTTTGGCTGCTTTGGATCTGTGCACAGCTTTCAGAGCACACCAAGCACACCCCGGCTGTTCTGCTGTCACATGCTGAGTGCCACACGCTGGCACAGAGCTTCCCTCCTCTCCAGGCTGAGCTTCCTGCCCTACCCTGCTCCCCCAGGAGAGCCGAGGGGTGAGGGGGTCCCCACAATGGGGTCATGGAGTGGGGCTGGACAGGTGCTACCCTGACTAAAGGCTGGGAGCCCTGGCAAAGGAACAAACACGTTTCATTCCCTGCACGTTTTGTGGACTGTGTTCTGGCTCCCAGGCCATTCCTGTCAGTGCCACCGTGCCAAAAATGCCATGTACCTCATCCAGGCGCAGGGTCCTCTCTCCCTCTCTGCTGTGATGGGGCACAGTAACAGTGACATGGCTGCTGCTCAGCTGCACACACACCACGCTGCCACAGAACAGATGTGCAGCTGCTGGGAGAGCAGACACACACAGAGGCTGCAGGGGAGAACACGTTCACTCAGTCAGAAACATCCCCAGCAGCACCCTGGGGACAGCAGGAGCGACTGGAAACTGCCTCGCTTCTCTGGGAACATGGGAGGGCAATGGGAGCAGGGCTGTGGGGCTGAGGGGCCTTTCCCCCGTGTCCTTTGCACAGATCCTCTGTTAAAGTGCCCCAGCTGCTGCCTGTCCCTGAGACAGCACCCCCGTGTCACCCGGCTGTGTCCCTGCAGGCAGGGACATCCCCTGAGAGCAGTGAGGGCTGCCTGGGTCTCGGCTGTGCTGGTCAGCACCCAGCCCCAGGGGTGAGCATCCAACCCAAAGGGGCAGCACCCAGCCCAAAGGGGCAGCACCCAGCCCAAAGGGGCAGCACCCAGCCCCAAGGGGCAGCACCCAACCCAAAGGGGCAGCACCCAGCCCAAAGGGGCAGCACCCAGCCCCAAGGGGCAGCACCCAGCCCCAAGGGGCAGCATCGCCCCACAGGGCCCAAGCCCTGTTGGAGCAGGGATGGGTCTCAGGCTGGAGCTGGGATGGGTGTCAGGATGGAGTGGGGATGGGTGTCAGGATGGAGCTGGGATGGGTCTCAGGATGGAGCTGGGATGGGTCTCAGGCTGGAGCTGGGATGGGTCTCAGGATGGAGCTGGGATGTGTCTCAGGCTGGAGCTGGGATGGGTCTCAGGATGGAGCTGGGATGGGTCTCAGGCTGGAGCTGGGATGGGTCTCACCCTCCTGCCCTCAGAGGGCACCAGCCCACAGCCAGGTGACCACAGCCATGCCACAGCCAGCGCTGAGGGGCTCTCATGAAGCACTCAGTAAAAGCTCACCTGAACCATGGCATGTGATCCTGCCTTCGGGTCTGACCTGCCACTCTGGGACAGCACTGACATCACAGGGCCACAGCTGCTCAGGGTCCCCAGAGCTGCTGGCCCAGCGTGGGCCCCACAGGTGACCCCTGAGCTCAGGCTGAGCCTGGCTCTGAAGCTCTTCCTGCAGCCTGAGCCCTGGGTAGCTCAGTAAAGGCCCTGCTATTTGGGAGTACTTGAATATAAAATAGATCTCCTTTAATTGAGAATTGAAGCATTGCTCGTATTTTACACATGTGTGAAGTCCCAGGGGAGAAAACTTTGTGCTCACCTTTAATTGAAGCCTGACCTTGATTTGAGCAGCTTGCAGGGAAGGGCTGGAACTGGGGCAGGTCTAAGAGCTCTCCCTCAGCTAGAGCTGCAAAGGCTGAGTCCCTCTGTCCCAAAGGACCCCATCCCTCATCTCAGCTCCTTCCCTGCACCCCTCAGGGCAGCCTGAGAGCTGCTGCCCATCCTCAGAGAGGCAGCAGAGCCCCCACACCCCCAGGGCAGCACCTGGGCCCCACAGCAGTGCCACACCTGCCCCATCCAAGCATCCCCGAGACGCAGGTCCTGATCCTCTGGAGCCAAGGATTGGCATCTCCAGCAGATTTGGAACCCTCCCAGCAGGACTCAGTGGAAAAGCTGCAGCTTCCTTCTAAAGGACAGGGGAAAGAATCAGCATTTTATCTGCACCATTTACGGGCCCTGGGGCTTTCCTTGCCTCTGTCCCAAAGCAAGGCAGTGAATCAGCTGGCACTGAATAAATTAAATTAATCCATCTGAAACACTCACCTTGCACCAGTTGGGTAAAACAACCCACAGAGCCTGCTCCAGACAAGGCAAGTGGCTGTTTCAGGTGTGAGCAGAGGCTGAGAGCACGGTGGCTGCAGCAGGTACAGCAGAGACAGCAAAGGGATTTAATTGCCTGCAGCTCCGGGGCTGTCAAACCACGGCATGAGGAGGGAGAAGCCTTCATGGTTACCTCACAGCTAGAGATGAGTGGGGTGTTTGAGCTCAAAATGCTTTTACGTGATAAGGGGCTTAAAATAGTAATCAACCCTTCTCATTCAAATAGAAATGTGTTCTTCTCTCCCGTGGCTTCGTGCATGTGCTGAGCCGGTAACTGGGTCATGGAGGCAGGAGGAGCCGGGGAGGAAAATCACTCCTGCATCCTGGGGATAATTCACACAGCAGCTCCTGAGCCAGCTCCTGAGCCGTGGGGCACAGCAGGGACCGTGGGCAGGCTGATGGCACCGGGACGGGCTCCCAGCCCAGAACTGCCCGCGCTGCACCCACAGCAGCTCTGCAGCGCTGCCCTGGGGCTGCAGCCCTGGCACCGGGGGCAGGCTGTGCCCTCATGGGGAATCACTGCTGGGGCCGGGCAGGCACTGATGCCAGCTGCAGCCCTGGCACAGCACTGGTGCCTGCTGCAGCCCTGGCACAGCACTGGTGCCTGCTGCAGCCCTGGCACAGCATTGGTGCCTGCTGCAGCCCTGGCACAGCACTGGTGCCTGCTGCAGCCCTGGCACGTTGGGCACAGCGCTGCCAGCAGCCAGGAATGCTCCGTAAGCTCAGCCAGGGGCACTCCCTGCTTTCCTCACACCAGCCTCTCCCTGCTCCATGGCCTCTGGATCAGGAGGGAAACCCACGGAACCACCCTGGAGGGTGGGGAGGTGCCAGCACTGGGGCATTGGTGTGCCAGGGCAGCAGGGCCAGCACAGCAGGGCCAGCCCTGCACCCCACAGGGCCAGCCCCAGCCACCAGGGCTCACCCCTCGCCTCTCAGGACAAGGAACAGACCCCAGAGAACAGTTTGAAGAGTTTGCTTTCCGAAAATCAGACTTAAAGTACATTACCCAGGAACAACAGGTGTGTTTTAGTTCAGAGGGATGGGATAATGGTGGCACACTCAGAAATGCTTCAGGAAACGCAGGTTTGTGTTCCCAGACCTGCAGGAGTGCACACACCTCCGAGCTGCCCCCGAGCAGGCAGCCAGGCCCTGTGTGCAGCTGCTCTCTGCTCCCTGCAGCATCCTCCACCCCGGGGCTGGAACCGAGGCCTCCAAGCCAGGACAGACATTCCACCCCTAGGAAGCAACAAAATGAAGATGTCAAACCTGGAGAAGCTGCCAGGTTTGTTAGAAACGTGCTGATCAAATTAGAGATATGCTCCTGTGGAGAACAGTTTAGCATATGCTTGGGATTTTTTGCATCTACTCAAACCCAAGGCATCCCCACGCTACCTACCTGTGGCAGGTGTGTCACAGTGAATCCCCACATTTCCAATTCATTTCTACCTTCCAGAGGAACCTTTTTGGCAAATAACTCACTGAACCACTGCCAACATGAGACTGGGCTGTGCTTCTGGAAGTTCTGCAGATGAGCCCTTCACACCCAGTTAGTGTCTCCCCACTGCTCCCCGGGTGCCATATTGCAGCCAATTACTGATTGCATTCTCTGGAATTTATCCACTAAAACAACAGCAAAAATGCGTAATTCGATGTGGCAGATCCTCAGCAATTCACACCAGCCTCCATGGCAGCAGCCACACTCCTGCTACAGCACCACCAGACAATTCAGATATGCAAATGCACAGATTGTTAGTTCACTACTGAAAACAAAACAAGAGATGCTTCTCTTAGCAATTCCTGCAGAGCTGGTTGGGTGGCTCCTGTGTGTGCTGGGCAAGAGAAGCACCATGGGCTCTTAACTGTTTTCAGCCTGCAAAGCACTTTGAGCTCTTCCTGTTTCTCTGGCATTTGCATTTTTTCTCCAGCATTTAAACTCCAGCTCTTCTACCCTGAAACCAGCATTTTGCAGCTGTCACAAATTTATAGGCACACATAATCATAGAACCCACTTGTATGAACAGCCAAGCAGCTGCATGTGTGTGCCTGTATAATGACAATTATATTGTAATTAACAATATCTTAATATATACCTGTATCAATTATAAATCCTGTTTATTTATTGGTATGCTATTTCTAACAACTTACAGTGAAACTGAAAATAACATTATTTTATTCTTCGTGGTGTCCACCATGGATGAAGTATGATGAAATTCAGATATACCAAATATTGAATGTAGGTAACTTATTCAGTGCAAAACATTTGTTCTGGGATGTGCTGGGGAAGGAGGCACATGAGGGAGTCACTGGGGACTCATTCAGGCCACAGCTCACAGAGACCCTGGGGCTGCATGAGCTCCCCAAGACACGAGAGTCACAGAACCTGGGATGGTTTGGGCTGGAAGATCAGCTCATGCCACCCTGCCAGGGCAGGGACACCTTCCCCTGTGCCAGGGTGTGCCAGCCCCAGTGCCCAGCCTGGCCTTGGGCACTGCCGGGATCCAGGGGCAGCCCCAGCTGCTCTGGCACCTGTGCCAGGGCCTGCCCACCCTGCCAGGGAACAATTCCTGATTCCCAATCTCCCATCCATCCATGGCTCAGCTCTTGCCTGAGCCCAGCTGGGGGACAGGGAGCCAGGGGACAGCCTGTCCTCATTCCCTCTCATTCAGAGCTCAGCAGGTCCCTGCTGCCCCCAGACCCCAGTGTGGCTCAGGAGAGCCAGGGGACACCCTGCCCTCTCTGCCCTCTCATTCAGAGCTCAGCAGGTCCCTCTGTCCCCACAGACCCCAGTGTGGCTCAGGAGAGCCAGGGGACAGCCTGCCCTCATTCCCTCTCATTCAGAGCTCAGCAGGTCCCTCTGCCCTCACAGACCCCAGTGTGGTTCAGGAGAGCCAGGGGACAGTCTGTCCTCATTCCCTCTCATTCAGAGCTCAGCAGGTCCCTGCTGCCCCCAGACCCCAGTGTGGCTCAGGAGAGCCAGGGGACAGCCTGCCCTCATTCCCTCTCACCCAGAGCTCAGCAGGTCCCTCTGTCCCCACAGACCCCAGTGTGGCTCAGGAGGACCCCACCAGCCCCAGGCATGGCAGGACAGGAGCCCCACAAAGCCAGAGCTGCCCTGAGGGACAGGAGTCCCCGTTGCTGCTGCAGAGAGGGCAGCAGCAGCTCCATCCTCACTGGAGTCCATCTGGGCACCTCTCACAGGGGCATTGGGATCTTTGCTCCCTGGCTTTTTGAGCAGAGCCCAGGTCCCAGGCAGCTGTGCAGGCAGTGCTGGCGTGCTCCTGCAGGAGCTGCAGTCCCAGTGCACGCACAGAGCAGCCTGGAGCAGATGGACACATGATATAATTACAGCTGACAGCTGACAACCACACTAAGAAGGTGTCAGTCCCACAGCAGAGCCCTGTCCTTTGAAAAACACATTGAAAACTTTAGCTGAAAAATCCATAAACATACTCAAACCCCACACTGTTTGAAGTGTTTGTTTTCCTTCCCTGTCCTGCTCTTCCCATTTTCCTGAGACTCCCTGGTTTCTAATGAGCCACTGCCCAAATGTGAGTTATAAATGCTAAAGATACAACCTTAAGGCTGCACTGGAATCAGATTTTTTCAGGTGCCTTTCTCACTACACAGTCCAAATAGAGGTATAAAACATTTATTTTTTCCAACTTTCCTGCATTCTCCTGCTTTCTCCTGACTCTGCTCACATTAATTCAGCAGCAGGTTCCCAGAGAGGAGCTCTGCCCTCGAGCACCGGTGGTGCCTTTCCCTCTACTCCAACAACATACATCAACATTTTATAAAAGCCATAAAATATGCTGCAGTCTGGTTTTATCTTCTCTCTTTGAACATGCAAATAATTTGACTCCATCTTGCCCAACCACTCAATAACCAGTGATAGGATGAGCAGGGTAATTTACTGCCTGCTGCTGCCAGAGGAGGGGAAAAGGGGTGGGTGGAGATGCTTTCCTGTCTGAGGCACTTTGAGTGAACAGTGCTGCTGCTCCAGGAGTCTCACTTCTTCTCAGCCTTTCATCCCTGTGCACTTTTCATCTTCCCCACGTCTGAAAGAAATCCTGAGCTCCAGCTCCAGCTCGTCACTGCACTGCTGTGCCCTGCCCGTGCCAGCCCCTGGTGCCAGCCCCTGGCTCAGAGCCCCTGGCTCAGAGCCCCTGCCCAGCTCCTGCCGGGCTCAGGGAACTCCACCAGCAATCCTGGCAGAAACTCCTGCAGCAGGGGCAGCTCTGGCACAGCCTGGGAGCAAAAACCCCTGAGAGAAACAGCCTGAACCAGCTCTGGTTATAGCCTGGGAGCAAAAACCCCTGGCAGAAACAGCCTGAACCAGGGCACAGCTCTGGGACAGCCTGGGAGCAAAACCCCTGAGAGAAATAGCCTGAACCAGGGCACAGCTCTGGCACAGCCTGGGAGCAAAACCCCTGGCAGAAACAGCCTGAACCAGCTCTGGTTACAGCCTGGGAGCAAAACCCCTGGCAGAAACACCTGCAGCAGAGTGTAACACACAGGGAATATCAGCTGTAACACACAGGGAATAACAACCAGCTGCCCTGGCACTCCGAGTGTCCCCAGGGTGTGCCCAGAGCCCCGAGTGTCCCCAGCGTGTGCCCAGAGCCCCGAGTGTCCCCAGGGTGTGACACCAGAGCCCCGAGTGTCCCCAGGGTGTGCCCAGAGCCCCGAGTGTCCCCAGGGTGTGACACCAGAGCCCCGAGTGTCCCCAGGTGTGACACCAGAGCCCCGAGTGTCCCCAGCATGTGCCCAGAGCCCCGAGTGTCCCCAGGGTGTGCCCAGAGCCCCGAGTGTCCCCAGGGTGTGACACCAGAGCCCTGCGTGTCCCCAGGGTGTGACACCAGAGCCCCGAGTGTCCCCAGGGTGTGAGACCAGAGCCCCGAGTGTCCCCAGGGTGTGACACCAGAGCCCTGCGTGTCCCCAGGGTGTGCCCAGAGCCCCGCGTGTCCCCAGGTGTGACACCAGAGCCCCGCGTGTCCCCAGCGTGTGACACCAGAGCCCTGCGTGTCCCCAGGGTGTGACACCAGAGCCCCGAGTGTCCCCAGGATGTGACACCAGAGCCCCGTGTGTCCCCAGGATGTGACACCAGAGCCCCGCGTGTCCCCAGGGTGTGCCCAGAGCCCCGAGTGTCCCCAGGTGTGACACCAGAGCCCCGCGTGTCCCCAGGGTGTGCCCAGAGCCCCGCGTGTCCCCAGGATGTGACACCAGAGCCCCGAGTGTCCCAGCTGACCCCCACCCAGCATCCCCAGCCCCACACAGTTGTGCTGGCAGCCAGACCAGCCAAAGCAGTGGCACAGGGCAGGGAGGGGCTGGCAGGCTGGAGCACCAGCAGCACTCCGGGCTGGTGTTTTCCACAATTCCTGACTCCCATTGAGCCCTCCCAGCCTCGGCAGCTCGGTGAGAGGGAAGCAGGGTGATCACGAGGAGCCCTTTGCTGCTCTCGGGCCAGCTCTCCCAGTTCTGGGCTGCATTCACAGCCTGGCACATCACCATTGCCTCCCAAAGCCTCCCTGCCCTCCTTTCCAGCCAATTTACACCAATCCGTGGTGCCCTGAGTCCCTCTGTAAACAGAATGTCCTCTTACCTTTGTCAGACAAATGAAACCGTTACTGGAGAAACCAGAAATGCCTCTCATGCTGCACAGGAATTGTTCCATGGAGAAACAGCCCCCCAGGCCCTCTCAGCCCCATGGGCACAGCCCAAAGGCTCCTCTGTCCACCCACAGCCCCCTACAGACACACAGCAACCCCAGCCTCCACTCCCCATCAGCAGAGCTGGGACAGCTTCTCTGCTGCTGCTTGGTGCTCCCATTCCCAAACACCAAAGCTCGGGAATTTTATCTGAATTTTGGCTTCCCTCTCTCTCTAATGAGGGCTGCAGCCCTGTCAGCTGAGAGAGCAGAAACTCCCTTCTCTCCCCTGCTGCAGGATCCTTTTCCAGCCCCCATGCACGGCACACAAATGGATGTCCTGATCTGTCTGATAATCAGTATTACTGGAATCTGCTCTGGGGTGCTGTGTCTCCTCAGGGCTGTGAAGAGGAGCTGAGGCTGGAGGAAGGCCATGGCCACTCTGAACAGGCAGAAACCACCTAACAGAGCGGGATGGGAAGGAAATGTTCAGGCACATTTGCAGACAATAATGATGCTACAAAGGAACTTAAACTGCTGGTAAAATTGTACTGTTATTATGTGTTATCATTCAATTACCCATAAAAAGTTCTACTTCAAAACATCTAAGAAACAACAAAATACACATTCTGGCAAACACAAAACGCAAAGACCATGCTGATCAAATGTTCACCTTGAATTGAGCATTCCTAGTTCCACTGTTAATTTATCTGTAGAGCTGTGAGCTGGGATGGGAGCTGGCACACCCTGGCCGGGCTCTGCAAGGCTTTCCCTGCCCTCTCTGCTGCCTGCTCAGGGCACAGGGAGGGAAGGGGCAGCTCTGTCACAGACACATTTTATGGAAAATCCTTTCCTTAGGATTTTCCTCCTGAGAAGCTGAGAGGCCTCAGGAACAAAATGGAACCATTGATTATCTGCTGCTGTGGAATGCAACAGGTGCATCTGGGACTGGCCCATGCTGGATGTTTGTAATTAATGGCCAATCACAGCCCAGCTGGCTCGGAGGGAGAGTCAGAGCCAGAGCCTTTGTTATCATTCCTTTCTATTCTTAGCTTAGCCAGCCTTCTGATGAAACATTTTCTTCTATTCTTTTAGTATAGTTTCAATGTAATATAGATCATAAAATAACAAATCAAGCCTTGTGTACCATGGAGTCAGATCTCTGTCTCTCCCCTCATCCGAAAGCCCCTGTGCACAGCGTCACAGAGCTCAGGCCCTGCTGCTCGAGCAGCAGCAGCAGCACAGGCACAGAGCGGCCCCAGCAGGGTGGGAGACAGGAGCTGGGCCAGGGCAGCTCCCCCTGCAGCCACAGCTCGGCACCCGCCTGGCCAAGGGGCGTTTGGAGCCTCCTTTTGAACCCACACCTGAGAGCATTGGAGAAGGGCTGTGGGACAGCAAATTCCCCTCAGTGACGCTCCAACCCCACCTCCTCCACCCCCAGCTCAGCCTCACCACATGAGCTCTGGTGGGACATTCCCTCAGCTGTAGAATGCTGCTTCTTCCTCTTCTGCCTTCAAATGAAAGGAAATCAAAATCTGAGGCAGAAAAAGGCAGGGATAGGTGGGACACTGGGAGGAAACTCTTGGCTGTGAAGGTGGTGAGGCCCTGGCACAGGTGCCCAGAGCAGCTGGGGCTGCCCCTGGATCCCTGGCAGTGCCCAGGGCCAGGCTGGACAGGGCTGGGAGCCCCTGGGACAGTGGGAGGTGTCCCTGCCATGGCAGGGCTGGCACTGGGTGGGATTTAGGGTCCCTTCCAACCCCAACCATTCTGGGATTCAGTGAAAATTCCGTTACTGCATTAATAAAATACTGAGACATGCACTCATTTGAAGACCCCCAGGAAGGAGCTGTCTCCAAGCACCTCATGCTGAGCAGGAGCAGAGCACGGGAGCTGCCAGGGCTCAGCTGTGAGCTGCTGCTGGCGCACTGAGATCCCTGTCTGGGAGCTTGGGGCACACTCTGCTCCTCCAGAGCACAGAGCTAAGCCAGGAGAGGGAGCAGAGTCCTGCCATCCAGCCCTCACTGCCTCTCATTTTTTGCTCCACTTCACAAGCAATAACTGTGGGATGATAAGGATTTGCAAAACAAACAGAAAGCTGCACAGTGCTTGTGTTTGGAAGCTCTGAGCATGAAAATCCATTTCAGGCCCTATCTCCCCCCTTGCTGAGATAAACCCCTCCTGAGTGTGCTGCTAAATCTCCTACAGAAACAAACAACCCCAAGCCTGTTATTTTCTTGGCACAGCTGCTCTCAGAGCAGGGGCCTGGGCACCCCATCCAGCCACGTTTTACATTTGCCCAAGTTCTCATCCTCCAAGTTTAAAGCAGGGAAATGGAAATTGCCTCCACAGAGCACAAAACCAAGCTGGACTCACCGAGCAGCCTCTCCCAGCAGGACACCATGGGGGGATCCCACTCCATCCCCTTCTCCTGTCCCTCTGCATGGAGATCGTTTCCAACATGCAGGGTGAAATGAGGGTCTTGGGCAGCAGGGCTGGACCCCGCCCAGTTACACCCCGAGCTCTTCATCCAACACCAGCACAAATGCTCTGCTCCAGCCCATCTAGCACAGAGCAGTCGGATTTCTGTTAAACAGGAGTAAAGGGAGCTGGGCAAACACAAAGGAGGGAATTCCATCGGGACCCTGAATGCTCTGCAGGTTTAAAGAGCTGAACCCAGCTGGAGGTGTCTGGGGGGCATGGGGGCCCTGGCTCCCCTCTGTGCCACAGCCACTGCTGGGCAGGGCAGGACGGCACACGGGCCACCTCCCCATCCCTGCACATGCCCCGGCCAGCAGGAGAGGAGAATAAAGCTGTCTGCCTTCAAAACTTCACTGCAGAGTTTATATTCAGAACAATACGGTCCCACAGGAGGAAGAAGCAATTTTAACTTAAAATTACACCATTCACTCAGTCTTTACCATTTTTAACAAACACATCGCTCTGTCTCTGCCCCACCAATCCTCAGTTCTCCCTCTACATTTCTAATAGTTCTAGCTAATTAATTTCCCACAATAGCACCTCCCAGGGACAGAGAGCTGGGTAATCCTCAGCCCCTCCTGAAGTTAGCTCCTGTGGGGCTGGCCAGCAATCACTGCTCGTTAGTCCCCTGCCACACACAGCCACAACGGGACTGGGAAATCATTCCTTGCCTTCAACATGGGGCCATGGGGCTGGCAGGAGCATCCCTGGGGAGGGCAGGGAGGGAGCCCCAGCTCCTGAGCCCAGCTGCAGAGCAGGATTGCAGCTGGAAAAACATCCAGAAAAGCACTCGGCAGGGTGAGACTGGCAACCAGCGACACTTGGGGCACAAGGCACAGCTGAAATCAAGTGTTCACTCGCCTTAACTTGGGGAATTCATTTTTTCTCTGATGTCCAGCTCTCTTCAAAATTTACATCTGCTGACTGGATTGCAGCCTTTCATGTTCTGTTTTTGAATTATATGTTGCATATGTTACAGCGCAAGAAATTTGACTTTTCAAATGCCAGCAAATGGCTACAAAATTGGCCCCTTGTGAATAACAGCCCAGCAACATTTCCATGCAATTATTTTGCCCGAGAATTTAATTTGCAAGACATGAAAGTTCTGCTGGCTGAAAGAGCAGCACATAATGATCCCTAAGCACGGGCAGAGGCAGCCCTGCTGCAGACCTGGAGCTGCTGGAGCTCCCTGCCAGAAATCCCTGGAGCCTGGGGTGTCCCTGCTATGCCCTGGTGTCCCTGCTATGCCCGAGGTGTCCCTGCCATGTCTGGGGTGTCCCTGCCATGGTCTGGGGTGTCCCTGCCATGCCCAGGGTGTCCCTGCCACAGCTGGGGTGTCCCTGCCATAAATCCAGTCCCTGGAGCCTGGGGTGTCCCTGCCACAGCTGGGGTGTCCCTGCCATGGTCTGGGGTTTCCCTGCCATGCCCAGGTGTCCCTGCATTACCCGGGGTGTCCCTGCCATGCCCGGGGTGTCCTTGCAATACCTGGGGTGTCCCTGCCATGCCCGGGGGGAGCTTTGGGGGACAGCAGAGGCGTGGGGGACCCACATCAGCACCCTGCAGTCACAGCACTGGAGCCACCCAGGCACTGCCAACCACCCACACACGGGCACAGCTCTGCATCAGAA
This sequence comes from Agelaius tricolor, assembly GCF_023055355.1. Taxonomy (NCBI): domain Eukaryota; kingdom Metazoa; phylum Chordata; class Aves; order Passeriformes; family Icteridae; genus Agelaius; species Agelaius tricolor. The sequence goes on from NW_027269278.1 coordinate 18,527,594, forward strand.
ATCCCAAAAATCACAAAATCCCAGCACGCTCTGGGTGGGAAGGGACCTTCAATCTCATCCGTGCCATGGCCAGGGACGCCTCCACCAGACCAGGCTGCTCAGGTTGCCACCTGCTCTTAGGAAACAAAAGATCCTTTTATCACTTTAAAAGGTAAAACACGGAGTGACATCAGACACTACCAAATAAACCCATGGAGAATCACATCCCACAGCCCCAGAGCCAGCCCACGGTGCCTCCGGGCTCAGGACAGGGGGCTGAGCCCCCCTGTGCCCTCCTCAGCCCCAGCCCTGCCTGTGCTCCCAGCTCCTCATCCCAGGGCTCAGCAGCACTGACTGAGCTGAAAGCAGATGGCATTTGAGACATTTCATATCACTCCAGACAAAGTTCTTACATAACTCTGACATTTAGTGTCTCAAACCAGGGAGAAATTCCCCTTTCTTTGTCCTGTACTCTTGTGCCTTTTTTTTTTTCATTTTAAAGATTTCAAGTTAAATGTTGATCTTGTCACTGTGGAGCTAAATTAACTCTTGTAGCCAGAGGAGAAGGCACTCAGGGGCAGGACATGGGCTGTGTGATCACCTGTGTGTCACCTGGGGCAGGGCATGGGCTGTGTGATCACCTGTGTGTCACCTGGGGCAGGACATGGGCTGTGTGATCACCTGTGTGTCACTATGGGCAGGACATGGGCTGTGTGATCACCTGTGTGTCTGTCAGGGCAGGACATGGGCTGTGTGATCACCTGTGTGTCTGTCAGGGCAGGACATGAGCTGTGTGATCACCTGTGTGTCACTATGGGCAGGACATGGGCTGTGTGATCACCTGTGTGTCACCTGGGGCAGGACATGGGCTGTGTGATCACCTGTGTGTCACCTGGGGCAGGACATGGGCTGTGTGATCACCTGTGTGTCACTCAGGGCAGGACATGGGCTGTGTGATCACCTGTGTGTCTGTCAGGGCAGGACATGGGCTGTGTGATCACCTGTGTGTCACCTGGGGCAGGACATGGGCTGTGTGATCACCTGTGTGTCACCTGGGGCAGGACATGGGCTGTGTGATCACCTGTGTGTCACTCAGGGCAGGACATGGGCTGTGTGATCACCTGTGTGTCACCTGGGGCAGGACATGGGCTGGGTGATCACCTGTGTGTCACCTGGGGCAGGACATGGGCTGTGTGATCACCTGTGTGTCTGTCAGGGCAGGACATGAGCTGTGTGATCACCTGTGTGTCTGTCAGGGCAGGACATGGGCTGTGTGATCACCTGTGTGTCACTATGGGCAGGACATGATCTGTGTGATCACCTGTGTGTCACCTGGGGCAGGACATGAGCTGTGTGATCACCTGTGTGTCACCTGGGGCAGGACATGGGCTGTGTGATCACCTGTGTGTCACCTGGGGCAGGACATGGGCTGTGTGATCACCTGTGTGTCACTATGGGCAGGACATGGGCTGTGTGATCACCTGTGTGTCACCTGGGGCAGGACATGGGCTGTGTGATCACCTGTGTGTCACTATGGGCAGGACATGGGCTGTGTGATCACCTGTGTGTCACTCAGGGCAGGACATGGGCTGTGTGATCACCTGTGTGTCTGTCAGGGCAGGACATGAGCTGTGTGATCACCTGTATGTCACTATGGGCAGGACATGGGCTGTGTGATCACCTGTATGTCACTATGGGCAGGACATGGGCTGTGTGATCACCTGTATGTCACTATGGGCAGGACATGGGCTGTGTGATCACCTGTGTGTCACCTGGGGCAGGACATGGGCTGGGTGATCACCTGTGTGTCACCTGGGGCAGGACATGGGCTGTGTGATCACCTCTGTCACGTCACCCTAAAGGGCAGAACCTTCACCAGGACACCCTGACTTGGTCTCACCGTTCAGCTCCACTATTCCAACCCCTTCAGGTTCCCACCACGGGCTCCTCCAAGGTGTGGAATCTCTGCTTTGGTTATCCAGCTCTTCCCAGGAAGAATTTCCTTCTTCTCAAAGGAAAAAGTGAAAAAGAGAAAGTCTAGAAAAAATCTTCCTGGATTTGGAATTGGGGCACATTTCTATCCAGAACAAATTTTATGTAATATTTGTTTTTGTTAAACTAAGCTCAGCAAAGTGCTTTCTCTAAAGATCCACAAAAGCTGTAGAAAGACAGAAGCAAAGATAAATCATGGGATCATAGATGATGTGTAGGAATAGAACACTGATGAGTATTTGGTTAGCAACATCATACTGAGCCTTATGGGATCCTGAGACTCCTGGCTAAATCCTGATGAACCCAAATATAAAGTACCAGAAATGAAAGCTTAATGCTGAGCTTAATTTTGACATTTTTGCCTTGGAAACCTTCCAAGGTAGGCTGGATAGCCAGAGACAGCAGCCTTGGAAAAGCTGTGAACCTCCATGAGATCTTCATCAACCAATCTAGATGGGAGTGTCTGAAGGAAAATGTAATCCACATGGAAAAGCAAACCAGCCACCCTAGAAAATACCAAATGCCCCTTAAACAAGTTCATGTCTTTCATTCCATCGAATACCCAAGAATACATTTTAAACAAGATTTGTCCCTGTCTATGCAGAATGCTTTGTCCTCTCATCCTGTGTTACAGAGAATCTCAGTAAATTGTTTTTCACAAACAGTTTCGTGGCCATGTTAATCTCATGGCTGTTTGGGCAGCTGGAGGTGCACAGCAGCAGGTTCCAAACTGGCCAGCGAGCCCTGGGCTGCTGAGGGCAGCAGGGCCCTTTGAACATTGTGTGATGTTTGCTGCAGCCTGGGGGCTTCTGCTGCCCCTCGTTTCCCCTGGAGCACGATTTGCAGGCAGATGAAAACTAATTGGAAAATAGATTGATATCAAGGTGACAAAAGGCACTCATTATCCCAGGGAACCTGGAGCTGAGGAATTAAACTCATTCTGCCCTCCCACTGCTGGTGCTCCTCCAGCTGCTCTGAGCACACACCAGGCTGAGCTGGGCTGGGCACAGGGCAAGGCCACGAGTGCTGCTTGCTCTGCAGGACTGCAAAATCCATTATTTGTCACCCCAGGCTCCTTCCAGGAAGGGTCCCAGCAGCTGCTGCTGCCAGAGCTGAGCTGCAGCTCCCTCAGCCCCAGCAGGAGCCCAGGCATCACCCTGCTCCTCCTGCCCAGGGCAGCCCATGGGCATCACCCTGCTCCTCCTGCCCAGGGCAGCCCATGGGCATCACCCTTCCCATTCCCAGGGCACCCCCATGGGCATCACCCTGCTCCTCCTGCCCAGGGCACCCCATGGGCATCACCCTGCTCCTCCTGCCCAGGGCAGCCCATGGGCACAGGATGTCCCTGCTGGGCACAGCACACAGCACAGGGCTTGGGACCTCTCTGATTGCTTGGGTTAAGCAGCAGTTACACCAAACGGGCATGAGCTGAAAATGCAAATAGAAGAGGAGCAGTGGGTCTGTTGGAATGATCTTACCCCTCCTGCAGACGGCCCAGGAGCCGTGCCTTGGGCAGAGAATTGCAGTATTAGTCTCTGTAAACCAGCTATGGGCTATTGGCTAATGGGCTCAATTAGTCTCCGTGAAAAATCACCCGTTTGGCTTTATCATAAGCCTTTGGCCACAGGCTCTGAGGAGATAGAGATCCATTAATTAGTGCTCGTTAGTGCTGCCTCGGGTGGCGTTCCTTCCCCCGGAGCTCCAGCAGCTGGATCCCCAGGGAATTATCCATGGGATGTTCCTGCCCCACGCCAGGGGCTCCCGCAGCCCCCCAAGGCCCAGGCAGGTTTCCTGCTGTTATCTAAGGCTCATTAAGGGTCAGTTTGGGCCATTTTAGGGCAGGACCCTTCATTTCCCCCTGCCCTGTGCCAGTCCCAGCCCCAGCCTGGCCTGTCCTGCCCCCTTCCCTGTCCCCTCACACAGTGACCGGGCTCAGGATCCTGTAGGGTCACACCTGTGCCCAGGTGGGCTCAGTCACCCCCAGGGCCCTGTCCCACAGCTCTGGGTCACCCTGCAGGACAGCTCCTGGCTGCACCCAAATTACCTGCACTGGGGTGGGCCACCCCAAAACAAAGAGCCCCGTGGAGACAGTGACAGCAACAGCCCCAGTCAGAGCTGCTGGGGAGGAGCGAATCCTAAGGCTTGGCAATAAAAAGCATCTTTAGAAGTTCATGGATATTTTCAGGGGAAAAAAAATGTAATATTAATCCTAAGCACTGAGATAAACTGCCATGCTACATTTAAAAGATGCTCTATTTATTCTAGGGATTTTTTTTTTAATTATAAAATCAATGAAGTGTTAATGATTTTAAGAATTACTTCAGCTCACTCAGAGTTTCAAAACAACTTTTTTTAGTCTATGGCATAAATTCATAAGCTGCTCAGTTTGACCAATTTGTCAAGACAATTTCCATTAGTAAACATGAATATTTAATGAAAAGGAAAAATGGCATGAGCAACTTCACTTAAGCGACTAATGACTTACTGGAAAACAAGTAAAATACATTAATATGCCACTTCTTTAGGTATTTGCAGAGCACAACCACCTAAATATTCAGCAAGCTCCTTATTTTACCTTGTCTTTATTTATCTATGTATTTGTGTGTCTGCCCTTGCCATTGTTTATAGATGTCAGCAAATCCACTCAAAAATAAACCACTTTTTTGTTTAATCCAGTCACTGCTGCTTGTTTCCACGTGGCTTTCACAAGAGGGCCTCAAAGTCCCTTCTCCTCCTTCATTGCTAAATTGGCCAATTTGTTTGTTTAAGGCAAATCCGAAGGCCTGACGACCTCACAGCCCTTGTTAATGAACTGAAGGAGAGAAAATCAGTGCCAGGCTCTGATAGAGCAGCCCCAGACCCAGGAGCTGTTGCAGATCCCAAACCACAGCAGGCTGCCAGGAGCAGCTGGCCGACAGCAGCTCAGCCCCAGCCATTCTCTGCTGTGACATTCCCCCGTGGAAACTCCTCGGGCATTTTGGGGAAAACACCACGGGAGGGCAGAGCCGGTGCTGCAGCCGAGCTGGGAGATGTCTCTGTGCGAGGAGACAGGAGAGTGGTGTGGCACAGATCCCTGTTCCTCCCTGCCCTGACCCGCGCAGGCAGCACCAGCGATGCTCTGCCTTTCCCCCTGCTTGTCCCGGGGTGGTGTGGCCGTGCCAGTGTCCCTAGTGCCAGGGCACATCCCTCCATCCCATGGGGACACTCTGCTGTGCCATGGGGACATCCCTCTGCCCCATGGGCACAGCCCACTGTGCTATAGGAACATCCCTCTGTCCCGTGGGCACATCCTTCTGTGTTACAGGGACAGCCTGCTGTCCCATTGGCACATCCCTCTGTCCCATGGGGACACTCTGCTGTCCCATGGGGACACTCTGCTATGCCATGGGGACATCCCTCTGTGCTACAGGGACATTCCTCTGTTCCATGGGGACATCCCTCTGTCCCATGGGCACACCCCACTCTCCCACCGGGCGTCAGGGCTGGTCCCAAAGCAGCGGCCCGGCAGGTCCAGGATGCCCGCGGGGCTCGGTCCCGGTTGCTCTCCGGGCCCGGGCCCGGGATGCCCGCGGGGCTCGGTCCCGGTTGCTGCCCGGGCTCGGTCCCAGTTGCTGCCCGGGCTCGGTGCCGGTCGCCGCTCGGGCCCGGTCCCGGTTGCTGCCCGGGCTCGGTCCCAGTTGCTCTCCGGGCTCGGTGCCGGTTGCCGCCCGGGCAGCCGCGGGCACACGGGGCTGTAAGGAGCCGCCACGGGCACGGGCACCGTTGCAGCCGGGAAGGAGCCGCCACGGGCACGGGCACCGTTGCAGCCGTGCGGGGGAAGCGGCGCTCCGCTGGCAGCCGCTCCCCTCCCCGCTGACCTCCCTCCGCCGCAAATCGCTTCTGACAGGCGCTCACAAATCCTAAAGTGAAAAGCTGTTTCCTTTAGTCACTAGCCCCGTAAAATACACTGACTCTCTTAATTACATGCTTAGTTTTTTTCCAAAGGCTCTACCCATGCATGTAGGCAATAACTCGAGCTGAGAGGCAAGGGACCATGTAATGGAGCAAGAGCAGTGCAGCCTGGTGGAAAACATCCCATCCCAGCGCCAGGGGAGCCCGGCGGGGCCAGCACCGGCTCCCGCTCACACCAGCTGGGCTCCGTGCTGGGGATGCTGCTGTCGCTGTCACTGCAGAGGCACAGCTCAGCCCCCAGCCAGCAGGGTCACACACAGCCCTGGCTCCAGTCACCATGGGTACAACCGAGGACCCGGAGCCCAAATTCCTGCCAGCTGCGGCTGTGCTTTGTGTGAGAGAGCAGCTCCCAGCTGCGGGGGCAGCCCCAGGGCACTCTCTGAGGGTCAGAAAGCCCCGGGGCTCGGCACAGCTTTGTGCTGCTGTGCACTGAGCTGGGGGAACGAGCACTCTGTGCCCAGCCTGTGCCTGCTGGTGGCTGTTAGAGAGGAAAAATGGGATAAAGGCTCACAGAATGAAGGGATCCCCAGCCCAGCCTGATCCACTGGGCTCTTCCTCTGTGCTACCAGCAGCAAAATCAGCAGCTCCAGGAGCAGCCAGTGGAGCAGGAGCCCCACAGTTCCCACAGAACACCAGAAAAATCATTAAAAAAACAACATTGCCTTAATTCTCCTTTCAAAATGCAAAACGAGAAAAACCATTGCACTCTCCTATTGCTCTTGACTTCAGTGGAGTGATAAGCGAAGGGCTCAGAACACAAAGAGCTGTGTGGCAGCTCCAGCTCACCCAGAGCAGGCTCCTCTCCCCCAGCAGCTCTGCCAGGGAGCAGGAATGGCCCAGTGCCCCTTCCAGAGCCTGTGTGCCCCACCAGGGGCTGCCCCATAAATCCCAGCCAGGCTCCCCCAAAGGGGGCAATGCCCCAGCCCGGCTGGGGATCCCAGCACCAGGGACAGAAATGGCACAGCCAAAGGGGGCAGAGGGGGCTGCCCTTACCCAGGCACACCGAGAGCAAACAGCTGGGTTTGCCCACAGCGGGGCTTGCCCACAGCGGGGTTTGCCCACAGCGGGGCTTGCCCACAGCGGGGCTTGCCCACAGCGGGGCTTGCCCACAGCGGGCTTTGCCCACAGCTGGGTTTGCTCACAGCTGGGTTTGCCCACAGCGGGGTTTGCCCACAGCGGGGCTTGCTCACAGCGGGGCTTGCCCACAGCAGGCTTTGCTCACAGCGGGCTTTGCCCACAGCTGGCTTTGCCCACAGCTGGCTTTGCCCACAGCGGGGCTTGCCCACAGCTGGCTTTGCCCACAGCTGGCTTTGCCCACAGCAACACCCGACTGACCCACGAATCCTCACAGAAAATCTTTGCTGAGAGCTTTTTGTACCCTAACTCAAGCACATCAAAAGCATTCCAGCCAACCAATTTTATGTGAATTTGATATGGATTTACTCGTGGCAGAGTTTGTTTGAAGTCTGCAACAAGACACCTTTATGCTCTTCCACCCCAAAGCATCCTTCTTCAAGGTAAACTAGCCAAAAAAAAAAATTCAGAAAGGAAACAAACAACCCAAATCCAAACATTAAGAAGCAATTAAAAGCTATGTCTCTGAAAAGAGGAAATTATAAGAAAATGCAAGTGATAGAGCCCTGCACCTCCCAAGAGAAGCCCTGGCATCATCCAAGCTCACAGATTCACAGCCCCTTTTGCACAGGACGGGCTCTGGAATGCAGGGGAGCCCCGGAGCTGCACTGAGCCCTGCACAGCAGCCTGGGAGCGAGCTTGTCCTGCTCCAGGGCACCGAGCTCAGTGGGCACAGCCCCCAGCACACCCTGCTCAGGACACAAAGTGCCGTGCAAGACTTTCCTGAGCTGCAGAATTCCCTGCTGAGTGCCCAGCAGCCACTGAGGCTGGACACAGAACCAAAGGAAACCAGGATGCAGAGAGAGGAGCACTGGGGGTTCCTGGGAGGAGGAGGAGGAACAAGGAGGGAAGACCAGTTAGACACAGACTGGACTCACAGGTTTGGAATTCTGTGCCTAACTCTGCCAGAAGTTTTTTCGGTTATTTATCCAGCTCTACCATGGTGTATTCCAAGTCCATCCGCGCTCAAAGCAACAGAAATAACTACATCCTCACAACTTTTCAGAGAGTTCCCTGCAGTTCTCTGAGTCACAGCCAAAATTCTGTCTGGAGCAGTTATTTTGGGTATGACTTTATCACCAGGGAATGAAGGAATTAAAAAATAACTTCTTTTCTGGTCAAGGAGTTTATTGCCACATCTCACATTTCATTCTGAATTTCATTTTTTCAGTGCATTCCTTTTCTGGAGCAACATTGATGGAGATGATATAAGCAGGGTGCTTGGACAGCAGCTTTCCAGTATAGGGACTTTATTTGGAAGTGCATAAAACCCTAAGAACTAATAAAATATTCTTGACTCCCAAGGCAAAGCATGAGCAAGATAAGAAGGGTCAACACTGAATGGATTATAAACACACAAGTTTCTCCAAATTCCCTTCCCCCACCCAGTTTTTAATGCAAAATAAGATAAAATACAGAAATAGCTTTAAGCATGCTTGGGAGTTTAATCCCAGAGTGGGGGAGCAGGGCGCGCTGCTGGGCTGCTTTATCACACAGCCTGGCCTGGGTGTGAGATCAGCACCCAGGGAGGATGGGGCTCACTGACAGCATCCCCACACACAGGCTGCAAATCCCACTGCCACCCTCACAACGGGAGCAGCACTGCAGGGAGGACTCATCCCCAGGGCAGCCAGGAAAAATACTGCAATTCATTGCACTTACATAGAGAGATTATATATATATATATAAAATATATTACATATATTATATATATAATATATCTAAATTGAATTCATTGCACATTATCTATAGAGATAATATACTTTTATATATTATATATATATAAATTGAATTCATTGCACATTTTATACATATATAAATTGAATCCATTACACACACATATATATAAATAAGAAAAGCAGAATCCACTCCACTTACATATAAAAGAGAATTCATTGCACATCTATACCCACACAGGCAGTTCAATTTAATGTGCACAAGTAAAGCTTTCATTTCCATTAATTTGCACGATAAACATCTTCACTAATTATACACAGTGCTTACACTAATCACCTGCCTGAAGCCATCAGATTTTATGTGGGGCTCCTGTCAGACCTCATAAAGCAGAGAGGGCCGGATCAGATGCTGGGTGAGAAGCCCCTGCACTGCCATGCTAAAATCAGACTGGCTGCAATTCCTCCTCCTGGAGGGGCAGAGAGCAGCTGGGGCTGCCTCCCCCTGCCCACTGGCTGCCTCCAGACACCCCACAGCCAGGCTCGTGGCTTTTCCTCCTTCCTCCCCCTGCCCTGGAACCCCTCTGCTGCCCCCTGGAATTGCAGATCCCTGCTGGGTTTGTCCTTCCAGCTCCCGTGCCCAAGGTGCGCCTCATTCAGACATGGCCTCATTGCAGGGGCAGCTCTGTGCTTTTGTGATGGAGAGAGAATTACTATAACATCCTTCCCTGGCAGGGTGGGCAGGCCTGGCACAGCTGGGGCCGCCCCTGGATCCCTGGCAGTGCCCCAGGCCAGGCTGGACACTGGGGCTGGGAGCCCCTGGGGCAGTGGGAGGTGCCCCTGCCATGGCACTGGGGGGATTTGGGATCTCCCCAGCCCAAGCCACGCTGGGGCTCTGGGGCTGGAGCTGGCAGGAGGGTACAGTGCCAGTACAAGCCTCCCGAGGAGCAGAGCCCAGCACAGCTCAGGTGGAACAGAAACCCTGGCCTTCCTCAGGCCACCAGCACTTGTGGTCTCTGGAGGTGACACTCACACTCTGCAAAGGACCAGCAAACAGTGGTCAGTGATTGCTGCAGCCCCCAGCTCACACCCACACAAACACCACAACCACAGCACAGCTTGGCACAAAGCACCACAGGGTCACCACAGAGGCACCAGGGTCACTGCTCACCCTGAGCTCCCCTCACTGAGAGGCAGCAGCCCCTGTGACCCCAGAGCTGGTGCCAGGATCCAGCCTTCCCCCCCTGCACCTGCCAAAGCTCTGCCTTGGGAGGAGTTTGGAAAATGTTAATTCCAACTTTTCCCACTGAAAGTGAGGCTCCCCTTCTCCCCTTCTCAAATGCAAAACATTTATTAAAGCAGCATTGATTTCCCATGCTGTGGTCAGCTCCTGCTTGATCTGGAGGCTTAATAAACTCTTCCTGGCACACAGTGAAGCATTGCCGGCTGAATTCAGACGAGAGTTTGCGAGCACTGTCTTTGCTAATTAAAATCAAAATGCTTGCATAGGAGAGGACTGTGCTTGGCATGTGCTGCCAGGGCTGGTGGTGAGCCTGTGGAACAGAGCCCCAGGGGCTGCCAGGCTGGGGGGCTGCCATTTATATATATTATATATATATATAATATACCCCATTATAATGCTCAGATTCACCACATCCGTGGGCTAACATGAAAATAACTACTGTGGGAAGAAACCCCAGCCAGGAAAGTGTCAGAAACACAACACACCAGTATGTGTACTGTAGCCAAAGAAAGGTTAAGAAATAGAAAATTCCAATTCAAGGTATATTTATAATTCATTTTCAGTGGAGGAAAAAATTCTCTAACCTATAGTTGAGCTCTAAATGTTTTTTTTGAAAGCAAGCACAAAAGAAACGGGAATGCAGCAAAGCTGAAGCTTGATTTTTAGTTTGAAAATACTTGAGGGAACAATTTTCCTGCTGCAGCTTCAGGTGGGTTATTTTGACATTAGCCCAGGAACTGGTTTGTTGGGTTTTTTAACGCCTGTGATTGTTCAGCAAATTACAGTGTTTGCAGCTGCCATCCCAGACAGCCTGGTGCTGATTTCTGGTTCACTGAACACAAAATTCTTTCCACACCCCACAGAGACCCACTCTGAGCTGCTGCACAATGTGAGGAGAGGCTCCAGAGAGCACCCAGACCCCAGCACGGCCCAGCCCTGAGACCACTGAGCCCCTGCAGATGGGGGTGTCCTACATCCCCCCTACAAACTGGGGGTGTCCCACTGAGCCCCTAGAAATGGCACTGTCCCCACAGCACCCCCACCGACAGCAAACAGGGGGTGTCCCACTGAACCCCTACAAACTGGGGGTGTTCCCACAGAACCCCTAAAAATGGCACCGTTCCCACAGAGCCCCTACAAACAGCAAACAGGCACCCTACAAACAGGGGGTGTCCCATAGAACCCCTAAAAATGGCACTGTTCCCACAGAGCCCCTACAAACAGGGGGTGTCCCATAGAGCCCCTACAAAGAGCAAACAGGCACCCTGCAAACAGGGGGTGTCCCACAGCAAGTGACAGCAGTGGCAGTGCCAGCAGGGCACGGGGTGCAGTGCCCAAGGGAAGGGCAGTGCCCAAGGGAAGGGCAGTGCCCAGCGGGGTCTCTGGACAGGTGCCTACACGTCCATGGGTCTCCACTTCCCTTTGCCCACATCCCAGTTCCCTTATGTTGAGTCCCTTCCCTGTTCCACATTAAGGACAGGCTCTGGAGCCTTTCCTGCTTCTCAGTGTCAGGGAAGTTTTTGAAGCTTTGCAGAGAAGATGTAAGATGAATATTATGATCTCACCTTTTTATACTTGCTGAATATTTAAAGGGTTTTAGCTCCCTTAAAATAAATCCTTTCCAAGTGGAAGGACAGAGGGCTACTGTTTCCATAACAACCACTCCTCAGAAAATCTCCTTTTGGTAAATACAGCAGAATTAACTGCATAGTTTTAATATTTAATCGTATCCTGTTAGACACGTATGAAAGAAGGTAAACTTTAGTTCACCTTGCCTCTCTCCCACCTGTCTCATTGAGCAAAACCTTCCAGAGAGTAACAGAGGAGCCCTGTGAGCTCATCCTCTGCACTGCTGAGCAGCTGATGGGCACCCCTGGAAACAAAACAGGACTGGAACTTGCTGATGCATCTTCCATCATTGCCATTTCCACAAGGTTGGGACAAGTCACTCCGGATAAAATCCGGGGATACCAGGGCAAGTGTCTGGGCAATAAACATGAAAAGGCATTCTCTGTTCTGTGTGAGGTGGGGACAAAGGGGAATTGAGGCTCCTGGCAGAAACCCAAAACCAAAGTGAGAATCCCCTGATCTGAATGTGGAGAGAGGCAGCTCAAGGGGTCCCACACCCTGTCCAGAGGCAAGAGGAACATCCCCAGCCCTGGCAGTGTCCAGGGCCAGGCTGGACGGGCTTGGAGCACCCAGGGCAGGCGCTTGGAGCAAGATGAGCTTTGGGATCCCTTCCAGGCCAAACCCTGGTGGGATCTGTGGGCTGTTCTGTGTCTCTGCACCCCCAGAGCACTGAGAGGAGCACCAGCAGAGCAGACAAACCCTCCTGGGGAGGGACCCTGCCCACCCTCGCAGAGCCAGCCAGAGATCCTGCCCTGCTAATCAGATCAGAACTGCTCACAGCTCAGATTAACTTCCCACGTACGAATGAACTATGAAATTGAAATTCACAGGTTGAAGGTTTTCACACAAAACTCAGTAAACAGTTTCCATCAACTACACTTGAAAAAAAATCCCATGTCGTAAATTGATATTCAGCTTTTTCCCCATGCTTTAGACAGACAAAGTCCTTATAAATCTCTGCCCATTTTTAATAAGAGCAGCCCAGTAGACACTGCAATACATGGAGCAGGTAGAATATACTTGCCATTTGTAAATACATTGGTTTGGGCTTTTAATAAAATTCATTTCATTGCTATTATGGTTGTGTTTCTACTACAAAAGAAGTCCAGCTTCAGCCTCAGGAGAGGTGAAAAGCATCTCCCTCCTTTCCAGGCTGAGTACTGCAGAGTGACCCCAAAGAAAGAACATTACAATTCAGCTGATTTTTAACCTTTCAGAATAATAAAATTGGAGATCTGACTTGCAACCACAACTAAAAAGCTTCTTTGAAGCTCTTGATAAAGAAAACATTTCACAAAGGCCATTTGTGCCTGGCAGTGGCTCGGTAGCACTTGCCCAGCCTGAGACACAATTCAGGTTGTGCCACAGCACCCCTGGACGTCCCCCCAGCCCTCCCTCAAGCAGAGGCTGTTTGTGTCCCACCCCCGTCACCCATCCTGCTTTTTGCTGTGATTATTCCTTGGACTGAAAGCAGAGGACAGACTAAAGCCGTGGGATTTAACATCAAGAAATTGCTGCTGTACTGTGGCTATTCAACACAAACATAAGTACCTGTGAGAACCAGGTGAAGACAAAAAGCACAACACACAGAAACTGGCCTGGGTTAAATCTACCCTGGAACTTTGGTACCCAAGAGGTGAAAGTGGGTTTGCATTTTGTTTTCCAGGCAATCACTGGCATTATTTCAGACAGCATGAAGGGGTGAGGATTTCTCTAGACAGGGAGTGTGCAAAGCAAAGGGATGCCACAAGCACAGATGAAGGTTTCATTGAAGAAAAGTACCAGTTTTTATCAAAGGTGGACAAAGTCAAGGCTCTACAGGTCCTGCCCTCGGTGTAGGAGAGGGGGAGTTGTTTGCTCTGGTTGACACAGGAGCAATTCCCTGACTGCCCCTAACACACACTGAAATGTAAGAGTTGTGTGTAATCTGAGCATTGTTTACCTGCATTGCACACAAAAGAATAAAAGCTGTCTGGAGAGAACAGAAGATGGCAGCTGGTTCAGGGCATTTCCAGCTTTGGCACGTGGCACTGGGCAGGGAGGATGGGCAAAGCAGGGACAGGTGAGTGCCAGGGGACAGAGGGCTCCTGCCAGCCTGACACCGAGGGGCACCGAGGGGCTGGGAAAGCTGCAGAACGCACCACAGAGCGGGGAAAGCAGAGGTTACACCATGAGGGTCAGGCATGCACAAAGCCATTCTAATGTGGCTGCCTCTCATGGGTGGGCTCTGAGACACAGCAGGAGGGGACACCACCACACCCAGAGCCTGCCATCAGAGGAACCCACTCTCCATCCTCGAACACGCCTCAAGAATTGGCTTTCTCCACAATTGATTGCCTGCACTGTTCCCCTTTTTTCAACTCATCTGGGAGGGAAAACGCTGAGAAGAATGAAGGTGTCTTTGACCTTCATCTCCTCGGATGGAGATGGCCCTGCTGCCCGTTTCCTGATTTCCATGGCATTGCACTCTCATTTGGGAAACATGAAAAATATGGTTGAGTCAATCCCTCTGAGTTATTCTGGAGGAGTCAGGCTCCTGGTAAGATGGAAGGTGATTGAAATTCTATGGCTCCACTTTCTAAGATATTGGAAACACAAAACTGCCAGCTGCATGAGCCTGAAAACAGCACGGACGCCTGGCAGAATACATCAGAGCCCAGGATTGTGCTGCTGCTATTTATTGTGCATTTTTAACCCTCCACATTCCCACAGCCAGAAACTGCTCTGCATATCCTGGCCTTAGCTGCCTTTGGCTTTACCTTTGCAAAGACCCTGGATAGGTGGCAAAGGGACAGGACCACGAAGTCAGGACTAAGAAACAGGAGGAGCAGCTCTGGTGTCCAAAGCCTTCAGTGCCACAACAGCTTTCAAACATTGCAGGAATCAACTGGAAAACAGGGACAGCTTTGATGCACCCCAAAATTCATCAGACCTCAGGTGGAATTAATGGAAGATGACTCAGTGCTGATAAATTCCAGCCTGTCCCAGTTTTACAATTAAAAGTTGTCAAGGCGAATTACCACAACCAGGTTTCATTCCTTTCCCTGCATTTCAAGGTGCCCAACTGCCCTGTTGGGTGTTTCCAGCGAGCAGGCAAAGCCATTAAAGAGGGGCTGGTGTAAGAAAGCTCACTGACCAGCAGGCCAGCTCCCAGAATTCACACAAACTCTTTAACACATCTTTTGTAAGCAGGGCCCCAGCTCTGGAGTAATTCTCCCTAAGCACCCACAGCAGACAACCACTGCAGCCCAGAGCTCTGTGCTATCCCTGTTACACCTTCCAAAGGAGCTGTGTGCTATCCCTGTTACCCCTTCCACCCAGGGCTCTGTGCTATCCCTGTTACCCCTTCCACCCAGAGCTCTGTGCTATCCCTGTTACCCCTTCCACCCAGGGCTCTGTGCTATCCCTGTTACCCCTTCCACCCAGAGCTCTGTGCTATCCTGTGTTACACCTTCCAAAGGAGCTCTGTGCTATCCCTGTTACCCCTTCCACCCAGGCCTCTGTGCTATCCTGTGTTACACCTTCCACCCAGGGCTCTGTGCTATCCTGTGTTACACCTTCCACCCAGGGCTCTGTGCTATCCCTGTTACCCCTTCCACCCAGAGCTCTGTGCTATCCTGTGTCACCCCTTCCACCCAGAGCTCTGTGCTATCCCTGTTACCCCTTCCAAAGGAGCTCTGTGCTATCCTGTGTTACACCTTCCACCCAGAGCTCTGTGCTATCCTCTGTTACACCTTCCAAAGGAGCTCTGTGCTATCCCTGTTACACCTTCCAAAGGAGCTCTGTGCTATCCCTGTTACACCTTCCAAAGGAGCTCTGTGCTATCCCTGTTACACCTGCCAAAGGAGCTCTGTGCTATCCCTGTTACACCTGCCAAAGGAGCTCTGTGCTATCCCTGTTACACCTGCCACCCAGGGCTCCCCCAGCCCCATGCAGGCTCTGGCTGCTTGCTCAGATAAACCTGAGCCTGACCTTGAGAGCTGCAGGCCAGAGTGAGCTGTTGTGTAAGCAGTGACAGCCCAAATTAAGCAAACACTGCAGAAGGGGCAGACAGACGAGCAGGAAGGAAAGGTCTGTGCCCAGGGTGGAGAGGCAGCGCTCCCCAGGTGAGCTCTGCTCTTGACTCTACAGATTTGCAATTACAAGTACCAGCGATGTTAACAGTGTGGAATTAAAAAAACCTATTTACTCAATTGTAGGGCTGCCCAAATCTCGTTCAGGCAAACACAAGTTAATGCTAAAACACCAGGAGCCAAGCTGAGGCAGCCTGGATAATGAAGATGCCTGGACTGGGACGAGCACATGTGTTTGAATGTGATTTTCAGGGCTGAACCTGCCGTGATTCATCAGCCGCAACCACGTAAAGACAACATGAAAACAAACTTATTAGCGGCGCTTTTCTGGGAGCTGGAAGCGCTGCGTTCTCCAAGTCAGCAGTTTTCCCAGTCTGCAGGATCCTGTTCACTACTGCTCCACTCCCGCCTCGCTGCTCCGACTCACAAATGCTCACAAATCACCTCAAAGCGCCGGCAGCAGCGACCCGGGCTGCGGGGAGGGGAGGGCTGGGCAGGAGGGAGCCGAGGGTGGAAGCACCGAGACACGGGGCTGGGGGCGCCACATGGGCCTCGGGGGTCCCACACGGGGCCGGGGGCTCCCACACGGGGCTGGGGGCTCCTACACGGGGCTGGGGGGCTCCCACACGGGGCTGGGGGCGCCACATGGGCCTGGGGGGTCCCACACGAGGCTGGGGGCTCCCACACGGGGCTCGGGGCTGCCACACGGGGCCGGGGGGGTCCCACACGGGGCTCGGGGGTCCCACACGGGGCTCGGGGGTCCCACACGGGGCCGAGGGTGCCACACGGGGCCGAGGGTGCCACACGGGGCCGAGGGTGCCACACGGGGCTCGGGGGCTCCCACAGGGGGCTGGGGCTGCCACACGGGGCCGGGGGGCTCCCACACGGGGCTCGGGGGCTCCCACACGGGGCTGGGGGGGTCCCACACGGGGCTCGGGGCTCCCACACGGGGCTCGGGGCTGCCACAGCCATCGGGGAAGCTGCGGGACAAATCTCACTGCCCGATACAGCATCCCTGGATGCATCCCCTGCAGCACTCCTGGCTCCCACAGCATCCCTACAGCACCCCTGGCATCATCCCTGACTCCTGCAGCATCCCTACAGCAGCACCCCTGCATCATCCCAGGCTCCAGCAGCCCTGCAGCTTCTCGCACCCCCCGGGCACTGCCTGGCCCCGGTTTCTCTGGAGGCTGCTCCTCATTCAAGCCACGTCCAACCAATCCATTGACAACGTGTCATTAAACACTGTCAGAAGTGTCAAAACAGGCGTCCCATCGTTTTCCATTTCCGTGTTTGTTGTTATTTTTAATGCAACAGATTCAGCACAGAAAATATTCCAGCTGATCTTAGATGTTCCAAATTTCATTAAATTGAACATTTAAATGTCAAGCCAAAGCTGCAGGTTTTGGACCCTGTTTGAGACCCTTTTTGGGAGTACCCAGAAACAGAAACCTCAGTAACACCTTCCCCTTCCTTGCTTGGTGCCACCTGTCCTCTCCATGAATCCCTGCGCTGTGCAGACCCAGCCTGCCAACACTCTCTTGGTGCAGCTGAGACCTGAAGGAAGGGATTATTTCCATTAAAAAAAAACCAAAGACCTGCACCTGTACAGTAAGATTTTGAACAGCCATAAAGCCAACAATGAAGAAAAAAACCCAAACCAAAGCTACATACAGCCACCAGCCACCCCAGTCCTGCTCCCCGAGCTACACAGTAAGACTGCTTTGGTCACAGAGGCCACACAGGTTCACATCAAGCTTATTCTGTAATGAAGATTAATGTTTCTCTAACTATAGTTCAGCATTAAAAAAAAATTAAAAAGTTTTACCTGGGGAAAAACCTCATGAACTGCACTCTTCCAGCCTGCCCTAAATTAAAGGGACTTTTTCAAGAGCCTGCTTGCACAATTAAAAGAACATTTGAAATATAAACCTTCCTTCCACAGCTCAAAAGCAAGGCAAAAAAAATGATATTCCATTCTCTGCCAGTAATTGCACAAGGGCTCAATATTAACCTGGTCAATGAAATTCAATCAGCTGAAAAGCACAGGTAGCACTGAGCAGGCCAGGCCGTTCCTTCCTGGGGACATTTTCCCACGAGTGGAACCAAGGAGGAGCATTTATCCTGCCTGCAGTCCTGGCTGCCCCAGGAGTGGGGCTGGGGCAGCTCCTGGAGCTGCTGCCCTGAGCCCCCTGCCCTGGCAGGGCCAGCTCTCAGCACCCAGCCTGAGCAGGGCTGGACGATGGGAAGAGGACAGAGGAATTGCTGTCCCAGCTACAGTGACACCAACAAGCAGAATATTCAGTGTAGGATCGCAGCAGCGGGCCGGGAAAGCCCTCTCAGAGCAACCATTCCCCAGCCATGCCACCACTGAACCGTGGCCCCAAGTGCCACCTCCACATTCTGCAAAAACCAAAGGGCAGGGACAGCCCCCACTGTGGGCAGCACCCAGTGAGGAGGGCAAGGCAGCTGCCTTGGCTGCCCCAGTTTGTGTGTCACAAACTAAACTACCTGCCCCAGTTTGTGTGTCACAAACTAAACCACCTGCCCCAGTTTGTGTGTCACTGCTCCCCGAGCCCACACGGTCCCACACGGGGATGCTGCAGGGGAAGGTGGGGCTGGCCTGGGGACAGCCCAAGGCACAGCACAGGCTGGGGCACGGGGAGCACAGGCTGTGCCACCCTGGGCTGGTTTTAGGGTGCAGCTCAGCAGCAATTCCCCAGCTCTGGGATGGGCTCTCACAAGGATCAGTAGGGCTGCAGGTTCCTGTTTACAGGTTTGCCAGCTGGTGTCAGACACGTGCTGGGAGACAGCAGAGGCAAAGCTGGGCTTGGCCTTCCTCAAATCCTCCCTTTGTTCACCTTCGGTTTATCTCCAGCTCCAGCACAACAAGCAGCAGTGGTGGCTGAAAACAGTTTCAGAGCAGCCAGCACACCCCTCAGGCACAGAGCAGCACAAGGAACCTGCAGAGCTGGGCACTCTCCCAAGTGAGAAATTATGCACAAGGGCCTCCACGGTCACCAAAGAAGCCCCACCCCAGCATCTCCTGCCACCAGGTTTGCCCTCCTGCCACAGGTGCCCCATCCCTTTGATTGGGAGAAAGTGCTTGAACCTCATTTGTCTGAAAAAAGCCACTGAACACTGTTGGGACAGCAGCTGATCCCAAAGGAGCTGAGCCAGGGTCAATAACTATCTAAGGTGCAACTGGAGGAAGCCAAGAGCACAGCCCAGCCTGGGCTCCTGCTCCCCTCAGCCCTGATCCAGCTCTCACCCAGGAGCAGCAGGGCCCCAGGCTGGGGACAGTGCCCAGCCTCATGTAAATACTCCATCGATTTTCTTCCTCCCTCCAGATGGTGCAATTCAGAAAAATTGTTTTTAAATGATGCCTTGCAGAAACAGTGAGCAGCACAGCCAATAACAGACAGATTTCAGGTAAGCACTGACCTCCTTCCCTCCCCAGCCAGCCGAGGCATCCACAGCCCTGAGACCATTCTGTACAAATCACCTGCAGCCCATGGACTCCAGCAGATGGCCTCTAATTGGAACTGCAGCCCCTCAGCCTCTTCCCACTCCGCGTTTATGCCTCCAGCAGGACTCAAGGATGGCTGTGGAAAACAACTCTGACTCCTTGCCACGGTCAGTTGGATTTTTTTCCTTCCCTCTAAACCCAAATAACCACACACACCCAGGAAAAATTATTGGGACTGATGAGCCCAGCTTGTTACTGCTTCCAAGCAGTCCAAGCCCTGCAGTGACAGAGGAGAGCCAGCCTGGAGGGGATGGCTCAGGGCGGAGGGACTGGCACAGGACAGAGCCAGCCCCACACCCCAGGGCATGGGCACCCGGGGCAGACGCAGGCTCTGGGCAGCAGCAGTGAGCAGAGTGGGTTTTATTGCCAGGAGCTGCTGGAGAGCTGGGCAGGCTCCAGGCAGCCAAGGCTGCTGCTCTCTGGCTCCCAGGGGACGCCAGGCTCGGGCTGCATTCACCCCATGCTGCTCCTTACACACAGGCAGCAGCGAGGGCCCAGCCTCAGGAAAATTAAGACTTGACTTTTTGGCAGTTTTCCCAGTACTCATAAAAAAAAGCTGTAAAGTAGGTCACTGCACAATATGGAATTTCCCAGATATTTGCACCTTTTAGTAGAAACACTGGAGGGAACAAATTTACACTGTGGGTGAAAATGGGCTCAGGGTCATTTAAAACATGAAATCCAGCTGCGAGCCCCTGGCCTTCGGGAGCCCCCCCTGCTCCTGGAGCTGCCCCACCCCAGCCCCAGAGGGCTGCAAGGCCACCTGGAAACCCCCCATGCTCACCCCATCCCTCACCAGCACAGGGTGGGACACAGGACACAGGGTGGGACACAGGACACAGGGTGGGACACAGGACACAGCCCCCCCATGCTCACCCCACCCCTCACCAGCACAGGGTGGGACACAGGACACAGCCCATGCTCACCCCACCCCTCACCAGCACAGGGTGGGACACAGGACACAGGGTGGGACACAGGACACAGCCCATGCTCACCCCATCCCTCACCAGCACAGGGTGGGACACAGCCCCCAGCCCTGCACCCCCTCCCTGGCCATGGCAGGGAACCTGCCCAGCCCTCCCCAGGCTGTCCCAGAGCAGAGGCTCCTACCTGGAGCTGGGGGCAGCCCGGAGCCCCTGGGACTGGGAGAGCCCAACCTGAGCTCTGCTCCCTCCTGCCAGGGCTGGGCTGTAATGGGGCAGCTGCTCCTTCCCCAGCCCAGCCCCTGCAGAGGGTTAAATTGGGAGGTGCTGATGGCCATGAGAGAGGCACCTGAGAGCATCAACCACCCACCCAGCACCAGCACTGCCCTGGGAGCCTGCACCAGGAGGGAACAGCACAGGACCCTCTCTCCTGACCTCCAGAGTGTCACTGGGTGTCCCCTGGCCCAGCTCAGTCTGGGGGAGCAGCTGCCCCTTCCTGCCCCTGGTCCAGCCACATGAACACATCCAGCTCCCCTGGAAGCAAGGTTCATTACCATTCCTTCGATTTTCTGTACAGAAATATTTGCAGAGGCTCTTTATCTTTTTCCTCAGAGCTGCATCTCTCTCCCCACATGCCCAGCCAGCCTGCTTTTTCATCATTAGAAAACACTGCAGGCTTAAAAAGTCAAACCCAACAAGGTGTAGCAAGAGGAGAAGCATGGCTGGCTCAGGATGCAGTGGAAGTGCCCCGTCCCAGCTCCTCTGTGCTCTGCCTGGCTGGGAAGGGAAGGTTTGCCCAATAATTCCTCCCATGCCCCCAGGAATGTGTTTTCTATTTATGGAGCACAGCCAGCACCACCCCAGGCTGACTGGGCTGCCTGGAACCCATGGTGGAACCAGGGCACGCTGTGAGGCATCCCTGCCTTCCCTCCAAAGCTGGGAAATCAGCCTGGCCTTCCTGCTCTCTTCAGGTTCTGATAAAAACAGCTCATCCTCACTGTGTGCCAGTCACTGTGGGCTGTCTGCCCCTCTGCCAGTGCTGGGGACAGCAGTGAGGGTGGCAGCAGTGCTGGGGACAGCTCTGAGGGTGCAGCAGTGCCAGGGACAGCTCTGAGGGTGCAGCAGCACTGGGGACAGCTCTGAGGGTGCAGCAGTGCTGGGGACAGCTCTGAGGGTGCAGCAGTGCCAGGGACAGCTCTGAGGGTGCAGCAGCGCTGGGGACAGCTCTGAGGGTGGCAGCAGTGCCAGGGACAGCTCTGAGGGTGCAGCAGTGCTGAGGACAGCTCTGAGGGTGCAGCAGTGCTGGGGACAGCTCTGAGGGTGCAGCAGTGCCAGGGACAGCTCTGAGGGTGCAGCAGTGCTGGGGACAGCTCTGAGGGTGCAGCAGTGCTGGGGACAGCTCTGAGGGTGCAGCAGTGCCAGGGACAGCTCTGAGGGTGCAGCAGTGCTGGGGACAGCTCTGAGGGTGCAGCAGGCCGTGCAGCCCAGAGCATCCCTCACAGCACATCCCCCTCACGCCACGGCCACGCAGCGCCCTCGCCCTGGGTTAAAAGCTTTTCCATTAGCAGCTTCACTGGATGCATTTTGTAGGAAGATAAAGCACCATGAGAAAATAAAGCCTTGTCATTTCCCTCTGCAGATAATTCAGGGCTGTAATGAGGAGGAATCAATCAAGGCAGAGCACTTGGGTAGCAAGGTCTCTCCCGTGGTGTCAGTGGGAAGCTCGTGTGAGGCCCTGGCGCTCTCACAGCCCCGGCCTCATCTCTGCACAGGGCTGAGGGCCCCGGCCGTGCCTCTGCTGGTGCTTACAGCAGTGAGAGCAGAGTCTGGCCCCAGGGCTGCCTGCTGCCCCCTCCCTGACCAGCAGCCACATGCCAGAGGCTCCCAGGCCCAAACCCTGCCGTCCCCGGGCCAGCAGACACAGAGCCCAGGCTCTGAGGGCTGGACCCTGCTGTCCCCCTGGTCCCCAGGCCCTGTTCCCATCCCCTGGCCTGCAGACACAGAGCCCAGGCTCTCAGGCTGGACCCTGCTGTCCCCCTGGCCCCAGACCCTGTTCCCTGGGCCAGCAGACACAGAGCCCAGGCTCTGAGGGCTGGACCCTGCTGTCCCCCTGGTCCCCAGACCCTGTTCCCATCCCCTGGCCTGCAGACACAGAGCCCAGGCTCTCAGGCTGGACCCTGCTGTCCCCCTGGCCCCAGACCCTGTTCCCATCCCCTGCCATCCCCTGGCCAGCAGACACAGAGCCCAGGCTCTCAGGCTGGACCCTGCTGTCCCCCTGGTCCCCAGACCCTGTTCCCATCCCCTGGCCTGCAGCCACACATCCCGGGCTCTCAGGGCTGGACCCTGCTGTCCCCCTGGCCCCCAGACCCTGTTCCCATCCCCTGGCCTGCAGACACACATCCCGGGCTCTCAGGGCTGGGGCTCCTGGCTCCCAAGGGAACTGGGACTGCAGCTCTCCAGAGCCCTGGCACCACTTCAAATCCAGCAGCTGGTAAACATGAAAGCAGGTAATGCCCCAGTCCTGCCCCTCCTACTGGAATGTTTGTCCCATTAGCGAGACAGACAGAAACGATTTACAAAACAACAAATAAACGCAGCAAAAATCACACAGAGCTGAGAGCAGGGAACAAGGAGTGTAAATGACGGGTTTAGATCACGGCACATCTCCCCTGAACTGAATTAATTGGTGCACTCGGAGCTGTCAGCTGCTGCCAGGGTGGCAATGAGCAGCAGGGCTGGGCAGGGCAAACCTCCAGCAGGGCTTTGCTGGGACCAGCAGCACTGGCCAGGCCAGGCTCGGCCTCAGACAGGTCCTGGGCACCCACCCAGCTCCTGCTCCTGCCCCGAGCACAGGGGGACCTTGGCTCTGCAGAACAGGATGGATTTACTGAGCTTTTACTATTCATAAACTCACTCTGGGGCTGGGGGCAGATACAAATGCTTCCTCACCCTAATTGCAAAATCCAGAGTGATGTGAGACTAAAAATGCCAGTCCCAAAATTATACATAGCAGTTCAAATAGAAGCAATTTGATAATTTCCTCAGGCACACAAAGCAGCAACTCAATAAGAATAAATATGCTAATGAATGTATTTAGTCTTGGCCATTACATTTCGTAAATATTTACTGCTCACCATTCAGAGTCCCAATTCACAAGCATCAGGCACCAACCACAGCTACCAGTGCAGGGAAGTGTTGGGCTCTGCTGGGCCCATTTCCTACAGACCCTGCTGGGGCTCACAGGGACCCTCCCTGCCACGAGGGACCCCAGCACAGCCAGGGCTGGGACAGTGCAGGCACCTCCTGACCCGGGGGTGGCACCTGGCACAGCAACACAAACACACCTGTACAGCACCACACACCTGTACAGCACCATACGTACACGTGTACAGCACCACACACACCTGTACAGCGCTAACACACCTGTACATCACTAACACACACACCTGGCATAGCACCACACACACACCTGCACAGCACTACACACACCTGTACATCACTAACACACACACCTGGCATAGCACCACACACACACCTGCACAGCACCACACACCTGTACAGCACCACACACCTGTACAGCACCATACGCACACGTGTACAGCACCACACACACCTGTACAGCGCTAACACACCTGTACATCACTAACACACACACCTGGCATAGCACCACACACACACCTGTACATCACTAACACACACACCTGTGCAGTACCAACTGACCTGGCACAGCACCAACACACACACCTGGCATAGCACCACACACACACCTGTACATCACTAACACACACACCTGCACAGCACTACACACACCTGTACAGCACTAACACACACACCTGGCATAGCACCACACACACACCTGCACAGCACCACACACACACCTGTACAGCACTAACACACACACCTGTACATCACTAACACACACACCTGCACAGCACTACACACACCTGTACAGCACTAACACACACACCTGTACAGCACTAACACACACACCTGTGCAGTACCAACTGACCTGGCACAGCACCAACACACACACCTGTACAGCACCACACACACCTGTACATCACTAACACACACACCTGCACAGCACTACACACACCTGTACAGCACTAACACACACACCTGGC
This sequence comes from Agelaius tricolor, assembly GCF_023055355.1. Classification (NCBI taxonomy): domain Eukaryota; kingdom Metazoa; phylum Chordata; class Aves; order Passeriformes; family Icteridae; genus Agelaius; species Agelaius tricolor. Next base: position 18,551,844 of record NW_027269278.1, read on the forward strand.
ACAGCACCACACACACCTGTGCAGTACCAACTGACCTGGCACAGCACCAACACACACACCTGTACATCACCAATACAAACACCTGCACAGCACCAACACCCCTGGCACAGCACCAACACCCCTGTACATCACCAACAGACCTGTACAGCACCACACACCTGCTCTGAAGGCCACAAGCAGTGCCTGAGTCCCTCAGTCGCACCTGGAGGTGTCCCTGTGTGCAGGAGCAAGCACCCCCTGACAGCAGGGAGGCCTCCCAGGTGTGCCAGGGCAGTCACCCGTGGGTCAGTCACGCTGGCAGGGTGACAGCTGCTCTTTCTTGCGTTTCCTCTGACAGTGCTGCAGACTTCCAGGCCAAAGGGTCTTCAGGAGGCAAAGGGGCAGGAGGGGACTCCATTAGTGAATAAAACAGGAAGGGGCAGGTAAGGTCATTACCTGGTGTCTTTTCAGCAAGGAACAACTAAATCAAAGCCTGATCAAGTAAAGTTCAAGCACAGATCTCAGCCCCAGGAGGCCAGGCTTGAGGGAGCTAAATTTACCCTGCTCAGAGGGCAGGGACGCACCTGCAGTGCAGAGCAAGCCTCAGCTGCCCATTGAACTCTGCCCTCCACGGCTAAAAGCTGCCCTGAGGAGGCACTCAGGCCCTGCAGAGCCATCCTGCCACCCGTGTGCCCACCCAGCTGGGACAGCCCACATGGCCCCAGTGCAGCAACAGCTCCAGGTGAGCCCCGGAGTGAGGGCTGCCACTGACACTGCCCAGGTGAGGGCTGGCACTGCCCAGGGGAGCCCACAGTGAGGGCTGGCACTGACAGTGCCCAGGGGAGCCCACAGTGAGGGCTGGCACTGACACTGCCCAGGTGAGGGCTGGCACTGCCCAGGGGAGCCCACAGTGAGGGCTGGCACTGACAGTGCCCAGGTGAGGGCTGGCACTGCCCAGGGGAGCCCACAGTGAGGGCTGGCACTGCCCAGGGTGGCAGGGGCTCCAGGGGAACTCAGAGCAGCAGCCCCAGCAGCAGTGATGCCCTGAGCAGCCCCGTGTGCAGCTGGAGTCCCTGCCAGGGGCTGGGCTGCTCCAGGTGACAGGGACAGGAGCAGTGCCCACCTGTAGCACACCCACACCTCTGGGAGGCCCCTGTGGGGTTTCAGCTCGGGTGAGGGGGGCTCAGGGCCAGCAGAGCAGCCTGGGCTGGCTGCAGGGAAGGGGCACTGTGGTCACCACACCAGCACCCCCAGGCCAGCAGAGCCTTTTGTGCTCCCTCTGGACACAGCACCCAGCACTTTTCCTTCTCCTTGTAACCAGGACAAGACACTGTTCAGCTCAGCATTCACTGTTTGAGCTCAAACACCACATCCTGCAGTCAGTTGCCTCCTCCATGTGTTCAAGTCAAGCAAAAGGAGCTTGAAAAGGAAAGCAAGTGCAAATGGTAGAAATGTGGGAGCACTTACAGGGGATAAATAACCTATCAATATAGCAGGAGTTTCCTCCTGCAAAAGCATTCCTTCTGCTGTGGCCTTACCTTGGCTCAGAACTGCTCCCATAGTTTCTCACCTGGCTGCCCCACCTGGCAGGGAGCTCCTGCCCTGGACATCCACAGCTTAATTGAGCCACGTTGTAATCGAGTTTTAAAAACTTCCACACCCAGCCCTGGCTCACCACTGCCCCTCCTGGGCTGGAAACTCTGCCCAGGCTTGGCCTGCAGACCCCAGAGCCCCCTTTGCCCTCAGCAGGGAGTGATGCTCTCACCAGCAGGTCCAGGCTGGGCTCTGCTGGTAGCTGCATTTACTGGCATTTCTGCTCAGACTCACAAATTATTCACAAAGAAAGTTTTTGGCAATAACGAGGGTGCACATCATTCATCAGCACCTTTTCTGAACAAGCAATAAAAAGTAAATATAAATGCTGTAATTTGCACCCAAATGCACTATGACCTATACCAAAAACCCCAAAGTGGGGCAGGACAACTTTTTCTCATATATTTTTATTCAGAGCAGGAATAAAGTAAGAGAAATATGACAAATATGAGGAGTTGTGAAATGACACTGGCAGTCCATTGGCATTAAAAACCCCTCACCCCACCCACAGATACAGCTCATGTCTCACAAAAATAATGATTAAATAAATCAGTGCCTTTGGTGTCCTTGAAGAGTTTTACGAAGCATAACTTCTATAAAATACAGATATTTAATCTGGACTGTGTAAATACATGAGCTTTATCATAGCCATGCACAACATTTAATATTCATGCAGTACTTTCTCCTGCTCGTCAAGCAGCTCATCCCTGCTCCATTCCTGCCCCTCACTCTGCTGCTTCCCACGGAGCTCTGACTCCCTTATCTCCGAGCTCTCCAGCAGGTGTGGAGCTGCAGGACCCAGGAGACAGGGAAGAACTGGGGCTGGGCTCTGCCAGCAGCCCCCTCCTATTCCAGCAGCCCCCTCCTGTTCCAGCAGCCCCCTGGGCCGGGTCTGTCACTAGGACAGGCTCCCTGGGCCGGGTCTGTCACTAGGACAGGCTCCCTGGGCCGGGTCTGTCACTAGGACAGGCTCCCTGGGTCAGGTTTATCAATAGGACAGGCTCCCTGGGCCGGGTCTATCAATAGGACAGGCTCCCTGGGCCGGGTCTGTCACTAGGACAGGCTCCCTGGGCCGGGTCTGTCACTAGGACAGGCTCCCTGGGCCGGGTCTGTCACTAGGACAGGCTCCCTGGGCCGGGTCTGTCACTAGGACAGGCTCCCTGGGCCGGGTCTGTCACTAGGACAGGCTCCCTGGGCCGGGTCTGTCACTAGGACAGGCTCCCTGGGCCGGGTCTGTCACTAGGACAGGCTCCCTGGGCCGGGTCTATCAATAGGACAGGCTCCCTGGGCCGGGTCTATCAATAGGACAGGCTCCCTGGGTCAGGTTTATCAATAGGACAGGCTCCCTGGGCCGGGTCTGTCACTAGGACAGGCTCCCTGGGTCAGGTTTATCAATAGGACAGGCTCCCTGGGCCGGGTCTGTCACTAGGACAGGCTCCCTGGGCCGGGTCTGTCACTAGGACAGGCTCCTTGGGTCGGGTCTGTCAATAGGACAGGCTCCCTGGGCCGGGTCTATCAATAGGACAGGCTCCCTGGGTCAGGTTTATCAATAGGACAGGCTCCCTGGGCCGGGTCTGTCACTAGGACAGGCTCCCTGGGTCAGGTTTATCAATAGGACAGGCTCCCTGGGCCGGGTCTGTCACTAGGACAGGCTCCCTGGGCCGGGTCTGTCACTAGGACAGGCTCCTTGGGTCGGGTCTGTCAATAGGACAGGCTCCCTGGAAGGAAAGGCTTTGGAATGCTGGCTTGGAGTCCCTTGGAATGCCTTGGAGTCCCTTGGAATGCCTTGGAGTCCCTTGGAGTCCCTTGGAATGCCTTGGAATGCTGCTCCCTCGGGTGCTGTGCTGGAGTTTTTATCCCCGTTCCTAATCCTGACTGAGACACAACTCCTGAAGTGCCAGAGCTGCTGGGGGGAAGTGGCTGGGGCTGCTGTGAAAACCTCCAGCTGCAAAAACCAGCCAGGGCTGGAGAAAGATGATATAAACTCCCAGGGCCTACTTGTGACTATTTCAGTGTAAAGGTGCTATAGAAGCACAAATTGTTATTACAGTATTAGCTGGTACAATGAGGCATTAGGAAGAAGAACTGCCTCAATGCCTGGGGGAAATCAGGAATGGGAATGAATTACAGAAACTGATACAGTTATACATGCCCTCTTCTAAAATGTATTTGAAACAAAATTATTACCATAATAAAAGTAAATCCATTTCTGTTCTGCTTATTCTCTGTAGACAAAAGAAAGGGTCAAACATTCTTTTCATCAATTAAAAGATGTAAAGAATCAGGACTCAAAACATCAATTTAATTTTGAGCACAGATAATCTGGCAATTTGAAAAAAAAATAGAATTTAATTCAGGGAAGAAATTCAAGTAATAAATGACTTACCTTCGTCACACCTTGTTTCCAAAACTGACTGTGTGAGTTTCCAGCACGCAGTCTGTGAGGAGCCTGTCCTAAGAAACAGGGACAGAGCAGAGCACCCCTTCCCTTTTCTGCCTGCTCAGTAAGGACTGGGTAAACTCTGAGTTACAGAGTTGGGGTTTGATCCCTGAGCAGGGCATTCATCTCTTCAGGTATTTTGTGTGACAACCCCAAAGGCAAACACGAGGAGACAGAGGAACATCAGTGCAAGGAGGGGCGGGGATGTCCCCTCCAGGGCCAGCACGGCCCAGGGTCCAGCAGGACTGTCCCCAGAGGGGACACAGTGAGAGAGGGGGGACAGTGAGAGGGGACACAGCTGAGAGAGGGGGGACAGGGTTGAGAGAGAGAAAACAGGGCTGAGAGAGCACACAGTGAGAGGGGACAGAGCTGAGAGGGGACATGGCTGAGAGAGAGGGGACATGGCAGTCAGGGGACATGGCTAAGAGGGGGTACAGGGCAAAGAGAGAGGAAACAGGGCTGAGAGGGGACACCCCAAGGCCAGGGCACAGGGCAGCTCACGGGGCTCAGGAGGGGAGCAGCTCCCTGAGCCCGGAGGGACAGCAGCACAGCACAGCCCAGCCCAGCCCAGCCCAACCCAACCCAACCCAGCCCAGCCCAGCCCAGCCCAGCCCAGCCAGCTCTGCACCAGCTGCCCTGCCAGCAGCTTGTTTGTTTATTTATTTATCCAGTCCTCAGTGCCACCGTGGCAGGGGACAGAGCAGGGAGGCTCAGGGAAGATATTGACCCCGGATTGATCCCCGGGCAGGCAGCTGGCAGGGCCACAGCAGCACAGCACAGGCACAGGGAGAAGTCTATTAATGAGCTCCAACTACTAAATTATTGACTAGTTAAGTACTGCAAATTTGGTCTAATTGTTTTCATGATGGGAGTTTAATTAAAGTGTCTTTTGTGTAAAAAGTCTAGCAATATCCTTGTTCAGATAGTGTCAGGGAGAGTTTCCAAAGCCTGCCCAGCTTTCAAAACCAAATTAAAAGTTACATCCAGTGCAAAGCTCTTCAAAAGAGGGAGCTTTTGTGTGGGAGAGCACTTTAATTCCCAGTGAATTCCCAGCTCCAGCTCACAAGTCCTGCTCCTTTACCACCTCTCCCCATCTCAGGCTGCACCCTCTGTGCTGTGGGACTGCAGCTCCCAGGGCCAGGGAACCAGGGAGGTGCTGGGCAGCAATGGGAATGGGAGGGAATGGAGGCATGCACAATGAAAAGCGAAGGAAGGCTCCCAGGGAGGAGGGGAAAGCAGTCAAACCAAACCAAAACACCAAGGGACATCAAATGACACCAAAAATTGAGATTGCACCCAATTCCCCACTGCAGAAAGACGGGTATCACCTGCCAGACACACAGGAATCTGCCAGGACACAACCTCAGCACAGATCCAGGCACTCACAGCAGAGTTTGGCCACCGACCTTCCCTTCAGTTTGGGGCTGAGAGCTCTTCCCAGACCCCTCCCTGCACCACGGACCTGCCCAGGTGAGCTCGTCCCCGGCACAGCACAGGTGTTCAGGGCACACACGGGTGCATCACCCAGAAGCTGCCCCTCAGGCAGAGCCAGCACCTGCAAGCAGACGGGAGCAGCTGGCAGGACAGAGCCTGGTTGGAAATGGCAGCCAGGAGCCGCCCAGGCTGCATCCCCACAGCAGCCCTGAGAGCTCTGGGGCAGGAGCTCAGCCAAGACAGCAGCACCGGTGCTCCCTGGCCTCCAGAGGCACAGATCTGCCTCATCATGCCCTTTCCATGGCTTATCATTTATTTATGGTAATGTCTACTTGCCATTAGGTATTTCCAGACATTTATATGCCCTGCTTGGAAGCAGAAGAACTCTTTGCTAGAATATGGAGCAGTTGGCAGCACCACATACACCTTTATTTAGGACAAAATAACACCTGCCACAAAGAGGAAGAACTGTGCTGTGGTTAAATTGACTGTTTGGGACCAAGCAAGTGTCACTTCAATTGCCCCAGCTGCATCAGGGACAGCAGGAAGGTCGCAGGCTCCCCTCCCTGATTTGCAGTCCTCTGGCTGAAAATAACAAAGGATGTGACTGTCAGCCTTAAACTGGATAAACTCCCCCACAGCCACGGGCGGGGCTCTGCCCGATGCCACCGGTCCCTGCAGGGGCGGGATTGGCAGCTTGATTTGTCACTGCTTTGGTCTGCAAGGGCCGGAGCACAGCCCTGAGCCGAGGCAGCTTCAGGCTCGGGATTCCTGCGGGCACCGGGGCTGCGGCTGCCGGGGACCGGCACAGGGGCGGGCACAGCCTCGGGCACAGAGCCCCAGGTGTGGGCACAGCCCCGGGCACAGAGCCCCAGGTGTGGGCACAGCCCCGGGCACAGGCAGTGCCGTCAGCTGGGCACGCTTCATGCAGTTGTGGTTGCTTGTTCCTCTCCTGTGCCATTGCACAGCCGCGTGCTGCTGATGCCACACCCCTCCATCCATCCCTCCCTCCATCCATCCATGAGTGTCACTGGGCATTGCTCCGGGCTGAAATCTCTCCCCTGTTTGTCCTGGATCCAGGTAGCTCCAGGGACTCCAGGGGAGGTGCCAGCGCTGTGCTGAGCACACCTGGCCAGCCTTGAAGCACCTGGGCAGGGCAGGTGAGTGCCCCCGGTGCCCAGGGCAGCTCTGGAGGCAGCTGGGCCCCACAGGTGCGGGAGCTGCAGCCACACCCAGTGGCCTCTGCCCGTCCCCGTGCAGGTGACACCGACAGGACAGGGACAGCACAGCAGGGACAGGGACCTGCCCCACGGGAACACCTTGGACACAGCGTGAGCCTGACCAGCTGCAGGATTCAACACCTCCACACACCAGCCCAGCACTCACAGTGCACTGCAGCTCTGGGGGCCCAGGGAGGACACAGGGTCCCAGCAAACTTGTGAAACAAAGCAGTTTAAAAAGCCAGAGGAGTGTGTCCAGCATCCCAATGTGGGCTCTCAGAAATGCCTGAGCCACAAGGGATTTAAAGTTTTCTGAAGTTACTGGGTTTTTTCTTTAATACCCTCAGAGCTTTCTGAAGTCACGTGGCCCTTGCAGGACAGCCCTGCCACACTTCCCAGGGAGCAGCACCAGGCAAAGGCAACGACGAATTACAAGAGACACCAGAACAAAGTAGGAATTAATGGGGTTGACATCAGCTGGAAATAATTTTTTTTTTTTTTTTTAAGGACAGTCACATGTCTCACATACCTGCTCATTTCAAAGCTACAGGGATCAGAAATTCCACTCTGATCCTGCCATAAATGTGCATGCAGACATTTCCATGTTCCCCTCTGCACCAGGCGTGATCTCCAGACCCAGCTCACACCTCTGGGGCACAGCAGACACCCACAGAGGAGAGGAAAGGAAAGGGAATGGTTTGGGCAGGAGCACGCTCCCTGCCAAGGGCTGGCAAGCAGCAGGAGCTGATGATTTTTAAGCTTCTGTCCAAGCATCTGCTGGTGGACACGAGAGCACAGCAGAGGCCCTGCCTCACCCGCTGTGCCGAGCAGCAGGCAGCCTGCTTTGGCTGCAGAGCAGCACAGAAAATTAATTACCAGCAATTATTTGTGCCCTGGCCAAAGAACCCGACCTGGTGTGCGAACCAGCCAGGGGAGAGCTCCAGGACACTACAGCTGTGCTGCAAATGATTCGAGGGCCCAAGAAATCTTAATTAAACCCCTCTCACTCCAAGCACTCAAAAAGCAACAAAAAGCCAATTCTGAGGGTCTGGGCCTGCAGCAGCAGCCCTGAGCAGGCACAGGGGCTGCCCAGAGCCCAGCACTGCCCAGGCTGGGGCTCCAGCTCCCTCCCAGCCCCACAGAGTCCTCACTTGCAGGGGACACGTCCTGTGCCCATGTCAGACAGCGAGTTTGCAGAGCTGCATTTCTTTTCTCCTAGGTCAAGATTCTTTTCCCAAGTAGGTGCCAGGTTAGGGTTAGGTTAACAGCCTGATCTGGGGAATGGAAGAATTATAGCTTTAAACCAAACAAACAAAAAAGAGAGGGTAGACTCAGTTCTCAATGTTTGGGCAGCATTACTGGCCCCAGAGGCAGGACTGAGGGTTCTGGAGGGCACATCAGCCCAGATATCCCAAACGAGAGCTCTCAGCCATCCCAAAGGCCACATCAACACCCCAAGGGAGCTGCTCAGCCCCAGGAGCCCTCCCAGACCCTGCAGCTGCCCTCACCCTGGTGTTCCCACCCTGCACGGGCAGCCAGCCCAGCAGGAAGGGTCACTGGAGCCAATGTCAGAGTCACCTGCAAGGCAGCACCACCCACCCCGAGCAGGCAGCAGGGAAGGGCCCCAGCTTCACAGCAGCTTCTCTAATTCCTTAAAAAAGCCATCTGAGGAAATGGCATCCTCTGGAACAAGAGAAACCACAGCAAAGCATGAAGGTTTTACAACTTGACTAAATTACCTCTCTTACAATTTCAGGAATTACATTCTAGCACATTGCAAGTCTCCATAAGTAATCCCCAAATGCAAACCTGATGAGAGGAGAGAATCAGAAGGGAAGAGTCACAGCAGCATATATTACCATTTTTTAAATAAAAACAAAGAATTGGAAGACTTTACAGCACAGCAAATGTACAAGCAGAAATGCTGGCAAATTACAAAGCACTTGGGGAAGATTTCTTCTTCTTTTGTTTTAAGCATAACCCAGGGCTAATGCTGCTTTGCCAAAGGGCTGTAATGGGCTCAGGAGGGCACCTGCACCCAGCACTGCCAGCCAGAGCCTCACACAGCCCAGGGGACACAGGTGGCACTGAGAGCCCCGTGGGGACAGGACCCCCACAGAGCCCAGGGGACACAGGTGGCACTGAGAGCCCCGTGGGGACAGGACCCCCACAGAGCCCAGGGGACACAGGTGGCACCGCCAGCCCCATGGCGCCCCTGGCACTGCAGCAGTGACAGTGCCAGGCTGTGTGGGGACAGGACCCTTCCCACAGTGAGGGGACAAACACAGCACTGACAGCTCCCATGGGGACAGGACCCCCACAGAGCCCAGGGGACACAGGTGGCACTGAGAGCCCCCTCCCTCAGCCCAGGCAGGGTCTGGAGGGACCCCTGGAGCCCCCTGCTCCTGGCTGGGGACAGAAAAGCTCAGGGACCCGAGTGGCCAGCCCAGCACCCAGACTGAGCTTTGGTTTCATCCTGCCCCACACCAGCTGCTGTTCCCAGGCTCATTCTCTCATTCTCCAGGCAGGCAAACACGCTGTGCACTGGATTTACAGAGCACTCCTGTCTCAGCACACATTTTTTTCTATTGAGTTGGACTCGGTGACAAGGACAAAACTATCTATTAGGAAACAAATTACAGTTATTTAGTACTTTTAAAAAACGGCTGGCTTTTAGAATCACTTTGCCTTTTAATATTTAATGACCCAGATCAAGAACAGAACGCTCCCGGAGGAGCAGCCAGCTGGCAGGCAGCCCAGGGGAAAGAATTCTCTGGGATCATGGAGCACCTTCTGGAACAGCTGCCTTTGGTGGGGTCTGGCAAAGGAAACTTCATGGGGTCTGGATTCTGAACTGGAACAAACACATCCCGTGGGTAGCATGGAGCATCCCCACACGCAGGAGCTGCCAGGAGAGGAGCAGCAGCTCCCTGCCCTGAAGAGAGGGCAGCACCTCACCAACAGCCACAAACAGCACAAACCTGGCACCAGAAACCACCACCAAACCAAAAGGCTTCTCTAAATGCATGGCAAAGAATTTAGGGGCTAAAACTCTGGGGATTACAGCATTGGGGACTAAAAATATAATGCCTGAGAGTTGCTGTTTCATCCAAAATGAGCATTTGATTGCAGTTCCTGTAGGAGGAAGAAGGTGGGCTGTTTCCCCCCAGGTCCTACAGCACTTGTTTCCCACGTGGTGCCACAACTGTTAATTCATCCTAGACGTGGGATAGGCTGCTGGAGGGCACCATCCTGTGTAAGAAAAGCATGCACACAGCAGGACTTCCGAGGAAGAACTCTGCTTGGGAGGGTACAAAACCCTGGCTAGGAATGAGGCACAGGAGGGACTGGCTCCCCATTGCAAAAGGCAATCAGCATTCACCTGGATGACAAACGGCACTGTAAAGCACAAGATAATTTAGTGATCCCAGATAGTACCAGAACATTACTGTGACTCCCATACAAATACGAGTGCCAGGCTAAAGAAATACTGCCATCAGCCTGGCATGAAAGAAAACACAAAGCTTTAGGAAAATTGCATTTTAAGGCTAACACAGTTACGTAGTACAATTATGATGTGCAATCACACGTGCTCCAAAACTCTGATATAACAAAATTCTGATGTAAAAGGAATCTCGTGTTCTAAGTTACAAAGGTTGACAACTCCAGAAAAGAACTGTTCAATAAACCTAACCCTTCTGTTTTTTCCTGCTGCAGAATACAAGTTGATTGAAAAAGCAGGAGGTTTTCAAGGCCTGTTCTATACCAAAATTGGAGGCTTCTCCAGTGCGTGCTGCTTTGAAATGGCAGTAGTGGCATAATTACATTATCGATGTAACTTGCACTCTCCGAGGCCCAATCGTGTGAAACAAAGAGCCATTTACATAAATCTTTCACTAAATAGCAGGTTCTATTACCCAGTATTTAAATAGAAGTAGACTCAATTTCCCACACGTAACTGTGAAAGCAATAGCATTGCAAGCCTGCAAGCAGCTGTAATAGTGACTGGGAGAGGCGAAGAGCCCCAGCAGTCGAGCGTGCAGCCAGGCACAGCCTCCCGCACGGTCCCGTTCACCGGGGATGGATGGACTGTCCCAGCAGCCAGGCACAGCCTCCCGCACAGTCCCGAAACCCGGGGATGGATGGACTGTCCCAGCAGCCAGGCACAGCCTCCCGCACGGTCCCGTTCCCCTGGGGATGGATGGACTGTCCCAGCAGCCAGGCACAGCCTCCCGCACGGTCCCGTTCCCCTGGGGATGGATGGACTGTCCCAGCAGCCAGGCACAGCCCCCTGCAAGGTCCCGTTCACCGGGGATGGATGGACTGTCCCAGCAGCCAGGCACAGCCTCCCGCACAGTCCCGAAACCCGGGGATGGATGGACTGTCCCAGCAGCCAGGCACAGCCTCCCGCACGGTCCCGTTCCCCTGGGGATGGATGGACTGTCCCAGCAGCCAGGCACAGCCTCCCGCACGGTCCCGTTCCCCTGGGGATGGATGGACTGTCCCAGCAGCCAGGCACAGCCTCCCGCACGGTCCCGTTCCCCTGGGGATGGATGGACTGTCCCAGCAGCCAGGCACAGTCTCCCGCACGGTCCCGTTCCCCTGGGGATGGATGGACTGTCCCAGCAGCCAGGCACAGCCTCCCGCACGGTCCCGTTCACCGGGGATGGATGGACTGTCCCAGCAGCCAGGCACAGCCTCCCGCACGGTCCCGAAACCCGGGGATGGATGGACTGTCCCAGCAGCCAGGCACAGCCTCCCGCACGGTCCCGTTCCCCGGGGCTGGGCTGTCCCCGTGGTCCCCCGGTCCCGGGAGCTGCGGGGGCAGCGCAGCCCCGTCCCTGGCCGGGCACGGGGGCTGGAGCAGCGGGACCGCAGAGTCCCCGGGGCCTGCTCTGCTAACCCCGGCCCGGCCCCCAGCGCTCCGCACCCCCTGGCCCCGGTGTCTCTCGGTGTCTCTCGGTCCCCGTGTCCCCCGTCCCGCTGTCCGTCTGTCCCTCGGTCCCCCGCACCTCCCGGGCAGTGGCGCCACCGTGTGGCCATCCCCAGAGCCCGCGGGGGGACCCGGGGAGAGACACCTGGGGAGGGAGAGAGAGAGAGAGGGAGAGAGAGAGGGAGAGGGAGAGAGAGAGAGAGAGAGAGAGACACCTGGGGAGATTGAGACACCTGGGGGAGAGAGATCCCAGGCTCAGGGACCCCCGGCCCTCAGCAGTGCCCACGCCATCCCTCAGAATGCCCAAGCCCGGCAGGGACAGGTATCCCCACAAAGTGTGCACACTTCTCCTAAAATCATTAACGAGCTCCGGTAATAAATTTCTTTCCAGAATGATTTGCTTATTTGTCCTCCATCACGCTGATGGACCTAAAGCAACCACAAAACTGACTTTGCCTGCAAGCCCACCCATAGGTCCAAATTACTTTTCCCATCCCACTGTTGGCTCTGAGTGTTTCCAGAATCCCTCAGCACCTCAGCCTGGGGGTCCCAGTGGTTCTAGGGCCATCCCTCACATTGCTCCAAGCAGAACCAGCCATTCCCCACTTGCAAAAACCCAGCAAATAAAACTACACTAAGAATTCCTGTGCTCTCACCCATCATCCAGCAAATGCATGGACAGTTTCCCACTAGCAGCACCGAGCAGAATGGGTCACATTGGCCATTATTCTGAATCCAGGGAGTTGAGAGCCCACGTACCTGTGCTGGCTGGAACCTGTGCCATCCTTTCCAGAGGACACCACGGCGTTTCTCAGAAGTTGTTGCAGGGGAATCACTGGGCTGCACAGAGTTCTGCAGCAGAGACATCACTGCAGCTCACACAGAGCAGTTTGTATAAAATCAAAAGATTTCAAAGCAGTGAAGGGCTGGCTTTACATGTAGATCAAATGTAACTCACATAAATCAAAACGACAGCCTCAAAGACTCGCAAAAATAATAATGTTTAAACTCATAAATATTCTGATTCTTTCTTTTTTAACTGCAGGGAAATAAGGCAGTGATATTGCAAATTCAGCTAAAGCTTTCCAGATTCCTCCACTTGTTTTCTGCTTTGGGAGGGTGGTGGCTGTAAATGAACGTAAATTAAAAACCCACTGCACAGATTAGTCACTGTGATAAAGATTGATAAATACAAAACCCTTTCACATATGGATGTGCATATTTCAAATACAGATCAATTCATCATACCTGAATAAAGTGTTTTGTTCCCAGGTCATGGACTCACTTTAAAACAACCCCTGCAATCAATTAAAGGCCACCCAAAAACTCCCAAACCCCACAGTGGCGCTTTCCACTGTCCAAGGGACCTCTGTGCTCCATCCCCATGGACCACAAGGTGCAGCTGATACACAAATCCCCCAGCTGAGCCCACACGTGGCATTTCTGTGGGCCAGGAGGTGTCTTGGCACTAACGTGACCTTGAAGAACCCCAAGAGAGCCTTGGCCCTGGTGTCTCTGAGAGCTCGTCTGGTCACACCTTCCCAGCCTGATTTGCAGCACAGCAACATTCCAGGGCTCCACCTGCAGAGTCACAACAGAGAGAACCAGGCAGGAGCAGGAGTCAGCTTTAACCAAGGCATTTATTAGTAACTCTGGGAATCGCCCCTGCAATGCCACTGTGTTCTGGGCTAGAGCCATGCAGCACCCTGCACCACCCACAAACAGGATTATTTATCCATTTAACCTCCCATTCTGCGCCCTGCTCAGCTCCAGCCGCCCCTCCTGGGTCTCACACAAATGTGGAACATGGAAACAATTCCCTTTGCACTCCTGCTCTGGCTCAAACCCTCCACCACCACCAAGAGCACTGACTCTGCTTCTCCCTTCGCCTGGAACTGCCAAGCACTCAAGGAGGTCAGCGAGAGGAGGCCCTGGCTTCTCTCTCCCGAGTTTGCTCCCAGTTTTCCCCCGCTTGCAGAGCACATCCATCGCTTGGCCATGGTGTGGCAGCCAACAACAGTCAGTGGATGAGGCTGCCCGAGCTGCCAGACACAGCTCTGCAGTTCTGCAGCGGGGCAAGAGAACAAATGGTTGCTTTTTACTCTGCAGTTTGTTTTTTTTCTTTAGAGAAACCTTTAAATTCCTTTTCGTGTGCTCCCATTCTAAGGCAAAACAAGAACAGCTGTAGAAAGTTAACAAAAAACATGAGAAATAGACTCCAGACTAAGCATCTTTGCCTGTATTTACTGTTCAAAGTCCTGGCAGTTGCAGAGATATTTGGGTTTTTCCTCTGTAAAAGAATATCACATGCAGGACAGTTTGAGTTTTGGTAACCACCACTCCAGGGGTCTGCTTCTATTATTGAGCCATTAAACGCCAGAAAAAAACAGGTGCTTAATTAAGCCAAGCCCACATTTTTTAGAGACTCCTGTATTTCCTCCACCATTCTCATCAGAGACACTTGAGCTGACCCTGCTGGGATCACATGCAGAGGCTGCTGAGTTCAGCCAGTCCCATGTCATCTTTCCAGGCCTTCAGCAAACAGGAAAAACTTGTTATTTTTCAGCAGAAGCGCAACACGTCATCCTCCACTCCTGCCCTGACCCATGAAGTAATCCAGTTTGTAAAGATCTGACAGTTTTTGGTAACAGGTCACCCAGCAGAACTCTCTGTCCAGCTGCAGCAGGAGCCAGGGGGGCACTGCCCATCACGAGGAGCCCTGGGCACTGCCTCAGCTGTGCCCATCAAGGGTGGCCATGGCCAGAGCCAGGTCTGTGCCACCTGTGCCGCTGAGCTGGTGACAGAGACCGACAGGGCAGCGCTGGGGCTCAGCTTGTGCCCTCCACCCTGTGCCACCAGCCCAGAGGGGAGGGATGGTGGGAGGGATGGGGGGCTCTGAAGGCAGCAGAAATAACAGCAGCAGCAGGTGACAAGCAGCCCATTGCCTCAGCAGTCTGCTCACCAGGATGCTGCAGGAAAGTTCAAACTTCTGCCGGGTGAAATAAGAGCATTTATTGGGCAAATCAAGCCAGTGTATTACCAAAAATGAAAGGAGTACATTGGAAGCTGGGGAAGCAAATCCCTGCTCTGCTTGGTCCCCAGGACACTGAAACCTGTGGGATAGGACTGAGCAGGGGCAGAGCTCAGCTCCTGGCTGCAGGCATCACCCCTGTGCCATGCCCACATGATGGGAACTGCTGACACAGCCAGGAGGAGTGACAGCGGTTGAGAAACATCATCATTACCAAAGAACAATAAATATTGATTTTATAAGTGCATATTTGTGTCTAGTTTTATTGTAAACACTATCAGGCAATTTTGCCTGGTTACTTTTTTCTTATCTTAGGCCAGCAAACTCTCCAGCAAGCCCAACAAACTGAGATCAAACAGGTTGCATTTGAGGGAAGGGACCTGCCTGACAGCAATTTCTGATTTGGGAAGTCTCACCTGCCCTCAGTGATACCCCAAGGACAACATTTTCTGACATTGCAGGTACTGATATGATGAATGAGGCCGATCAGGTATCTCCTGTAGATTGATGCACTTTTAAAAAAAGAGCCCTCAGTACCCACAGCACAATTTCAGCAGAAGACACATGGACGTGGAGGAGCTAGAACAGTATTATTTTGAATAATTTCAGTATTGCAGAGAAACCTTGTAACCTACCACAGGAGAAGAGAAACTTGGCCATAAATGACCCTGCCTGGGCTTGCAGCCTCAGCGTGAAGCACACGTGAGCAGCCTCTAACTCATCAGGGTCTCAGAGGTAATACAGGAGTTAAGGCTGCTCTGACATCACTCCTGAATATAAAAAATAATAAGTCAATGCTTTAGAGAAAAAAATAGCATTTCCCCTGTTTACCTCAGGCTCCCACAGCACAGCCCCTGTGCTCCGTGTGCCAGTGGCAGCCTGCAAAGGATCCCCATCGTTGCTTCATCTCACTAATTAGAGTTTACCTGCTGCAGATTACAACACGGGATTAGCGTTAAGCAAGAGCTGTGCTGCTCACCCTCAGCCTGGTCCTGAGAAGTGCTGAGCAGCATTTTAATTCAGCCCTTCCTTGTAGGGAGGCTAAAACTTAATAACTTCTATTTAAAGTAATAAATACACATACATTTTTTTATACCTCCAGGTTTGGGAAGGGTTTTCAATTCCCACCATAAATCAGACCCCAAAGGAACCCGTGTGTCACTGAAGGAGGTGTCAGAGCAGCAAAACCTCGGGAAATGCTTGTGATCCTGCAGGGCACAGAGAGAGAACTGCAACGGCAGTGCCACTGTTGGTGCCCAGCAGGTTAAACCCAGAGAGGCACTGCTGGGACAAACAGACCCGGGCTGGACTCCACTGGTACCAGCACCCCTGGTACCAGCTGGCACCAGTACTGACTGCAGCTGCACTGGTACAGACTGGTCCCAGTACTGACTGCAGCTGCACTGGTACCGCCTGCACACCTGCACTGGTACCAGCTGGCACCAGTACTGACTGCAGCTGCACTGGTACAGACTGGTCCCAGTACTGACTGCAGCTGCACTGGTATCACCTGCACACCTGCACTGGTACCAGCTGGCACCAGTACTGACTGCAGCTGCACTGGTACAGACTGGTCCCAGCACTGACTGCAGCTGCACTGGTATCACCTGCACACCTGCACTGGTACCAGCTGGCACCAGTACTGACTGCAGCTGCACTGGTACAGACTGGTCCCAGCACTGACTGCAGCTGCACGGGTACCACCTGCACACCTGACAGGCGCTGATGCTGCCCCTCTCCTGCTCAGAGGAGCAGCTTCACACCCACAGTGAGATGTGTCCAGAGTGCCTTTCCCCATGGACAGAGCATGTTCCCTATGGACAGAGTACCTTTCCCTACATACAGAGTGTTCCCTGTGTCCAGAGCACCTTTCCCCATGGACAGTGTTCCCTATGGACAGAGTACCTTTCCCCATGGACAGAGTGCCTTTCCCCCACGGACAGTGTTCCCCATGGACAGAGCGCCTTTCCCCGTGTCCCGAGCGCCTTTCCCCATGGACAGAGCGCCTTTCCCCATGGACAGAGCGCCTTTCCCCCACGGACAGTGTTCCCCATGGACAGAGCGCCTTTCCCCGTGTCCCGAGCGCCTTTCCCCATGGACAGAGCGTGTTCTCTATGGACAGGGCGCCTTTCCCTACATACAGAGTGTTCCCCATGTCCAGAGCTCCTTTCCCCCACGGACAGTGTTCCCCGTGTCCCGAGCGTTTCCCCGGTGTTAACCCCGTCCCCGCCGCGGGCAGGCCGGGCCCGGCCGGCTCAGGCAGCGCACACCCGGCACGGCTGCAGGCCGCTCTCGTCGCACGCCGGACACCGCAGCGCCCGGTAGGACTCCCGGAATCGGTTGGCCAGCATCGAGAACTTGCTCCCGTGGCACAGGGAGCAGGGAGCACAGCCCGAGCCCTTGCACTGGGAACAGCTGTGCCCAGCATCGCCCTCCTGCAGCAGACACAGAAACAAACTTGTTAGTGGGTGGGGGATACCAAAGTCAGGAGCATTCCTGGGAGAGGGAAGTTCTCTGTCCCAGCCTTTTCCATCACAGTTGCTCCTGACACACCACTCTGCCCGTGACAATCAGTTCTCCACAGCAAGGACTTGGACAAAAAGGCTCCCACATGCTTGGGGACAATTTGTGGCTGCTGCTAGAAAATGAGCAGTTGGTGTGACTGGGCTTATAACACAATACTCCAAACTCATCTTTCTCCTCTGCACAGCTCCACCCATCCTCCTGCCATTTCTTATCACACCATTTCCACTCTGTAGCCTCAGGTTTGAGCCACACTTCATTTCTTCAGGGATTGCTCGTCACCCTCTCTGCCCAAATCCCTCATCACCAGCATGCACACTTTCTTTTGAGCTGTGCTTTGTGCCTGCCTCTCTCCCACTGTGCCAGGCAGCCTCTTTCAAATCCCACCTTGAAATTCCTGGGAGCAGAAGGACCGCAGTGACCCACGCTCAGTTCCATGAAACTATCAGCTCCACATGACAGCATTAGGTTTTGTGGGATCAAATCATGGTCAGACTAATTGGGATTCTGACCAACAAAGACTCCCCCGTGAGAAAGCAAATGTAAGGCACAACCTTATTTCAACTGATGCTAAAATTTTAGCCTGAAGCAGTCTCAGCCACAGAGCAGCTGTGTTTAGCCTTGTCAGGCTGGAGAAACTCTGGCCTGCTCTTATCCCACTGGGAGGGGTGACCAGGGATGGAGCCCAGCCAAGCCCTGTAAATGCCAGCCATCTCCAGGGGAAGAAATCAGTGGGAGACATGAGCACCTGGAGCCAGCATTGTCCCCAGAGCAGCATCTCAGCAGTGTTGGTCGTTATCTCCCGAGGGAAACAGAAAACATTTGCTTCTTATCCAAACTTAGCTGGGAGCCAGATACAGAGAGGGATGGGGCTCAGGTGGTTGGACCAGGCTTGTGGGGAAAAAGCACTTTCCATTTTCTCTTACCTGCACATACTGGCTGCAAGTGACCATATTCTCCACATCTTTTTTATGCCCGCCACTAAGTCGCTCTTTCTTCTCCCGGTACACGAATGTCCAGTCATTTATTCCCTCCGTCTGGATGATTCTTCTCATGAGATCCTTCTGGTCTATCGGGGCACGGATGATTTTCAGGTTATTGGTGTAGATGATGATCTTGCCAAAATCTACAGCTGGGGAAGCCTGAAGAAGGAAGTTGCCAGTGTCTCACCAGGATAAATTCACTCTGCAAACACTGGTGGTCCCTTCCAGAAGAGTGTCCCGTGCCCCAGGCCAGCTCCCCTGACCACCCCCAGAACACCCAGCAAACTGGTGGAGGTACAGCCCAGCTGGGTGAATTTGTATTTTTTTCTAGTCATTTTAAAGCTAAACTTGGTCCAACATTTCCCTGAGAGCAGCACTTTGCTGACCTGGTCCCTCCTCCCTGGAGTCATATGGAGTTACTGGGGCCTATTGTTTTACACACTCTTCATATTTCACAGGCATTCTAAGTGTCTGTGTCAGGAAGCCGTGCAAAAGGAGACGTTCTCCTACAAATGCCCTGAGTCACATCAGCTGCTGCGGTGGCTGGTGCTCTCCTGGCAGTGGGCACCTGCTCCCTGTGGGGAGGAGCAGACACGGCTCTGCAAGCACCCAGTGCGTGTGGATGCAGCACAAGCTGGTACTGGACAGTGTGGTCACTGCAGGTATCTGTGGCTGGGGACACTGGGGAGGAAGAGGAGCATTACCCAAGAATGCAAAACAAATTAAACGGGCTGGATAAGATCACAGCAGGGCACTGCCCTTGGGCAGGAGAGATGCATCGTGGTCTGATGTTTGCAGGCAAACTGCATGTCCAGTGTGTCAAGTATCAGCCATCTGGGTTTCCCACACACAGCTTTGATGAGCACCAGGAATTAACAGACTTTCACTGTGTTCAAATCTAGGCCATAAAAATTATTTACACATATTGTGCATGTACTGCCTCTTTATAAGGACTAAAGAAGCAGTTCTCTATCAGTGGCATTAATAACATGTTAAGAAAATAGCCAGTGAAACTAAGCTGGGATTGTCAAAGTAGCCAAAGAGGAATTCTGGCTGCCAGGGGATGCAGACAGCGATGGCAGCGCTGGCTTCCTGCCAGCCAAAGTCACACAACTTTAATATTTTAAATCTATCTCATTACTTAACATCCTCCTTATATTTGACTGATCTAGATGCAGTAGGATTCCCATGTACAGATAGCAATAGGTAAGGAAATTTTCTCTTTTACTCTACCCAATGGACAGATGCAGACCAGACCAGGAGAAGCTGGAGCACAGCTGGCAGATGCTGTTCCCTCCTGCAGACCCTGAGGATCCTGCCACATGTGCCACATTCAGCACACAGAATTCCTGGAACAGTGGCTGGAGATTCACAAGCACCCTTTTCAAGTCCTGGCCTGACAGAAGAGTTTCATGTGGATGAGGCTGAGGTGTGAGGCTCCTGTCAGCACGATCCCCCAAGCAGGATTTAGGCTGGAGCTGAGCCCAGAGGGGGACAGGCAAGGGCAGCCCTTACCCTGCAGGGGCTGGCAGGGGACAGCCATGGCCATGGGCAGCATTTCCCCTGCAGGGGCTGGCAGGGGACACGGTGGGCAGTATTTGCCCTGCACAGGCTGGCAGGGGACACCCAAGGGCAGCACTTACCCCGCACAGGCTGTCAGGGGACACGGTGGGCAGTATTTCCCCACACAGGGTGGCAGGGCACACCCAAGGGCAGCACTCACCCCTCACAGGCTGGCAGTGGCACAGCCATGGCCATGGGCAGTATTTACCCTGCAGGGGCTGGCAGGGGACACCCAAAGGCAGCACTCACCCCGCACAGGCTGTCAGGGCACAGCACTCACCCCGCACAGGCTGGCAGGGCACAGCCATGGCCAAGGGCAGCACTCACCCCTCACAGGCTGTCAGGGCACAGCACTCACCCCGCACAGGCTGGCAGGGCACAGCACTCACCCCGCACAGGCTGGCAGGGCACAGCCATGGACAGCACTCACCCCGCACAGGCTGGCAGGGGACACGGTGGGCAGTATTTCCCCTCACAGGCTGTCAGGGCACAGCACTCACCCCGCACAGGCTGGCAGGGGACACCGTGGGCAGTATTTCCCCTCACAGGCTGTCAGGGCACAGCACTCACCCCGCACAGGCTGTCAGGGGACACGGTGGGCAGTATTTCCCCTCACAGGCTGTCAGGGCACAGCACTCACCCCGCACAGGCTGGCAGTGCACAGCCATGGACAGCACTCACCCCGCACAGGCTGGCAGGGACACGGTGGGCAGTATTTCCCCTCACAGGCTGTCAGGGCACAGCACTCACCCCGCACAGGCCTGTCCCCGGGCGGCAGTCACGGAGCAGGCCCGCGCTGCCCAGCAGCCGCTGGTGCTGCTCCTCCCGCAGCACGCTGATCCTGTGGGCGGTCAGGGCCGTGGGCCAGCAGAGGCTGTCGCTGCTCCCCGGTGGCTCCCCGGGCCCGCACAGGGGCTCCCCGGGCTCGAAGCTGTGGCGCAGGAAGCGCCGCGAGCGCTCCTTGGCCGGGGGCTCCAGCTCCTGGCCGTCCTCGTAGACCTGCTTGAGCACGCGGCCGCTGCAGGCCGAGGAGATCCTGAACCTCACCCTGCGGGGCCGCCCCTCGAGCTGCGGCTGCTGCTGCTCCTCCATCACCCGGGCCCAGCTGCAGCTCCCGCAGAGCGGCCCCAGGAGCTCTGGGCCCAACAGAAAACACTTCCAGCCTCCCCCCCACGCATGATGTATAATTCAAGGTTTCTAGTAGTTCTTCTCATCTTACAGCAAAACTGACTCCACTCTATTAAATATTGATAGGAATTCACAAAGAGAAAATATCACTGGTAGTGAAGTCAAAAGCAGGTTGGTGAGTGGGGGCCAGGCTGGACACCACAGCAAGAAAGGAGTTAACCTGGAAGGAGAGGATTAAATGGGAAACTCTAGCCATGTTTCTGAAACCATGGAAATGCTTCTGCCACGTGCTAAGAACTACCCCAAATACATCATCCCAGTAGCTTTTCATAATTTTCTGACAAGGTAAAAAGTTAAAAAGACAAGTTCAGAGAAAAAGCAATCCAGCCTCACAAATTGCAAATTAAAATGAATAATTCCTCTCCCATTCTCACACTGAAACCCTGAGAGAACAAAGCTCAGTTTCATTTAATCTAATGCATTCCTCTACAGGTTGAGAGATCTAATTGAGATATTCTCTCGTTAGTGCTCAATCCCTATTTGTAATTCTTGATGCCTTTTAGGGCCTTTTGGACCATTCTGGGTTTGGTTTTCATTTTTAGGAGACAGTCACTCATGCAGCCCCAGCTTCCTTTCCCCAGCACTGCCAAACCTCCAAGTCCAGGCAGCCTGGGACCCAGACACATCCCAGGACAGCCCATCCTCGGAGATGCCCCTGTCGGCCAGAGTGGGACCTCACTGGCCTGGTCTCTGTCACTGAGGGTTTGGTTCCTGTGCCCATCCCTGCCTGGGCACCTCGAGCTCCTCTGACCTTTCGAGGGGTAAAATAAAGAGCACATGTGGTACAAACACATCTACCAGGTAACTGCTGTCTGGGCTTCAAACATCTCCCAACACTTACTTGAACCACGTAGGTCCCCAACAGGAGTTATAATCTCTTTTTTGGGGTTTTTTTTTGAGTTCCGAGATTTTAGTACATATCCACCATTACAATCCAGGGGGATTCCGCCTTGGCAGGATGTAGGCAGAGGGCTTCATTTAACTTCTTTCAGCTCAAATCCAGCACTGTTAAAGCTTAATGCTCTCAATAGGTTAATTCATTATCTTTTAAAAGTTTATTAATGAAATCCTAGGATGACACATTAGAATCTGCACAGCCCTTCCACCAACCAAACAGCCACCACGAGCAGTTTCTGTCACTACAGACCCGCTCTGGAGGGTCCCCTGGGCTGCAGGAAGCCTCAGCACAAGGACGGTAGAAAACGTTTCCTGCCCCAAGAGAGCAGGTCTGAGCACGCCTGCGAGAGCTCCCGGCCCCGGAGCCGCCCTTGGCACGGCTCAGCCCCGCTGCAGCGCTGCTGCCAGGCTCCTTCCCACCCCACACGACAGACCTCGCTTTGTATGAAAATTCGGATTTGCATGGCCTCAGCCCCGCTGCAGCGCTGCTGCCAGGCTCCTTCCCACCCCACTCGGCACAACCTCGCTCTGTATGAAATCTCGGATTTGCATGAGCCGCACCGGGCTCCTGCTGATTCCCTTGGGAAGGCGGATCCACCCCTTCCCCTGCGAACCCACTGAATCCAGCCTCAGAATTGCTACTCTTCAAAGGGTCCCCAGCGGCCACAACCCGACACAAATCGCACTGTGAGGTACCTCAATTGGAGCTCGTTTTCTTTTGATTGAGGGAACAATCAGGCAGGAAAGGCAGTTCAAAGCAGCAATGAGAGAACAGAGCAGGAGCACCGCTGCGAGCCGAGCAAAGCCACGGTGGCAGCACAGTTATCCACAGGTGCTGCCCCGGCTCGGATCCAGACCGTGCTGCTGGCACAGCCCTGCTCGGCGGGACTCAGCCGGGCACGGCCGGCCCGTGCCTCCTGCTGCCCGTGTCACCCCCGGGCCGGGACACAGCTGGCCGTGTCACCCCTCGCTCCTTTGTGTCCGTGCGCTGGTGATTCTTGCAAAGAGAAGCTCCCCAAACGGCCATTCCGCATTTCTGAGCTGTTCTGAACACCCCGAGTCAGTGCTCCCACATTAAATACCCAAACGGGGACTTGCCGGGTGCTGTTTGAGGAGGCCACCCCCAGCGCCACCCGCAACCCCCGGAGCCCGCAGGGTGCGGGGACAGGCGCTCAGCCTGCGGGGCTGGCACGGGACGGGCGGCTGCGGGAGCCCCGGCACGGGATGGAGGAGCCTGGCAGGGGCGGCTGCGGGATGGAGGAGCCCCGACACGGGCGGGTGCGGGATGCGGGAGCCCCGACACGGGCGGGTGCGGGATGCGGGAGCCCCCGCCGCCCGCACAGCCCCGCAGCTCCCGGGGCCAGCGGGGGTTTGTTTCCCACAGCCCGCACGAGCCTTACTAAAAATGCAACAAAAATAATTTAGCATTCAACAGTGAAGTCATTAAGCTGCACGACCTAGATGATCACAGCACTATATTTGACTTCAGACTCTGTTCCAGTGCATTTTAATGACATCTGTCTCCCGAGCGTGGGGCCCGTGCTCCCCCCGCAGCAGGGGAGGATGGGGCGGCCGGGGGCTCTGCAGAGCACAGAGCCAGCCCCTGCCTGAGCAGCACAGCACTGCTCTGGAGCACCGCAGCAAAGCTGGGCCCAAAGAGAGCCACAGGCAGCTGTGGCTGCAGAGCAGAGCCAGCCCCTGCCTGAGCAGCACAGCGCTGCTCTGGAGCACCGCAGCAAAGCTGGGCCCAAAGAGGAGCCACAGGCAGCTGGGCTTTGAAGACGTGTTTCCACCTGCAAGCTTTGCTGGAAAAGGCTTTGTTGTGCTGTGCTTCCTCAGAGCAAGCCATGCTGCCCGCCTTGTCCTGCACAGGGAGCAGGATGGGGATGAGCACCAGGCTCTCACTGCAGCAGAGCCCTGCTCACATCACCATGAGCTCACAGCACCTGGGAGCCAGGTGCAGCACACCAGGGACGTGTCCCAACAGCCCATGTGACACAAAGAGCATGGGAGGGCATTCACAGAGAGCCTGCACAGCCACCACTCCCTCTGGCCTGGCAGCCTGCACCTGGATTTCATCATTCCTTGTGCCAGGGGATACTGGCATCTGCAGCTAGAAGTGAACCTCAAAAAACACAAGTGTTCTGCTAACTCCTGCTCAGGAGTTTCCCATTCAGCAGCACTGAGACAGTCTCAGCTGGCACTGTGTTTTACAAACCTGTCCACGTGAGCCAAGGCAAAGGCCTGCTTCCAGCTGTCTCCAATTGATATCTGCCAGCAGCTCAGAACATCTGTAATCTTTTATCTGACATTAAACAACACATTTTTAAATGAACAACTTTTAAAGGGTGTAGAAGTTTTAAAATAGGATCTGCCCCAGCCAGAGCTGACAGGTCATACAGTGCTCAGGGCTGGCTGTGCCCTGTGCAGGGTTTGGTTTGGGATCCCCAGGGGTACCTAATGCAGTCCCCCCCAGTCAGTCTGGTCAGTGTTCCAGCTCCTACCACGATGCACTGGATTTGTTTGGATTAGCAGAAAACAGGCACAAAAGAGCAGCACACAGGAGCTGCAGTGGGTGGCACCTGCACAAGCAGCCCTGGCACTCACTGCCCTAACACCACTCTTTCCAAGTCAGGGAAACACTGCAGGATTGGCTCAGGTGTGAGCTCTGATGTTCAGATCAGGAGGCACTACAGTCTGTCTCCAGCAACCTGACCCACACCGAGCATTTTTGGCATTCCTGGCCACCACCATCCTCTGCCAGGGACTTACACAGACGTGCTTGAAGTACTGGCCAGGTGGGTGGTTCCTGCTGTGGGCAGGCACAGATCCTGTGAAAATCCAAGGAGTGAAGCAGGAGTTTTCTTCCCTCCCAGTGAGAGCACAGCCCTGGCTCCTGCAGAGGGTGGGTGGGTAGAGCCCAGCATCTCTGGGCTGGGGGGTTTGGTGTGTCCCACTCCCCCAGAAGCCCTGCAGCCATCAATGGCGAGCAGAAGCTGATTGCTCACTGTCAGCACAGGCATTCCCACACATCCCTCCTGTACCCCAATCCTTGCTCCAAAGAGAGCTGAACACGGCACCCTCAGCCTGCCATCGGGGCTGGGACACGGCGGGAATGGAGCAGCAGTGCCGTGGAGGGCAGCAGCCCCTGCACACATCAGGCACGGCCGGGACAGGCTGGGCTCAGGGCTGAACCTCTGATGCAAACATCCAACCCCTCCTCGGGAGTCCTGAGCGCCTAATTAGAGCTGAACTAAGGAGTGATGTCATGCTGCATCACCTGCCTCATGAAGGGGCTGACAGGGCTTCCTTTTGTGCTCAGCCTGCTGTTTTCACAAGCTGCCAAAGTCACGGGTTATTTAAAATTCCGGATGCTTTAACACTCCGGTGAGCTGGATTCACAAGTCACGAGGGTGCACACACACAGAGCTGCACGCACACACCTTCACACCTGCCGTGAGCCCGCGGGACTCCGTGCTCCAGGAGCCGGGAAGCTCGGGAGGTTTCCCCGTGCCGGCAGAAGGCAGGGCCGGCCCGCTGCGCATTCCTGCGGGCTGGAGTCAGCGGGAGCGGAGACGCCCAGCACCGCCGGGAGAGCCGGCAGGCCCGGGATGGCAGCCAGCTCACGCTGCACCTGCCTAAGTAAGCACAAAAATCCTCAAGTCACAAAGAAACAAAGGAGAAAACAGGAAAAAGAGCTTCAAAGAGGGAAATTCCCAGGTGCTGAGTTTTGTCTACAGACACAACTCTGCCTGGGCTTCTCCTGGGAGCAGCAGCACAGCCTGGGACCAAGCCCAGAGAATACGTGTGCAGCGGGCAAGGAGCAGCCCAGGCACTGGCCAGGGCAAGGGGCACTGCCCACCCAGAGCACAGGGGCAGGGAAACGGCCCTCGCTGGATAAAGCCAGCTGGTGATGGAAGCGAGCCCCCAGAGCACTGCTCTGCCCTGCAGAATGGAAGGACACTGCTCTGCCAGCACAGGGGCGCTCCACCACAAGGGCTTGAGCCCCCTGTGCGTTCGCAGTGGCTCAGGAGCAGCCTGGTGCTGCTCCCAGACCTCCTCCCACAGGCAGCTCTGCTCTGCAAGCAGGAGCTCTGGGAGAAGCCCACTCAAACGGAGCCCCCAGAGCCAGCAGCTGGCCCAGTCTGTCCCCAGCAGTAAAGCAGCAGCAGCAGCACACCTGCAGTGCTTTGGCCAGCGCTCACCTCTCCAAGCTGCCCCTCCTGCTCTGCACTATCCCCTCCTGGAGCTGGGGGCTCAGGGCAGCAGGATTTATAGCCTGCTCCTGCCTGCAGCACTCACTGGTGGCCAGAAGCACCTGGGGGCCTTGCAAGCAGCAGGGCCATTTCCATGGGTTTAATTAGGTAACTGGAGCCTGTTGTTTTCTGCTGTCAAACCTATGTGGAAACCAGCTTCTGGGGGCCTGTGTCCAGGTCCATACTGTTTGGAAACCCTGAAATCTTGTCTTGGAGGATTAAAACTGCATCCCTGCAGGTTCAGCACTGATGGGCAGATCCCAGAGGAGCAGGATGCTGTTCCGTGGTTCTCTCTGCACTGCAGGGAAAAAGGAGCAGTGTAGCAGAAGTCCAGAGCTGGTGGGGGATGCTGGGCACTCTCTGCTGAGGGCCAGGGGCTCACAGGCAGCTCCAGCTCCCAGCAGAGCAGAGGGGCTGCCCACTGCCCCCCTGTCTGTGTGGGGAGGCTCCAGCCCTGGGCCGTGCAGCTCAGAGGTATCAGAGCTGGTTTGTGTCTGCCCCACGGGCTCACAGCTTCAATCGCCCCCATTCCATTCCTGCCAGGTGCAGGGACCAGGCAGCAGGAGGAGGAAGAGGAGGAGGAGCAGAAGCAGGTGGCCTGGGTGACCTCTCCAGTCACAGGAAGGACATGTCCATCCTCTCTCACTGCTGCTCAGCCTGGTTCCACCGCCAACTACTCCTAATGACACTTCAACAAACACACAACAAGCTGTCTTCATGAAAATCAGTGAATAAATTTAATTTAAAAATACTTTTCTATTTCTGGGCAGGCACCACTCTGCTCCAGCTACTTCAGAATCAGCTGAAGCCTGCACAGTGCCCAACAGCCAGACTGCACAAGGCTGTAATGGCAAAACACAGCATTCAGCCCTCTGTGAGCTTAATAAACAGCTCCCCTCACCCCTCCTCTTTATGAAGTGTAGATGGGGTCTCAGTGTTTGGCTTCCACCCTCCGGCTGATGTGTACGTACCTCGTGAAGGGGAAAAAAGGAAAAGAAAGCCTGAGCCATGCAGCTGCCCCAGGGTTTGTCCCTGTGGGGCCCCTGGGGCTGTGGGGTGGGCATGGAGCAGGGCAGTGGTGCCCGCTGCTGCTGCTTCCCACACCAGGCATTGGTTTGAGAGGTGGAACATTTCAGAGGCTCTTTCTCTGCTGGCTGCAGGTCCCCCCACTCTGCACATCCCTGCAGAGTCACGCTGGCCTAATTATGTCTTGAGGCAAACACAAGTTATTTACTGAGAGTGCAGGGCTCTGCCTGGGCACCGCGGCGCGCTCAGAGCCCACAGGCAGCGGGCACTGCCCCCAGGAGCGGCCATCCCGTGCCAGGAGGGCACTGCCAGCCTGGCCCTGGGGTCTGCAGACACAGGCAGGGCCTGCTGTCTCCCCTGCCAGCAGCAGCGCTGGGCGCCGTGCTTGTGGGTGGGTGGGAGGGTGAGCTGCCAGCTCAGATCTATAATCTGTAGCAGCTTGTAAGAGGCACCCCCTCTCCCTGCCCTCCAGGAGCTAAAAACAGCCTGAAGGTCCCTCTTCCCCCGGGAAGGAGGCATGCGGCATCCACTTGCACGGTGCAGAGTGGCTGAGGTTTTTATCCGCCCTGGAGGTGCTGCCGTGCTGGGCCCTCAAGGCACACACAGCCCTGGCTGCTGCAGGGCTGCAGAGGCCACTGAACCCCAGCCCTGTGCCCTGAGCTCCTGGGCATGATGAGGACAAAGCTGCTCTGCTTTGCTTTGGGATCCACTGGATCCATTCACAGTTCTGTGTCCTTTCTCATCTAATCAGATGAAAATACAAACTGAGTGCTAATCACGGAGCACAAATAGGGAAGAGTACGTGAAAAAGAAAAACAACCCTCACCATCTTTGTCTTCAGTAAAGTTTAAGTCATTTTGAACCACTGGCAGAGGAGGTGAAGCTGCTTGCAGCATCCCTCATTGCCAGTGTGAGCCCCACCAGCCCAGCACACACCAGCACAGCACAGGCTGCAAAGCAGCACCAAGCACAAGGAAACTGGAGATGAAACACAGTGGGGTCATTGGCTCCTGGCATTATCCTGAAGATGTTTGTCAACATTTTAGTGTAGCCAAATAGCCACTATACTACAGAAATACAGAAATATTTTGTTTTGACATAATCATAATCTGGGGGGGAGAACTTTTGAAAAAGCACATTAACCCTTTCCACACTGTACTTCTGAAGAATCCTGACAGTAGGGCAGGGACAGCTGCAGCCTGCTGGCATTATCTGAGACATCCTTGGATTTACAGTCTTGTTCTCTAACATTTGTAGTACTCTTATGTTGAAAACACAGGGCTGAAATGCAGCAAGGTTTGTAAGGAAAGTGGTCTTGGGCCTTAACTGCCCCTCCTGCTCTGCTTAGGCAATCCATCAGTATGTGCGAGCAGGCAGTCCCGAGATAGGGATTCAGCTGATAAAGGGAATGCAAATTGCAGGTACCGAGGTGATGCCCGGCCTCCCCGGCCAAAGCCAGTGCCTCGTTGGGCAGGAAGGGCCCCTGGGACCCCTCAGGCTGTGCTGGGCTCAGGTCCCGCTGGGCTGGGCTCGCACACGGACCCTGCCCGCAGGGAGAGGGGCCGGCCGTGCTCAGCACCCGGCTGTGCCCCCCTTGCCCGGGCACCAGCGCGCTGCCGGCCAGCCCGGAGCTGGGAGCGCTGGCAGTGCTGGAGCTCAGATGCTCAGAGCACCAGAAGGCGCTCAGAGGGTCAGCCCGGCCCCGCTGGCGCAGTCCCGGTGCCCCTGTGCCAGGGGCGGGCCGGGGTGAGCATCCCCCGATCGCGACAGGAGCGATCGCACCGGGCGCAGGCAGCCGGCTCCGGGCTGGTCCGGCACCCGCAGCAGGCCCGTGCCAGCCCGCACAGGTTGCCAGGGGTGCCAGGGGTGCCCCGTGCCCTCGGCGCACCGCGGCTGAGCTGCGGGAGCTGCAGGCCCGGGCTTGAGCCGCGCCGAGCGCGGCCCCGCAGCCGGAGCCGAACAGGTTGGACGGCTCCGGGCCGTGGGAGGAATAATCGCTCGGGGTTGATTCAGCGAGCTGAGGCGGCCAAACCGGGCGGGGATGTCACTGCGGAGCCAGCCGCGGCACGGCCGGCTACCCCCGGCCAGCGGTGCCGACTGAAGGACTTTTTCCAGAGCCGCAGCGGGGCGGCGTGCAGTGTGCGGGGTGTGCGGCGTGCAGGTGTGCGGGGTGTGCGCGGGGTGCGCGGGGTGTGCGCGGGGTGTGCGGCGTGCAGGTGCGCGGGGTGCGCGGGGTGTGCGCGGGGTGTGCGGTGTGCAGGTGCGCGGGGTGTGCGCGGGGTGTGTGCGGTGTGCGCGGGGTGTGCGCGGGGTGTGCGCGGTGTGCTGGGTGTGCGCAGGGTGTGCGCGGGGTGTGCTCGGGGTGTGCGGGGTGTGCAGGTGCGCGGGGTGTGTGCGGGGTGCGCGGGGTGTGCGCGGGGTGTGCGCAGGGTGTGTGCGGTGTGCGCGGGGTGTGCGCGGGGTGCGCGGGGTGTGCGCGGGGTGTGCGCGGGGTGTGCTCGGGGTGTGCGGGGTGTGCGGTGTGCGCGGGGTGTGTGCGGTGTGCGCGGGGTGTGCGCAGGGTGTGTGCGGTGTGCGCGGGGTGCGCGGGGTGTGCTCGGGGTGTGCGGGGTGTGCGGTGTGCTCGGGGTGTGTGCGGGGTGCGCGGGGTGTGCGGTGTGCGCGGGGTGTGCGCGGGGTGTGCGCAGGGTGTGTGCAGGTGTGCGCAGGGTGTGCGCGAGGTGTGCGCGGGGTGTGCGGGGTGTGTGCGGTGTGCGCGGGGTGCGCGGGGTGTGCGCGGGGTGTGCTCGGGGTGTGCGGGGTGTGCGGTGTGCGCGGGGTGTGTGCAGGTGTGCGCAGGGTGTGCGCGGGGTGTGCCGGGTGTGCCGGGTGTGCCAGCGAGCGCCGCCGCAGCCGGAGCCCCGCACCGCAGGTCGGGGCTGATGCTTATCACGGCCTCTCACCTCCCGAGCTGTGGATTTTTCCGTGCCGTGTCAGCCCCGCTGCGCGGAGCGGGAGCGCTGCAGCCTGCCCTGCGCTCCGCTGCCCCTGCTCGGCTCCGGGACCCCTGCCCGGCCAGCAGCCCCTGGGCTCCGGCGCTCAGCCCC
Organism: Agelaius tricolor; assembly: GCF_023055355.1. Taxonomy (NCBI): domain Eukaryota; kingdom Metazoa; phylum Chordata; class Aves; order Passeriformes; family Icteridae; genus Agelaius; species Agelaius tricolor. Next base: position 18,581,996 of record NW_027269278.1, read on the forward strand.
GGCCGCAGCCCCGAGCCGTCCCCTGGCTGCAGCTGAGTCAGGGGTGACTCATTTGGAGCGGGCTGCGGGCGCAGCGAGTGCGCTCAGATTGGCTGCGAGCGCAGCTCTGGATGTAGGTGGCTGCGTTACACGCTCCGGCAGCAGCGCAGCTCTGCTCCGCGCTCCCTCCTCCTCCTCCTCGCCCTCCGTGCAGGATTGCTGCCTGAGCCCGGGCTCTGCTTCTCGCGGGAGGGCAGCTCAGGCGGCTCCGGTGGATGCGGGCTGCGGACGGCCCCGGCCCCGCTCCTGAAGGGGCTCTGCGCTGAAGATGGATGATTTGGCTCTCCTTGACCTGTTGGAGTGTCCCGTGTGCTTTGAGAAGCTCGACGCCACAGCAAAGGTGCTGCCGTGCCAGCACACGTTCTGCAAGCCCTGTCTGCAGAGGATCCTGAAATCGCAGAAGGAGCTGCGGTGCCCCGAGTGCAGGACCCTCGTCCTGGGCAGCATTGAGCAGCTGCCCTCCAACCTGCTCCTCATTCGCCTCCTGGATGGAGTCAGGTGCGGACAGAGCGTCAGCAGGTTTGGCTCGGTGCAGAGGTCGGGGGTCCTGTCGTCCCCCGCCTCCATCAGGAGAGTCCCCAGGGGGCTGCAGCTGCACCAGCACCGGCTGGCAACCAATCCCCGGATCCACATGGAGGGGGTAAGGAGGCTCTTACTTCTTTCTTCTGCCTATGAGCGTAGAAAGGTTCCTGCTGTGTGCCCAGAGCCAGGAACCTTCTCTGCTAGCAGCGCTGCAGAGTGCTTGAAGTGAGACTGAGTGTTTTGTGTGCACATTTGGCTGCTGTTTCGGTGTGATATTTGACTCTTTCCAGCTCACTACAGCAGAAAGTGACTCCCAGGCTGAGACAAAGCCAGCCTGCCCTTCTTACAGAAACTTCCCAGCAGCTCTTTTCTCCCAAAGTTTTCAGATGCTTCCTGGCTTTTGAGGGCATTTCAGGTGCTTGGACTTTCAGGCAATACACTGCTTTTGACTGATAGCCATTAAGTCAGTAATTGCAGAGCTGTTAGTGGTGGAGAAGGTATTTCCATAGCTGCACCTCAGTTTCCCCACACTGGAAGAGAAGGGAGGGGGTGCCCAATGCAGCTGCTGTTGTTCAGTCCAAAGTTATTGGAAGTTCACTAGTTAAGGATTTTAAATTTGACTCACTTATGACTGTACCTAGGGATGATTTACTAGGCTAATTTTAAAATTCTAAGTTCTTTCCATCATTTTCTTTAACAATACAAAAGCTTTTCTTGAATAATGAGGACAGGATATTAGACCTGTTAAAAGAGCTTGGCTCAGTTGGAATTTAGGGAAGAGACTTGTGGCTTCACCTTTCCCACATTATATTCCTGGATTTCCATTTCTCTCACCTGAACTGCTCTGTACATTGCCTCTAAAGCCTTTTAATAACACTCAGCAGCTGGGCTGAAAGGGCTGCTGAGCCCCAGAGCCTGCTCAGAGCTCTGCAGGTCTGGAGGCACAGCACAGGTGTTGTGCCCAGGGAGCCATGCAGGTGCTGCTGTGTCCTGTGGGTATGAGCTGGCACGTGTATCCCAGGCAATCTCTGTGGTGTTGGTGAGGGATCTGATGGATCTCACACCAAACCAGGCATCCCTCAGGAGCTCCTGTCCCTGGTGTTCTCTCTGCAGCCTGAGCCCAAGGCACCGTCCAGGGAGCACAGCCAGGGACAGGGGCAGGTCCTTGGCTGGGGGCTCCCTCCGCAGGGCCCTGCTCAGGGTCAGACCCTTGCTGGGAGCCCCCAGCCCTCCGGGAGCTGCTGGGGGACAAACCCTGGTGCAGGGGACAAACCCTGCAACAGTGACAGCCTTCAGGCACTGCCACCCGGGCAGCATTGCAGCTGACAAGGAGAAGGTTGTAGATTGTCCAACTGGACTCTCCTGGCCCTGGATAAAAGAGCACAAATACACTTGTCTGGCTTTCTTCTCTCTCACTCATTTAATGTTTCTTTAACTGGTTCTCAGGACAGGTAGGAACTTGCTGCTGGTATATAATGGCAACATCCATCCATCCATCCATAGCTCCCAAAAGCTTTTAAGACCAACTTAAGACCAAACTCCGGGGAATCAGCAGAGCCAGTGAGCACTGGGGGAGCTGTGGCTGGCTCCCTGGCACTGGGACAGCCCTCTGAGCTCCTGTGCCTCTCTGGGAAGGGATATAAAACACATTACACTGAAATACTCTTAGACTTAATTAGGTACTTAATTATAAAACACTTTGGAATCCTCTGCTGCGAGGTGAAGAATGCAACTATTAGTCACATTTTGGCTTTAGTGGTTTGAAATACCTGCATTCAGGACCAGACATTGCTTTGGGTACTCCAGTGGGATGTTAATGGGTTTGGAGCCTCCCCTGAGCTGGCACTCAGTGACAGCAGCACATCACCCAGCACAGCAGGGACACATTTGAAAGTGCCCATGCAGTGCAAAGATGAGACAGTGCTGAGGGTGACTTGTCACCACCCTACCCCTGGATGCTTGAGTTCCAGGGTCACCTGAAGGAACCTGGGTAAGCAGAGACCTGCAGATGCTTGGGAACCTCAGAGCAGATTCTTTCTGCCAGGAATCACAGTGAGAGCAGCTGCCCTGCAGTGCTGCTCACCCCACCACAGCTCTCCCTGGGTACTGGAACTGCAGTGTCCATGTGCTGCTGCAGCAGAGGGTCACAGCTCCCCAAATAGACTGCCCCGGCCTGCAAGGGCTGCTGATCACCCACCACCAGTGCTACAAAGCAGACACGACTGGTGTGCTCCACACAGCTCTGCAGCCAGAGCCACCACCCAGCCAGGATGGGGGCCAGCCTTGGTTTCACCAAGGCAGCTCTATAAATAAACTTCCTTTACTCCCTGGGGCTGAGAACATAGCAAGTTTGATCAAAGTTTCTCTCTCAGCAGAGAGGTTTCCTTGCCAGCTCTTTGCTCTTCATGCTCACGAGCATCCATGAAGGCAAAAATAAAACCAATCCCTCATCACCCAGCGAGCCAAGAGCTCATCTCCCTGTGAGCAGGAGGAGCCAGCAGGCCCCCGTGGAGCTGCTGGGTTAGCGCAAACACAGCCCTGCTTTGCAGGCAGGAATTTCCCAGAGCCAGCTGTTAAAAACCAGGGAATTTTCTAATTGCAGCCCATCCCAAGCGATTTATTTGCTGGCATTTAAATCCCTTTTGAATGCACTTCCTCCGAGCAGCCGTGGTGTGGGCACGTGCTGGCCGTGTGCACGTGGAGCAGTGCGGGTGCGCCAGGGCCCGGCCTGAGCCCGGCTCTGCCCCTGCTGCTCCTGGCCAGGCCTTCAGCTCTCCAACAGCAGTGCGGGGAGGACTTCGGATTTTCCAAATCTCCACATAAGAAACTGTCTGGAATTTAAGAATAAAGGGACTTGCTGGGAGGTGTATGCGTAAATAAGGCACGCTGGAGCCTTTGAACTCCGAGGAGCCGCCCCTGGCATGTGCCAGGTGTGGTCACAGCCTGTGCTGAGCTCCTCTCACCTGGCTGCAGCCCCAGCCGAGCTGGTGAGCAAGCAGAGCGTGTGTGCTGAGGTGTGCACGAGCCTCCCACGCTCTTCAGGGGGGCAGGATGACCCCTGCAAAACCCATCCAGGCACTGAGCAGCTGCTGGGGTGCTGAACCTGGTCATGCAGCAAACATGGGACACTGAGCCAGAGGAAAAAAGTTCCCAGTGTGACAGCTTGCCTTAGGAAAACACGGACCACGCAGATTTAACTGTGACTTGGGCTATTTTCTCTTTGCATGAACTGAGTGCTCAACACCCCCTTCCAGCATTTCATGGGAGATAGACAGATAACACCTCTATTGGGATAAAAATACTCTGCACTCCAACGTCCCACCTTCACACGGACGTCTATAGATAGTGCCTGCGTCTTGGTATTTTCTTCTCCTCCAGAGTCATCTCCAACTCCTTTCTGCCTTTGACAGACAGGACTTGGATTGCTGGAGCTTCTTGTTCAAAGCAAACTCCATGTTTGCACCTGGCAGAGGCAAGCAAGTTTCCTGGCCCCCTCACTGAGCCAACCCCATTCCCACCCCACCAAGCCCCCAGCAGTTCCTGTGCAGTCCCAGCAATGACCTCAAAGTGTGTGTCCCATGCTCTGGGCTGGCCAGGAGCTCTGAGGTGTCACACACCCGCGGGTGCTGCCCAGGCCTGGGCTCTGCCTGATGTGCTGCTGCTGGCTCCTTTCCCCCAGAGCATCCTCGCAGCCTGGGGTGGGTGGGGTTGTGCCACAGAGCCCCTCAGCTGGGCACCGAGATGCTCCATGTGGCTGCACAATTCTGGGTGGCCTTACAGCCTTTCTGGAGGCAGGATTTGTCCCAGGTCTCCTCCACCACCGTGTCCCATCTGGGTTTGTCTCATTCCAGCAGAGCAAGGAGCTGCTCCCACAGTGCTGGTGGCACCTTAGGCCAGGCATTGGTGTGTTTTCTCCCTCTGCATGCAGTTCTAGCACTTTTATCTACTACAAAGAGAGTCAACGTAGGCTGATGGACAATGCACAGCCCAGAAGCTGCGTGAGCACCAGAGCCAGCACAGGCACCCCTGGGTGGTACCTCTGGCTCTGGAAACCCAAGGACCTCCACAGCCTACAGCAGGAGCCAGTTTCCCTGGTTTTACAAAATTAGGTACCAAGCTGCAAACACATAAAAGTGTTTTAATTTGTTTCCAAGGCAATGAGTCAGGCTCAGATGGCGAGTCAGGAATAGCACAGCAGGGCTCCTCTGCAGCTCACCTGCACAGTGCTGTGGTCAGGCAGGAGCCCCGAGGTCTGAGCCCCCCCTCTCACACCCTGCTGCTCACTGGCCACTGTCCCTGTGTCCATGGGACCGGTCCCTGGCCCGAGTTTGGGTTTTCCCTCTGCAGGGAGGGCTGGGGAGGAGGCACCGTGCTGTGAGCTCTGCAGGTGCAGGGCTGGAGGCAGCAGTGTCCCCACTGAGGGACAGGACAGCTGTCCCTGCTGCCAGCACTGGGCCTGCAGAGAGGCCAGGCCCTGTGCTCACTGGCAGAGCTGCCCACGGTGCCAGGGCTGGCAGTGCTGGCTGAGCAGCCACACCAGCCACACTCCCTTTCCCAGCACAGGAGGCACAGAACCAGCAGGGAGAGGGCTGGGGAGCAGCAGCAGGGAGCAGGATGCAGGTTTCCTCCCTGCACAGCAAACAGCCTCTTCTGAGAGGTGCTGCTGAGGCAGAGCATCGTGACTGGGCACGCTGAGGGCTGGCACCGTTTGCTTTGTGCAGCTCACACCCATGACACACGGGCCAAGCACTGCCCGGGCCTGCTGACAGCAGCGGGGCCCATCTGCTCCTGCAGCAGCCAGCCAAGGGCCTGGAGGGCTGGGTGCCCACTCTGCAGCCCCAGCTGCTGGGACCCAGTGCCAGCACACCCCTGCCACGTCCCCTGTGTCCTGTCCCAGAGCTGTCCCTGCTGTCCCTGTGCCTGCAGCTCTGCCCTCGCCCAACCAAGCCACGCTCAGGCCCAGCTCCAGCCCTGGGCACTGCCCCTGCTTGCCTGGATGTCCCCCGTGGCCCACGCAGGCCCAGTGCAGCCCTGGGGCATCCCCAGCACGGGGCCAGGCGTTCCCCTGGGCGCTGGGGGCCAGCAGTGCCGCCTCAGCACCTCTCACCCTCCCCATCAGAGAAGCTGCTCTGTGTTTTCTTTAATCATTTCTCGCATTTTCCATGCCACCTTTGCATTCCAAAGCCAGGCCATGTTCAGAAGTGACATGGGCCTTGATGCTGTGGTACCCGGGGCTGCGAGTGGGCACAGGGGGTAGGAGCTCCCAGTCCCTCTGCACTGCCCCAGCCATGGTGCAGATGGAGCAGCACAAAAACAGCTAAATCCACTCAATTCACATCCCCAGCACCTCCCCGTGATGGCCCAGGAGCAGGTGGCCACCAGCATTGGCCATGGCCAGGGCTGGGCTCCCATTTGGGCAGGCCCAGGGGGAGTGGGGGAGCTCCAGGGCTGACGTGAGCAGGAGGGACTGGCTCTGTTCTCCCTGGTGCTCACAGTCTACGTGTGCTTGGAAGACAGGAACAGTTCTCCTCAGGGAAGAAATAATGCAGAAACCACCCAACTGTCTGAATCCTCAGAATATAATTATGTGAAGAGATTGAAATGACAAGTTCACTTTTGAAGGTTTTGTTCTCTGTGACAAGGCTGAAGTTATCTCCTCTGCCGAAATGCAGAAAAACAGAATTGTAATGGCAATTAATTTACATTCAAATAGCTCTTTTCATCCACCTGGATCCTGCAGAGCCCTGAACGGTGCTAGCTGAGCACACAGGCAGGTGATGGGGCTCATTCATGCCATGGAGACATGGGCAGGCTGGCAGGAGGCTGGAGCAGCTCTCAGGAGTCAGGATGGATGGAGATGTCATTGATCATCTCCATAGGAGGCAGCGTGTGCCCGTCCTGTGGTGTCAGGGCTGGATAACAGCCGGCTCCAGGGCTCAGTGCCAGTCACAGCTCCTCAGGAGCAGGGGCTGTGCCCTCAGGCCTGTGCTGCAGTCACTGGTTGCCCCAGGGGGAGGCATCCCCTGCCCAGGGCTGTCCTGCACAGAGACCCTCCCTGGGGCAGCTCCCATGGCACCCGGACTGGGGCAGTCCCTTGGCATTGACTGGGGACAGGCACGGGGGCAGCTGCCCCAGGGCATTCCCTGCGTGGGGCTGGCAGAGCCAAAGCTGGGAAAGCAGCAGTGCAAGCCCATCTGAGGCCATTCCTCTGGAATTCACGAGTGCCCTGCTGCCAGTCCTGAGGAGTTATTTCAGCTCATTTCAGACAATCACAGGGTGCATTTCTGTGCTAGGAAGAGATGCCCCACATTGCTTCCTCACACACATATACGTATTTTTAATCCTTGTTTGGTGCAGAGGGAGACTCAGAGGCATTGGATGGCTGCCCAGCACAGCTGATGCCAAATGCCAAAAATAGTGAAAAAAATCAAATCTTTTCTCCCTTATTGGCCTCAAATCCACTGAGAATGGGGACAAGGAGTTGAAGTGCATCTGCCATGACCATCCCTGCTGGCAGAGTGGCCAAGGAGAGAGGTGGTGCTGATGAAAGGGGGTTCTGCCCCACTCCTGGCATTCCCTGCTGCCTTCTCTCCCCAGGGCTGCCCCATGCTCTCTCCAGGCACCCCAAGGCAAGGAGCACCTGGGGCTTGGCCTCTCTGAGAGCCTGATGTGGCTCCTGGGTCTCACTCAGGCATGATGGGGGAGAAAACAGAGGGGAAAATCAGGAAAAATGAGGCAGCATTGGAACAGTAACAGGCACCCCCAAAATGGGTTTCTTTGCTGTAGTTTCTCTCTCTCTGCTGGGCAGCCATGCTGTACACAAACTTGCAGCACCCTCAGCTGAGTTTTCACAAAGTGAAGCTCCCAGAGTTTTCTCTCTGGGCTGCTCAGACAGATGCCAAGGGTGCCCAAGGGACTGGACCATGTGTGCAATCCTGGGCTGAGCATTTTGCTGCCACCCTGCTAAAATGAAAGGCTGCTTTGGGCTGAGGAGAAGCAGCTGGCCACGCTAACGGGAGAAGGCTCCACCAGAAGAGAGCAGGTCCTGCTCCCCTGCCAGGGCCGTGCTCTGGCCTGGACAGCCTCTCCCTCTGCCCTCAGCCACCTCAGGCACTCCTTGTCTTTATCACAGGTTAATTAGCACGCCAGTTTCTGCCTTTGCAATTAACCTACTTTAAATAAAGCACAACAGATCCCTTGCAGAGGATCTGGGGCAGCCGGAGTGGGCAGGAACCAGCCCAAGCTGAGAGAGGCTCAGCTCAGCTCGGCTCAGCTCGGCTCAGCTCAGCTCAGCTCGGCTCAGCCCAGCCCGGCTCAGCTCGGCTCAGCTCAGCTCAGCCCAGCTCAGCCCAGCTCAGCTCAGCTCAGCTCAGCTCGGCTCAGTTCAGCCCGGCTCAGCTCAGCTCAGCCCAGCCTGCTCAGCTCAGCTCAGCTCGGCTCGGCTCGGCTCGGCTCGGCTCAGCTCGGCTCAGCTCGGCTCAGCTCAGCTTGGCTCGGCTCAGCTCGGCTCAGCCCAGCTCGGCTCAGCTCAGCTCGGCTCAGCTTGGCTCAGCCCAGCTCAGCTCGGCTCGGCTCGGCTCAGCCCAGCTCAGCTCGGCTCGGCTCGGCTCAGCTCGGCTCAGCTCAGCTCGGTTCAGCCCAGCTCAGCTCGGCTCGGCTCAGCCCAGCTCAGCTCGGCTCAGCTTGGCTCAGCCCAGCTCAGCTCGGCTCAGCCCAGCTCAGCTCGGCTCAGCTTGGCTCAGCCCAGCTCAGCTCGGCTCAGCTCAGCTCGGCTCGGCTCAGCTCAGCTCAGCTCAGCCCGGCTCAGAGCTGCAGCCAGGAGGGAGATGCTGGCCCGGGGTGCCCACCCAGGGGCTCTGCTGCCCACCCCAGCCCCAGCACCGTGGCTGGCCCTGCAGGGGGAAGTTGTTCTTTCCTCCACCCTACAAACACATTAAAAAACAGGGACTCTGCGTGTCCTCCTGAAATCTTCAGCTTGCAGATTTATTTTGTGACAGGGCACATTAGTTGCTCCCTGTGGGTAGGTAAAGGCTTAGTTTGTGTCCTAAATAAAGTTGGGAAATTGATGGGATATTTTTGGCTCGGCATCTGAGAAGCCAAACAGAATTTATTTTAAAAAATTGGAAGTATCAAAACCTACAGACTTTGGAAAAAGCTGACTTGGGTTGGGAGATTTGAAAAGGCAGAGAAGTGTGAGGAAAGGGTTAAAGAGGAGGGGAAGAGCTGAAGGTTGTGAGTGTGGTTAGAGGAAAAAGGAGCCCATTCACCCAACCGTGCATGCATGCGAGTGGAGGGATGTGTTCGGCCAGAGCTAACGCCACAAACGCACCTGTCCTGTCCCACCTGGGTTCTGGGTATTTGTCCCAGTCTGCCCTGCTGTCTCATCCCTTTGCCTGCTGAAGAAAGAATATTCCAGACTCTCAGCTCTCTGTTGCTTGCTCCCTGTTCCCTGGTAGCACCAGGTATGCATTTCATTTCAGAGTTTCTCTTCTTTGTAATACATTTCCATAACTCGTTCATGCTGCCTTTAATGCTTTGCTGTATCCTGCCATTCCCTCGCATCCCAGACGCTGCTGCTCCTCCTTCCCAAGCCCTGTTCTCTCCCTTTGTGAAGGTCCCCTTGTTTTCTGGTTGCTCCTGGGGCAGCCCCCGCCCTGTGCTCCTCGTGCCAGTGGTCCCAGCGTGGTTCTGAAGGAGAGCTGCTGTCCCCAGCCTGTTCCCCTCAAGGCACGCCCACCTGCCCAGGTGTGTGTTTGCAGGGAGTCCCCATGGCCCCACAGAGGTTATCCCTGCTTTTCTGATGGAGACAGCACTGGCCCAAGCCTCCCTTCCCCGTTTCCTTTCTCCCAGAGATGTCAGTGTCACTGAGCCAAGCACATGTGTTCACTCTGAGCACAAATTAAGAGAGAGAATGACTTAATTAGAACTAAACATTAAACTAATTGCTTCCCATTTCAAAGACTTTGAAGTAAAAGCAGTACATGAAATTTTTCTCTTCTTGGTTCCTTTTCCCTAGCAGGCATCAAGGTTTGGGGATGCTGGAAGTGCCCTCTTTCCAAAACCTTAACTATTCCCATGGGAAACTCGATCCTTTCCACACTTCTGGAAACCCAGGAAAAGGCTGGGTTAAACCCACAGTCACACGTGTTACAGCAGGGATGGAGCCAGGGGAGCACAGAACCTGCACTCACCTTGCTCTGCTGCCTTCTCCTGGCAGGTGACAGCCACCAGCTGGGCTGGATGATGGCTGTGACCTCCAGTCCTTCTGACATAGAAATATCTGGGCCATTAGAATAGATATTGTGTTGGAGGAGCCCTTATAGCAGGCAATAAGATCCCATGGGAAGAGCAGTTTAAGGCCTTAACTGTTTCTTAATATTCTTAAACAAGTCCAGCCTGCTTTTCATCTTGATACAAACTTAGCATAAGTATTTGGGAGCTTGTCTTCATTAGTAAAAGCCATCAAGGAAGGATGTGGGTAGTTAATCCTAATAAATGCATGCTTGAGCCTTAGACCTCTGCATTTTTTTCTCATTAATTACGAGTGCTTTTGGGGAGCTCTGTGTGTGTGTGACGAACGCAGGGGCTGTTTCTGGTCCCGCAGGTGCCCCGCGCCAGGGCTCTGTACTCGTACCGCGGGCACAACCCCGGCGAGCTGCGCTTCAACAAGGGCGACACCATCGCGCTGCTGCGGCAGCTGGACGACAACTGGTACCTGGGCGAGCTGAACGGCGCCAGCGGCGTCCTCCCGGCCAGCTCCGTGCAGGTCATCAAGCAGCTGCCCCTGCCGCGCCCTCTCTACGGCCTGGAGCTGCGGGGCCGGGACAAGGCGGACGGCAAGGACATCCTGACCTTCCCCAAGGTACCGCCCGGGCCAGCCGGGCCCCGCAGCTCCTCGGAGCTCCGCTCTGAGGCTCCCCCGGCCCCGACACTGCAGCTCCCCTGCCCCGCCATCCCCCGGCCGGGGCACGCAGGGTGCCACGGGTCCGGAGAGGGACGGCGGCCCCGGCCGGCGCCAGCCCCGCGCTCGGGGCCACGCTCCAGAGACTTCCCAGCCTCCCCTCCCTGGCAGAATTTTCCTCCAGCCACCCTTCCCTGGCAGAATTTTCCCTCAGCCTCCCTTCCCTGGCAGAATTTTCCTCCAGCCTCCCTTCCCTGGCAGAATTTTCCTCCAGCCACCCTTCCCTGGCAGAATTTTCCCTCAGCCTCCCTTCCCTGGCAGAATTTTCCCTCAGCCTCCCCTCCCTGGCAGAATTTTCCTTCCAGCCACCCTTCCCTGGCAGAATTCTGTCAGCACTGGTCTAGACATTAATTGTGTTGTGCACTTTAGCTTGAGATGCAGGGTGTACATGGCACCGGCACCAGTTCCTAGAAATAAAATTAATACTTGTAATGCCCATAATTACAGCAAGCTCTGCTTTGTGGCTGTTTTATAGGAGGACGCAAGCAAAACATCTTATTTGGAGTTCTAATATATTTTTTAATGTCTTTTCATTTAATGAAATCATTTTAGCTTCAGTAATGACTTGTTCAAGTCTGGCATCGAGAGACACAAGTTAGTTAAGGGACACATACAGCCACCAAGGAATTAGAAATTAATTCTAGAGAAGGCAAAGGTAGGGCTACTGTGGGAGACACGAGGCTCTCCTGGCTCTGACATGCAGTTTGTGCCCCATTTTATCATGTCTTCTGGGACTTAGGCAGAAAAACATTTCCAGTTTGCTGACACAGAAATGACAGGGTGGCCATGGCACATGTGTAGCTACACACACGCTGTGGGCTTTAAGCCTTATTTTGGAGAGGGGAAATGAGAAACCAGCCCCTGTTGTAAAATATCAACATCTGAGAGCCACCTGTACCTCCCCTGCCATGGTCTCCCTGTCCATCCCCGGCATCGAGCACATTGCCTGCCACGAGTGGGTGAGAATCCCAAGTTTTGCAATTCATTAATGTCAGCAGTAAATCATGATTAATTCCTGTGGCAGCCATGGTGGTGAAAAACGCTGTCACCACATGCCCTTTGCTACCAACACCCTGATCAGCAGTTTCCAAGAAGTACTGAGTGAACACTGCCCGTATGCAAACTCAGGGCCTGCCCCTCCCTCATCAACCCCAGTCCTTGACAAGCCGGGAGTTTTTCAATGGAAGCAGCACTAAGCCATGCCCTCAGCTGCAAGATGCACCCACGTGTGCCAGCACAGACAGGGAAAGGGTGACGAGTCCAAACATCCCTTCTAATTCAGAGCTGGAGTTATTAAGTGCAGCTCTCCCAGCACCTCTGCCAGCCAAAGCTCTGGACGAGGAGTGTGTGGGGGCAGGACTCATCCTCAGTAGCCCCTTGTCTTAGCACAAGTTTTAAAAACCACTTTGAATTTTGCTGTCAGCTTTGAATCGAGAATTTTACACCCCGAGTTTGTCAGTGACACCAGCTGAGAGAAATGACAGAGCCCCAAGATGTTAAAGATAGCTCGGTAAAGGTAACGCCACCTGAGCCCTGGCTGCCAGAGGGAAGGGAGCAGAGCATCGGGGGCAGTGCCGGCTGTGGCCCTGAATCCGTGTCCCCTGTTGTCTCTTGCAGCCAAGTGCAGCCCAGCAGCTCCTGCAGGCCACCAAGGGCCACTGGTCGCCCCCGCCCCGGGCCGCGTCCCTGCGCCCGGCCAAGGCCCAGGCGGCGGAGCCGGCGGCGCTGCCCAAGGCTCCGGAGGCGCGGAGGAAGAGCTTGCGGCAGTTCTCGCTCACCACGGCCCTCAACACGCTGAACCGCATGGTGCACGCCGAGCGGCCCGCGCTGCACATCAGCCCCCCCGTGCTCATCAGCTCCAGCAACCCCAGCGTGCCCACCCAGAGCTGCGAGAGCGCCGAGCTGCCCTGCGCCGCCCCGCTCCAGGTGAGGCAGCGCAGCCCCAGCCCGGGCTGGTCCTGAGCACAGGGAGCCTGGCGCTGAGCTCCACACCCAGGCTGACCCTCTGGAACTCAGCCACTCCTGTCTCATTCCTTCTTCCCTCTCCGGCTGAAGATCTGAGCACAGAATCTTCACAGATATCTGATATGGGAGAAAAAGGGGGGTTTTACATTTATATGGCATCTTTCATAGTGAAGGTTGCTCCCACCTTTTCTAGAGCAGTCACCCAGCCCCTGGCAGTCCATGTCCAGGCAGGAACACCCAGCAGACACCTTGTCCTGGGCACCAGCCTGCAGAGAGCTGGGATGTGATATCCCGGGTTACAGAGGGGAAATGAAACAGGAGTTCCATAATTCAGCTGGAACTGTATCTTGTCTCACACCCCAAAAGGATCTCACCCAAAAGTCTCAGTGTGAACTACTGCCAAGAGCAGCAATGAGAGAGGGGACATGTTATGGTTTGGCCTTAGCAGGGTTGGAAATCTCTTGTTTCCAATCAGCAGTGCTGCTCCCAGAGGTTTGCAGGGGAACCTGTGCCATTTCTGGGCCTGCACAGGATGCAGCTTTCCTTTTCCATCTCTGGGTTTGGGCTGCAATGACTGAGCTGCAACGCTGAGACCCCTTCCCAAGCCCAGGTGGGCCCTGCCAGGGTGGCTGGGAGCCGAGGGAGCAGGGGCTGCACCCCAGGACAGCCAGCAGTCCCTGGACAAGGCAGGGCCCAGGGGCCGTGCCAGCTGCAGGGCTCCCGCCGCGGGACCTGCCTGCCTGGCACTGCCAGCACCAGCAGCAGGTCGGACTCCTCTCGGCCCATAAAAGGGAATTCCCAGCGCTGCCCAGCCTCCTCCCCCGGCTCCCGCTTCCCCTCGGCTGCCAAGCTCAGCTGGAGCCAGAACCGGTCTGCAGGGCTGCGGTGGCCGTGTCTGTGCATGTGCCTCTTGTGCAAGCGGCCGTGGGGGAGGGCAGCGGGGCACCCACGCCCTCCTCTCACCGCTGGAATCTCCTCCCAGCGCAGCCCAGCCGATTCCCTGTGCTGGCTGTTCTGGCTGGCTCTGACCCAGAGCTGCTGCTGAGCCCCGAGCTCGGGGAGCGAGCTGATGGACCCACAGCTGCCCCCAGCACACCCGGCTCTCCTGAGTCACAAATGTGGAGCTGGCAGGGCCCCGTGCCCAGAGCCCCGTGCTGGGATGGGCAGGGCTCCCCTCACCACCAGGACAGTCCCAGTAGGGCCTTGCCTGCGTCAGCAGTGCCGGGGTCACATTGGTGACACGCTGGAAACAGAGATGGAGCAAGAGAGGGGTTTCAGGAGAGGCAGGGAATTAAACCCTTTGTACTTACAAGGGCTTGCAAGGGACTCGTGGGAGATCAGCAAAAGTGAGTGCTGAAATCAGTTGTACGTGACTCGAAAATATTTCTCCCAATCTTTCTTCCCCCCTGCGTGTTGCAAATGCAAAGGCAACTTTGAGGATGCTCTAAGTGATGGCTGCTCCTAGGGACAGGGAACACAGGGATGAAAAACGTGGAGCTTTCCACCCAGAAGGGGACATTTCAACACAGTTCCATCAGGAAAAACAGCAAAAGGCTGGTTTTTGTTCCAATGCAGAAAAGGCTGGTCATTTTGTTCCAATGCAGAAAAAAAACAAACTCCAAATATCCAAATTTCAAGAATTTTGATTATGGTAATTAATAAAACAAGATTATAATTTCCAGTCAACTTTATGAGCACCTGGTCCAATCCTGCCTGGACTAGAAAATGAGGAATGCAGAGAAGGTTTGAAGCTGACCTGCTACTCCAGGTCCGAGACAGAAGCTGGAATTGCTGGGGTGTTTTAATTAATTTAATTTACTGGAGAGCACCAGGGCGGGTGAGTCACTTTACTTTTTCCCTAGGTCCTTGCCAAGCCAGTGCTCCAGCACCGCATCACAGACATGACCACTAGAAATTAGATTTGAAACGAACATGAGATTAAAGCCCCAGCTTGCATCATTTAGATGCTGTGGTGGCTGCTGGAGAGCGCAGCTGCCGCCACATCCAAGCGCGGCGCGTTCCGCTGCCCGGAGCTCCCCGGGGCGCCACTGCTGCCGCCACCAGGGCTCGGAGCTCCGTCCTGGACAGGGGCCACGCTGCTGCCGCCACCAGGGCTCGGAGCTCCGTCCCGGGCAGGGGCCACGCTGCTGCTGCCACCAGGGCTCGGAGCTCCGTCCCGGACAGGGACCGCGCCGCTGCTGCCACCAGGGCTCGGAGCTCCGTCCTGGACAAGGGCCACGCTGCTGCTGCCACCAGGGCTCGGAGCTCCGTCCCGGACAGGGGCCGCGCTCCTGCTGCCACCAGGGCTCGGAGCTCCGTCCTGGACAGGGGCCACGCTGCTGCTGCCACCAGGGCTCGGAGCTCCGTCCTGGACAGGGGCCACGCTGCTGCTGCCACCAGGGCTCGGAGCTCCGTCCCGGACAGGGGCCGCGCTCCTGCTGCCACAGGGCGCAGGGCGCAGCAGGGCACGGCCAGGCCCCGCCGCGGCGTCGCCTTGAGCGAGGGCCGGGCTGGTCCGGACGGGAAGGAGCCGCTGCTGGCAGCTGCTCACCCGGGGACGCTTTGAGCTGCAGGAGGGACGGCCCGGCAGGAGGGACAGGAGGGACAGAAGGGACAGAAGGGACAGGAGGGACAGGAGGGACAGAAGGGACAGAAGGGACAGAAGGGACAGAAGGGACAGCCCGGCAGCAGGGACAGCCCGGCAGGAGGGACAGAAGGGACAGAATGGACAGAAGGGACATCACCATCAGCCCAGCGGGGAGATGAGGAGGGACAGGGAGTGGGACCAGCCCAGCGCTGCTCGTGGCCTCAGGGCCACAGCAGGGACAAGGAGCCACCCTCTGGCACAGCGCAAGGCATTGGTCAGGCACAGGTAGCTCAGAATCGGGGCTGCAGTTCCTCCCTGGAACACCAGAGACCCCGAGAGAGCCCGGAGGGGACACTGTGGTGGCTGGTGCCACCCTGCAGGTGCAAAATGACAGTGGGGAAAGGACCAGGTGGGGATCCATCACAGGGGCTCGATGATCCTGGAGGTCTTTGCCAGCCTAAACGATTCTGTGATTCTGAGTCTTCCTCTTGCTGCCTGGTCTTTTTCTAAGTCAAATGCTCCAGACTCTTCCATTTCCTGAAATGTCTCTGATGGCTTTTTGAAGGGTGGGTGAAGCCAGTCAAGTGTTACTGTCCTCCAGTGGCTGAAAGCTGATAACCAGATCAATACTTTGTTTTCTCTGTTTCCTTTCTCCCACAGGTCTACCCCACACCAGCAGCACTTGGGCCCCCGGCAGCCATCGTGACCCTTCCCCACCTGCAGCACCACGGGCCAGCTTACCTGTACGTAAGGAAACTGGGATGTTTGGGTGCCATTTGCTGTAGCCTCAGCAGGAGCCAGGCAGGAGGTGCAGACAGAGCAGAGCACAGCTGGGATCCAAGGGCAGATCCATGTGGGAATGTCCCTGGCTGGTCCAAGCCAGGGTGGCAGAGATACCACAGCTGAGTGCATCTTTCTGCCTCACTGCAGGTTCTGCGGAGAAACAGTTCTGCCTGTTTGCCAACAATATATTTTAGGGTTTTTTAAGTGTAAAGAAACTAATTACTCCTTAAGTGCCTCTAGTTATTTATCCTGAAACCCTCATGGCCATTGGTGTTTTGAACAATCCAATTTCTGAAAACTTTCATGAAGTTAAAATTTGCAGATAACGCTCTATGGTGATTACATCAAGGTAAGATTCACCACCCTGGCATTTAGTAAAGCATCTGAAATAACAGCAGCATCACAACACACTGTTTACACAGCACTCAGCACCCCTGGTGCAGGCCAGGCCTTGGGAATGCTGGTGCATTGACCCACACACACCATCATCAGTCAGCCAAGACTCCAGCACACAAATAATCCAAAGGACAAGACAACTCCCAAGACCTTAAAATAATTTGCAGAAGGACGGTGTGAGAGCGTGGCACCAGCTGCCAGGTGTGCACAGGGGCAGCGTCAGAGCAGCCCCTGCAGGGCCTCCCCTCCTGAGGAGCCTGAGCAGCCTGAGCTGGGCAGCTCCTGAGCACTCCCAGAGCCCCTGAGCACTCCCAGAGCTCCTGAGCACACCCAGAGCCCCTGAGCACACCCAGAGCCCCTGAGCACACCCAGAGCTCCTGAGCGCACCCAGAGCCCCTGAGCTGGGCAGCTCCTGAGCACACCCAGAGCCCCTGAGCACACCCAGAGCCCCTGAGCACACCCAGAGCCCCTGAGCTGGGCAGCTCCTGAGCACACCCAGAGCCCCTGAGCTGGGCAGCTCCTGAGCACACCCAGAGCTCCTGAGCACACCCTGAGCCCCTGAGCACACCCTGAGCACACCCAGAGCTCCTGAGCACACCCAGAGCCCCTGAGCACACCCAGAGCCCCTGAGCTGGGCAGCTCCTGAGCACACCCAGAGCCCCTGAGCACACCCAGAGCCCCTGAGCACACCCTGAGCACACCCAGAGCCCCTGAGCACACCCAGAGCCCCTGAGCTGGGCAGCTCCTGAGCACACCCAGAGCTCCTGAGCACTCCCAGAGCTCCTGAGCACACCCAGAGCTCCTGAGCACACCCAGAGCCCCTGAGCACACCCAGAGCCCCTGAGCTGGGCAGCTCCTGAGCACCCCCAGAGCTCCTGAGCACACCCAGAGCCCCCTGGGCTGTGCCAGCCCCAGGAGCCACCCCTCACACACACTGGCCCAGCAGCTCACACCTTCAGAGGCTTGTGCTGAACCACAGGGAGAGAGAAACCCTTCTGAGAGTTCTGGGGTAGCCCTGGCTATCCCAACAGCCCATCCATTGTTTGTTTTGTAAATAACACCTGATACTTGTGGTGCTGGGCTGTAACTCATTAATTCTTGGAGCAGATCACGTTCCCCTTGAAAAAAACAACAGTGCAATTAAATGTGTTACACTGCAGACAAATTCAAGTTCTTTAAGGAACAGATAGGGAAAAGTTTTGAAAAATACACCATTTCTTTTGCTGCTGTTTTGCTGTGTGCTCACACGTGGGTCAGAGGGAAGAACGAAGCTTCAGGTCCTGGTCCCAGTCCCAGAATCCCAAGAGAGGTCTAGGGGGGATTTGAGACTAATTTCTAGTCTCATTTCCTCACTACCCTGGAGTGGAGCCATGTACCTCCTCCTACCTCCTGCTCTGTCCATTCTCCGTGGCCTCCAGTGGCTGCCACTCCTGTCCTTGTGCTCCAGTCAAGGAGAAGGAGGCAGGGAGGAAGGGAGGGAAGGAAGGGAGGCAGGGCAAGAGTGGTGCTCTTCCCTGGGCCTCCAACACCTCCTGGTGATGCTCCAGGCAAGCAGATCCAAGGCCTCTGGTTTCAAAGGCAGAGCTGCCTGATGCTATCTTGAACACAACACCATAACTGTGCTCTTTCAAGAGCTTTGCCTTAGGATAGGTACTTGTCAGGCCCTGATCCGTGTTTCTGGTGGAGCACTGCTGTGTGAGGTGCAGAGCAGCAGTTTCCTCCTCCCCAGCATTTGTCACCCTGGACTGGCACTTCTGGGACAGAAACCGTCCTCATGAGCTGCTGTGTTCTCTATTCCTGCTGGCCCTTCTCTTGTCCATGTCCCCTTTGGCCTGAGGCTCCTTCCTCCCTGCGAGTTCTCTCCACAAACGCTCGATGCAGCCCTGGCTGAAGGGCTCAGGAACATCCTCCCCCTGCCCGGTTAAACCACAGAGCTCCGCAGGGCTCCAGGCACAGCCAGCAGCCTCCTCCCCTGCCCGGTTAAACTGAGGAGCCCCAGGCACAGCCAGCAGCCTCCTCCTCTGCCCGGTTAAACTGAGGAGCCCCAGGCACAGCCAGCAGCCTCCTCCCCTGCCCGGTTAAACTGAGGAGCTCCAGGCACAGCCAGCTTCTCCTCCCTGCCCGGTTAAACTGAGGAGCTCCGGGATGCCCCAGGCACAGCCAGCTTCTCCTCCCTGCCCGGTTAAACTGAGGAGCTCCAGGCACAGCCAGCTTCTCCTCCCTGCCCGGTTAAACTGAGGAGCTCCAGGCACAGCCAGCTTCTCCTCCCTGCCCGGTTAAACTGAGGAGCTCCGGGATGCCCCAGGCACAGCCAGCTTCTCCCCTGCCCGGTTAAACTGAGGAGCTCCAGGCACAGCCAGCTTCTCCTCCCTGCCCGGTTAAGCCGCGGGGCTCCGGGTGCTGCAGCCGCCCTGCCCGGGCAGCTCTGCCTCCCCTCACAGCCTCTCTCCCCAGGTGCGTGGCTCTCCACTCGTACGCGGCGCACGGACCGGACGAGCTGGAGCTGCAGAAGGGAGAAGGGGTCCGTGTCTTCGGCAAGGAGCAGGACGGGTGGCTGCGGGGCATGTCCCTGGTCACCGGCAGGGTCGGCCTCTTCCCCAGCAACTACGTCACCCCCCTCTTCAGGTCTGGCACTTCTTACGTGAAAATGAACGGGGAGAGGGAAGGGTCACGTAGAACTTGGGGTTTTCTTGTTTCCACAGAGAACCCATGGCAAGGCATCCCCCCCGTACTGACAAGGGACCCCCCAGAACTGGGCAGGGCCAGGGGTCCCTCGCCAGGTGGGATGGCACCCGGCAGCCCTCGCCCTTCTTTTCCAACAGGAAATCCAGTCTCTCCGACTCGAAGATGCCTTCCCTGTACACCTCATGGACGCTGTCCACGTCCTCGCTGTCCTCGCAGGGGAGCGTGTCCGAGAGCGGCCCGCGGCAGAGCCGAGCGCTGCGGCCGCTGCTGCTGCCCGTGCCCATCCCCTGCCCCGGCCGGGCTCCGGCCCCGCTGCGCCGCGGCCGCGGCAGCACCAGGAGGAGTGAGTGAGGGGGAGCAGGGGGGGAGCGGGACACATCCCCTGGAGTGAGTGAGTGAGAGCGGGGACACATCCCCTGGAGTGAGTGAGGGGGAGCAGGGGGAGCGGGGACACATCCCCCAGAGCACACCAGTGCTGCGGTTCATGGACCCTCAGCCCTGCTTGGCCCCGGCTCTGGGGAATTCGGGAATTCCAGGGATGTGACTCAGCATGGAGAAATTCCTGTAAAGCTTTGTGCAGAGCAGGGTGGTTATATTCTCTACCAGGAGGCCGCAAGGTTTATCTTCATCCCATACACCGTGTTTTGTAACACACTTCCAGGAGTATTTGGGGAGCCAGGTGTGCGTTCCCAGCTCTGGCAGCAGAGCAGCTCCCGGAGGCAGCAGTGCCGTGGCAGGGGCCACTGTCGGAGCTTTTACAGCCGGAATCGGTGCCGGGGCACAGGGGCGGGCACGGGGTGGTCCCTGGGAGCCGCAGCCCCACAGCCTGCGGTGAGCGGGGCTGTCGGTGGGGGCTGCCCATAACCGCTGCTCTCTCTGCACGTTTTGGACTCCTGTCTAAACGCCTGTCCGTGGTCCTTGCTCCCCAGACGGATCCCTGCAGAGGCCGGGCCAGGCGGGGACCCCCGTGCAGATCACCGGCTCCCTCAGGCGCCCCACGGCCGCGGGCCGAGCTCAGCACTTCCAGCTCTACCCGCACAGCCCCCCCGGCGCTGGCACGGACGAGACAGCGAAGCCAAACTCCTCCTATGAGGCTGCCCCGGCGCTGCTGGTCAGGGCAGGGGAGAGCCGAAGCCCCTCCGTGTGCAGCTCGGTGATCCTGGACGCCAAAGACCCCTCGGTGAAGAGCGAGGCCGCTCCAAAGCCGCCGGCGTCGGCCCCGCCGTCCATCCTGGTGAAACCAGAAACCTCCCGCAACAGCGCCGAGAAGGTACAGAACCCCCTGCCCCAGAGCGTCCCCGCGGAACCCCAGCGGCAGCCAAAAGTAGCCAGAGCCAAACCCCCCGAGGGCTTTGCTCCATCCTCACCAATTTCTTCCAGTAGAAATCGGGGCGATTGACACATGCCTTAGGAAATCGGGTATTGGTGCTGCTGAGCAGCTGTTCAGATTAAGCTCTGAAGAAAGGCAGGACTGCAGGGGCTCTGTCCCTGTCACCAAGCTCAGTCGCAAACAAATCTCGAGACGTTTCTGAGGTCATAAATTGGGCAAAAATCTGTGAATTTGGGAGCAATGCCACAGAACTGGTGTCAGGCAGAGGTTTGCAGAACTCCCCCATCTCCCTCATGTCACTTGGGCTGAGCCACTTAGAATGGGAATTTCTTTCCCTTTTGGCAGCCAGAAAGAAATTTCATAAAGGTAAAATCATTCTGAAAATTGCCCTTGTGACAGCTCCCCTCTCCCACTGTACCCAAAGACGCGCCCAAATTGTTCCACATGCCCCCAGAAGCCCAGCCAGCCCCAGAGCTCCCAGGCAGCTCAGCATCAGCAGAGAGAGCCCGCGGCTCTGCGAGGGCAGCAGCTCCCGGTGCCTCCCGCTCGCAGAGCAGCTCCTTGGTCTGGAGGAGCTGCCGGCACTGCTGAGCTGCTCCCCGGGGCTCTCTGCCACCGACGCGCACCACCCTGGGCTGCTCTGCGGGCCCGCTGAGCCCCGCGGGGCCCGGCCGCCCCCGAGCGCAGCCCCCGGTTCCGCAGGGCAGGGCAGGGCAGGGCGGGCTCCGCAGCGCCCACCTGACCCTGGCCCCTTCTCGCTGCAGCAAGTGAAGACGGTGAGGTTCCAGAACCACAGCCCGCCGCCGCCCAAGCGGCACAGCCTGCAGCCCTCGCCGAGGCTGGCCCGCAGCAGGACAGAGCCCGGCCCCGAGGCGCTCCTGCCCGAGCCCCGCCTGGGCCCCGAGCTGCTGGTGCTGTACTCGCCGCGCCTGGGCTCCAGCCCCCTGCACCCGCGCCGGGCGCTGCACCCCAAGGCGCTGTCGCTGGACCTCTCGGGGCAGCTGACCTTCCCCATCAAGAAGAGCTACAGCAGCATCTCGGCAAACTGAGCGGGCAACGCGCGCCTGCTTCCTCCCCGCTCCTGCTCCTCTCCCTCGGCGCCCGGCCCCGCATCCTCCCCCCGGGCAGGGGCCGCTGCTCCCGCACCGCCGGCACCTCGGGAGCTGCGGGCACCTCTGAGGGACCCCGAGCCCCAGGGCTGCCCGAGCGTGGGGAGAGGTGCCCGAGCAGGAGAGAGGTGCCCGAGCAGGGGGAGAGGTGCCCGAGCAGGGGGAGAGGTGCTCGAACACGGGGAGAGGTG
The DNA here is from genome assembly GCF_023055355.1 of Agelaius tricolor. Classification (NCBI taxonomy): domain Eukaryota; kingdom Metazoa; phylum Chordata; class Aves; order Passeriformes; family Icteridae; genus Agelaius; species Agelaius tricolor. The sequence goes on from NW_027269278.1 coordinate 18,603,564, forward strand.
CCCGAGCACGGGGATAGGAGGTGCCCGAGCAGGGGGAGAGGAGGTGCCCGAGCAGGGGGAGAGGTGCTCGAACACGGGGAGAGGTGCCCGAGCAGGGGGATAGGAGGTGCCCGAGCAGGGGGAGAGGTGCTCGAACACGGGGAGAGGTGCCCGAGCAGGGGGATAGGAGGTGCCCGAGCACGGGCAGAGGAGGTGCCCGAGCAGGGGGAGAGGTGCCCGAGCAGGGGGAGAGGTGCCCGAGCAGGGGAGAGGAGGTGCCCGAGCACGGGAGAGGAGGTGCCCGAGCGCCGGGAAAGGTGCTCGAACACGGGGAGAGGTGCTGGGCTCCGCGGCCCCCGCAGAACCGACGTTCCCCAGGTCGCTGCCCGCTCTGCAGCCCCCGAGCAGCGGCAGGGCAGGAAGCGTGCAGGTATCGGAGGGAGTCACACTTGCTTTGGTCTCCTCAGGGCTGCAGGAAAGCCCAGAGATCAAACACCGGCTCATTACCTGCCTGCCTCAGGATAAAGAAACCATAAATCAGAATCAGTCAGCTCCCGGCTGATGGTTCATGCTGCCTTTGAGGGGAGGGGGTCGCTCAGATTTTTTGTTAGGGTGGTTGCTTGCTTGCTTTTCTCATTGGTTTTAGCCCAGGAACTTTAACACAGAAGCCTAAAAGGTGATTTGGAAGGCAAAGAGCCAATGGAAGGGGCTTTGCCCTCACTGCAGTCACCCAGGCTCTGCAGTGAGGGCACTGAACCTCCCTTCTCCTCATTGCTTGTTTTCCTCTGGTCACCTGTCAGCTACCTCCTGCCCATGAGCTCCTTCCAGCCCGTTCCCACCACCCTCCCACTCAGATGTGGCTGTTGTAAATATCTTAAGTGGGATTCATGGGTTTCAGATGCATGAAACACTGTCCATGTAACAGAGAGCAGAACTCAGAGCTCACCATGCCCCAGACCCCCTCTGCCCCCCAGCCCCAGCTCTGGTTTGCAGCTCACCCCAGGCCAAGCATTCTCCTGTGAATCCCAGGGAAGCCAGCAGAGCTCTGCTGGCTCACAGCTGTGCCTGCTCTCTGTCAGTCTGCCCAGCAGAGCTTGGTTTTCATGCTTAGTTTCCATCGCTGGTTTATCATCGGCAGTTCCCAGCCCAGCTGCAGGCACCGGCTGCCCTCTCCTGACAGGAGGAGCTGTGCTCCCTCCAAAACTGCCCTGAAATCCCATCCTCGGTTCCCTGCCGACAGACACGGGGAAGGAACTCCACTGGTCAATGGAGACTCCCCAGAGAAGGACATTTTTTCCTAAAACTACACAAAGGGAATGGATAAAACAATTCACTAGACCACAGCCCCCGGACCTTCCCTCTTGCAGACTTCCCGTGTGTGGAGCAGGGAAGCTGGGTCTGCCTGCGGGGGTTTCAGTGGCACAGCGAGCTCCAAGGCACAGCCCCGCTCTCACTCTGTGCCCTCTGCCAGAATCCCTGCAGAAACACCCCGCCAGGCTGAAAGCATGCTCTGTGCCCAGGTGGGAAAGGTGGCGGCAGCTGCAAGACGAGGGCGAGTCCAGCTCAGCCACACCACCTCAGAGACAGCTGAATGCCTCGGGGGAGACGAGCTGCCTCTGTGCTCAGGGCTCCTGACATCCTTTTTAAACTGCACCAGAAAGCAGCTGGCTCTGAGACACATCCACATATCCCAGCACAGCATGAACAGAAATGAACAGAATTGCACTCAGTCCACCAGCCCCTCGCTCCCTCCGAGAACTAAGAATGCAAGCACTGGCTCCAAAACGTTTTAGTTGGAAACACGAGCAGCCTGGGACTGTATAAAATCTCACATTTATCATTCTTAGGAGGTTTATTCACTGCCCAAAAATCACTGCAGTTAATTTGTGAAATGGGTGTTGGAAGTGTAATCACACCTCTAGACTTCTCAGGTTGTTATAAACTTCAGGATCTGTCCCATTCAAAAAGCAACACTTCCAAATATTAATGAGATCAGTGTTTAGAACCCCAAACTGTCCATGGAGCCCGTGGGAGCTCCCCAGGCTGATCCTTTTGTATTGTTTCCAATGGGAAGCACTGATGGATCCGAGACTGCCTGGGGACAGCACACGAGGGACCCCAGTGCCAGGCTGGGGAGGACTGTAGGGGAATGAAGGGGGAAAAGATCTCCCTGCACCAAAGCTACAGCCAGAACAGAGCCTACGGGCAGAAGGGGCCAGCAACAGTTCCCTAATCCTTTACATGACCAAGCAGGGAGTTCCATTGTCTACTTTCTGCATCCAGCACAGGGAATGCTCCAATTAAAGGTTACAGCCAGGTCACCATCAGTGAGAAAGCATAAATTACTATTTTTACATATATATCTTAGAAACAGTAGGATGTATAACATTTGCTTAGTTGGTGATGGGTAGGAAGAATAAATAATGTTTAGTTTATTGTTCAGAGACACTTGTACAAATTCAGGGATGCTGAATATTTTTTCCATGAAGTGAAGTTCATTTTTTAAAAAGGTTTTTTCAATTCAAGGCACTATTTGGGAGAAAAGTCAATAAACAAGAAGATACTAGTTTCCTGTTTTGTATTAATCCTCAGGCTATTTATTTTGTATTTCTGTAAAAAAAAAAAAAAGCAATGTTTAAAGATATTTTAAGTTTTCAGAAGTTTATTCATCTAAGTTTATAGCACTAATGCTTAGCTCTGTAGCCTGTAGATAATTAAATTAATTGGGGCCAAATGGATTACAGCCCCTCATGCACTGCAAGCACTGGGGAGTGCACTGGGGAAAATGGGGCTCAGGAAAGATTTGGCACCCACCGTGTGAGACACCAGCCTGTGGGAGCTGCTGTGGCACCATTAAACCTTTTTGCATGAAAGCATGTTTATTTCCACTTTCTTATTTCAGGTTTTGCCTGTTGGGAACAGATGGCAAGGGGAGGGTGGGAGGGTCACTGGCTGTGGGTTTGAACTGGAATAAAAGCATCCTGAGGCAGTACCCAGGAGAGAATAAACCATGATCAGACCCTAGACATCCAATGTGCCAGAAGGACTTGGAGGCAGCACAGGTGACACCATCCTGGTCCTTGCCTTGTGTGACACCCGTTCCCACCTGCCAGGGCCACCCCCCTCTGCCCCACCAGGCTCTTCAGTTAAAGCCTTTGGCTGAACCAGCTTTGGAGGCAGCTGAATGGAGCTGAGAAGCAGCACAGCTCCCTGGAGCAAGGAGTGCAATTCTAAGCATGGCATTCAAATTTGTTCCTGAGACCCTGCCCACAGCTGGAAAAGAAGGGTCTCCAGGATAACTTTCTTTTCAAAAGAAGCCAAAGCACCACAGGAAAATAATTTTATTAAATCCCTGTTTAAAAGAGCAGGGGCAACTCACATGTGAACTCAGGTTGGTTTAGGTGGGCTTTATTTTTTTACAGAACAAATTCTCCCCTTTGTTCAATACAAATGCTTCAAGTCCCTCCAGGAACCCTCTCACTGGGGTTCAATGGACCAGGTAGACAATTGTGTCCCCAATGTCCCTTGTCAGGCCGTTCTCCGTGACACAGACGTGCCTCTGGGCCAGGTCAATGTGGAAGATGGCTTGCTCCAGGATCGGAGTTTTCCCTGCTTCCTCTTTGCCAAGCACTGGAACACGGCGGGGCCCAAGCACGGGATCATCAAACCTCATCAGCTTCACTTTAGAGAGATCTGCACAGAGAGAGCAGCTGGTCAGGCCCTGGGAGCTGCACACAGGCCACAGCACCTAGAGTTAATGACCACAGCAATGCTGAACCCTTGGAACGTCACACCTGCTCCAAGGAAACATGTTCTCATGGGAATGAATACCTGTCGTGCCAAGGTTTACACCAATACAACAATGTCCTTCAGGGGTTACACAGTGAGTTACCAACAGAAATGGGGATAAACCACACAGAAACACCAGCTCCTAATATCACATTCCAAGCACTGAATTTGCTTTATCTGGCTCAGGAAAGGTCTGAGTAACTGAACAGTTATTCCTCATTTTCTGAGGGGTGAACTGTCGAGAGCGGGAGGAAGAGGAGGGTGAGAGTTGATTTCAGTACAGTTCCCTATCAAAAGGCAGACTAGCAAGACTGCTAAGCAGACCAAGCAGCCTGAGACCCTTCAGCTAAGCCTTCCTGCAAGTGCAGCCTCCCAGCCCTGTGCCCCACAGCACCCTGACAGCTCCTGGGAAGACAGGCAGGGAGTCCCTGTTTCACCTCCCTCATTCCCAAACCTCCAGCCAGGAGCTGGCACTGACTCCCACCCCTGCACACACAGGGCACGTCCCACGTCTGTCACAGCTGTGAGCACCCCCCAGCAGCTGGCACAGCTGTGCCCTGCACTGGAGGCTACCTTTGATGCCCCTGTCCATCTTCATCAGGCGCCTGATGATGGTCTCTCTGTTGTCCCCTTGCCTGATGTCCATTTTTGTGGAGAAGTGGCCGTTGCAGGGCTGAGGGTTCACCAGGAACACAGACACGCCAGGCTGTGAGACACAACACAGACCTTAGGGGAGAACTGTGCATGTGATCCCTCAGGAGAAACATGGAACTAAACCAAAGAAACAGCTGCTGTTCATGAATCTTCCAGAGGGATAAAATCCCTTTAGAACCTGCCTGCCCGTGCTGGATACCAGCACTGCCCCAACTCTAAAATGCAGCCCAAAGTGTAACAATTGTTTAAGATGTATTTAGGGAATGACATTTTTACTTTGCAAGTAGAACTATTCATACATGATAAACATTCATGTCTGATCAAAGTTTTTAAATGGCATATTTAAAAAAACCCAGACAAAAGTAAAGTTTCAATTTAAGTTTTTTAATTAAGTTTTCAGACTTTCAATATCTGAATTTCTGATATTACCTCTGTTCTGAATACAGAAAATGGTTTTCCAGGACAGCAGTCTTCTTTGATTTTATCTTCTGCTTCAGAAGCAAACTTCACCTCAATGTGATCCAGCTGTAAAAGAAGAAATGGGGCAGGAGAGAATAAGCAGGAGTTTAATGGCTTTAGAGGGAACAGCAGAGGCTACAGCCCCATCAAACAGCCGGTGCTCCAGCCATCCCAATAAATGGCAAGTAGTAGGTGCCAAGTCTGTACCAACCTCCAGGGAATTTGTCAAATAGACAATGTTCTCCATGAGCACTGCACGCTCATCGAACTCCAGCTCAAGATCAAGAACACGAGAACCATTTTTCTCCAAGTTTTCCTGTGGGGGGGGAGGGAAAAAGTATTAAAACCCTCCAAAGGCTGCAAGTAAAATGGTGCTTCAAAATGGCAAACTATCCACATTAGTCATGAAAAGAATAGGCTTGTAAATCCAAGAGCTCTCTGCTGGCACAACATTAACATTGGAGCAATAATTTTCTTGTAACAGGGCTTCTTCTTCTGCAGGGAGCTGGTGACACTGATGGGAGGAGTAAGAGCAATTAGAACACATTTTTAATATAGAATTGAAAAGGTGTTTGACATTCACAGTTATTTAAATCCCTACTTAATGTGCAGGTTGAGAATTCACAAAATCAGTCAGCATTTCAGTGGTATTTCACAGCAGGAAACTCAGGCTTATGACCCAGTTTAAAATAAAGGACAAGCCCACAACACCTGGACGTGCTCACAGCGAATTCTCTGCAGGGAAATAACAACCACTTTGTACGTTAACATAAAAGTAACTTAATTAGTCCAGAAAGCCAGCAGCAACAGTCACAAGAGACACAGTATTAAAGGCAGGATAAAAACCACACTTTTTTTTTTTTAGCTAAAACAGAACTTCCTCTTTGGAGTTTAATCTGTCCCTGCCTGGCTCTCACATGCTGAGCCAGCTGTCTCCTTTGAAGCTCTGCTTTGTCAGCCTCAGCATGGTTGTGGTTTCCTGGTTTCCTCATCAGTTTAATGTGAAAGATTCCCTTTTAACATGGAACTGCTTCCCTTTGTAAATCACAGAGGCGCTCCTACATTTCAGCCTCCTCTGATGAGGAGGAAGCACAAGCAGAGATGTTCCTTGTACCCTGGAATTGATTAATAATTGGTTTCAGAGAAAGACACTGCTCAGGGGAGTCTGAGCTCAGGTGTTTCCATGTCTGGCTGCTGCTCTTTGGAAGCAAAAAGCTGGGTTTGAGGTAAGCCTCAGCTCCTTCCCCACTCGCCCCAGGATCGCTCACTGCTGCCAGACTAAAGACACCAGAACACAGCAATGTTCCAGCCCTACCTCTGAGGACTGAGAGCTCGTCTGACCTTTCCCAGCTGCATCAGAGGATCTAACACATCCTACTGTTCTTACAAACCTAGACAGGGAGCTCCAGAACTGCTCTGTGCTCTCTGCTCCTCTGAGGATTTCCAAGCTCCCATGAAAAGGAACAATCAGAACAACCCCACAGAGAGAGCAAAGAACAGTTCCACTCCTCATGACAAAGCTTACAAAGAGAAGTAATTATTATGTGCATTTCAAAAATCAAGCTAAAGCTTAAGAACAAAAAGTATTTTTTTTTTACACTCATTAAGATTTTTTTCCATTACTAATCCCTCTCAATTTCTACAGATCATGAAAAGTCATTAAAAAGGTTTTAAATCATACACTGCAACCCCCACCCCTCATTTTTAAAAAAATTTGTTAATTCTTTGTTTCTTGGCTCTCCCTAGTTGCATTGAATTTTCATCTGCAACAGCAAACACAAGAAAGTTTCTTTAAAGAAATGGAAGCCAAGATTTTCATAGACTTGCATGACTCAGGGAAAATAATGGACTAACAGCATATTAAATGATAAGCATTAAGAATTACACACAAATTGTGTATTTCCATTCAAGGCTCAGAACAGTCTGTTGTTTCCTCCCTTACACATACTGCAATCAATCAACTCTTGGCCTTACTCTCAGCTTCCAGTTTCTATGTCTCCAAAGCAACACTCGACTCATTTCAGCATGAAAAACTGGAGAAGTCAAATAGGACACATTTCAAATACAGAGGGATCCAGCTATGTTTGAAGTACAGATTGCATCACCCACAAAACACAGAAAGCACCAAGCCCCAACCAGCTCCAGAGCTCACCTGGGCTGATTCACACAGAGACATTTTTATTATGTAGCTCTTCTAGAGATGTAGAAGATGTTTCTAAACAAACTCTTGAAGATGCCAAATAAGCACAGGGCAAGGGGAAGCCACTGCATTCACAAAAGCCTTTCCTGTAGCAGAACTGTCCCTCTGACACTTACCTTAACCATGGCAACAAAGGGCATCACCTTCTTCATATACTTCTTCAGCTCTGGCAAGGTGTTCAGCTCACTGGCAATTACTTTATTATCTGGCAGCTGACCTCCACTGCCCTAAACAGGGATGAACAAACATTAAGGAGAACAGCTATAATGAAAAACTTGCCTTTCAATACCATGTACCTTTCCTGCTTTCCCATAAATACCAGCAAGGTTTGTCAGCATCATTGATTCCACAGACAGTTTTCTCATCCTTCTGAAACCCAAACAGCATTTAACACTAATACAGAAAAAAAAGCCTATACAATGCCCAAAGGTGAAAATACCCCCAGGAACAAATCCCACAGAAGGAATTCCACAAATTCCACAAGCTGGAATAGTCAGGACTCCCAAATCTATCAGCTACAACCCTGGTGTGTTCAAGCTGAGGATGGTCCATTGGGATCCCAAAAGCCACTCTCAGCAGTTTCCCCATGTCTGAAACATAATCCTTCTGTTTTCTTAATATATTTCTTCTTATACTCACTTATTCTATTTCAGCTATTTCTTGTGACACTGCTGAGTGGTTTACACTTACTCAAGGACTAGAACAAAGCTTTTAGGCCCACTTGTGGAGTAAGGCAGCAGTAGTCTGTCAGTCAACCATGTTTCCTCAAAAACATACTTGTAAAGAATATTTAAAAGCTCACCACTTACAATTGGAAGAAACAACAGAGCACAGGCATGTTTTTTACTCAGATTGTCAAAACCAATGAAATGCAACTGTCAAATCAATGACAGTCCTTGGGACATTTTCATTAAGCATCAAAACTTACTGGACAGTTGTAAAAGTATGAAGAAAATGAATCTACTGAGATAATTTGATAACGAGGTGCAGCTTATAAACTTTCTACAGATGAGCCCCCAGAGAGCTGGCAAGCAGCTGGGGGGCAGAGGAGGGGAGGAGCACCTGGAAGTGCTTGCGCAGGACGGACAGGGTGGTGTGCTGCCAGGGTGGGTAGCTCTTTGCCACGTAGATGGTACAGTGAGAAGGCTTCTGGGAAGGCTCCTTTGTACCTTTCTGAGGAAATAAAAAAGCCCATCAGGAAGGGGTCCCTAGGCAACACAGACCTATCACAGGTGCACACAAACAGCAGGCTCACCTTTCCCTTCGCAGGGGCCATGTAGCTCTTGAGGCGCAGGCGGAGGTCGTGAGCCGCCTCCATCAGGTACTGGGAGGAGCGGATCAGCACCTCATCCACGGGCCCTGCTGCTGGCCACGAGGCCCTCATGATGGAGTCAGCCTTGGGGCAGAGCGAGACAGCAATGCACTGAGGGACACACCTCAGCTGGGCTCCCAACCAGTACAGCTTCATTGGAAAAGGGAGCTTAGCCAGTCTGGGCTCAGTGAGCCCCTACCCATAACCACCCAAAGGAGGGGGCACGCAAACGAGAAGCACTGCGAGTGTGTTCAGGACTACACACACAATCACAACTACCATGTACCTATGGAATGCCACCTACAAGCAGAGGGCTTAAAAAACATCAAAACCAAGCTTTATGCAGAAGTGTAAGACTACTGCATTGTTACACTAAATTTCAGATCACCTCTTTGTAAGCAGACAACGATAGTGACTGGTACTACTGTTGCACATATCATCACAGCAACAGGCCAGCTCCCTGCAGTCACTGTCCCAGGGACAATGAGCCAGTATGAATTCTTGTGCTCTGACATGTCCTTTCTACTTGTACACAAATATCTGTAAGCCTGACGTGGGTGTTACTGAAATCCGTAAAAGCGCAGATGCGAATCAATGACAGAACTGAAACGTCAGTACCTTCCCCAGCAGGGACCAGATGTGCTCACACAGGTGGGGGCAGATGGGAGCCAGCAGCAGAGTCTGCACCTCGATGAACTGGAACACCAGCTCCCTGTGCATGCCCTCGATGGCCAGCTCCCGGTACTTGTCCTTGGCTGCCTGGAACAGGAGCACAGCCATCAGCCCTTGCTGCCAGGGACAAACACACACACACCCCTGCAGGCTCCAACATGCCTTCAGAATGAGAGCAACTTGTCATAATCCATTATTGAGTTCTAGGAACTGTATTTTCCTGAAGCACCCACATGTGAACCTGCCAGTCGGCCACTGGATTTTTGCATTTATGTGGTACTTTAAAAAACTGTTTATTGGCACAAACATAAAAGACAAAAACATCCACAGCTGCATATCAGGTGCTGTCATCCCAAATAACTTACATACTAATAAGAACTAAGAAAAAGGCAATGAATATGATCTATCATTACACATAATTCAGCCTATTTAACCCTGCTCCTGAGTATCTCAAAGCAGCCACATGAAGGAGTGTGTGTAATTCATTAAATGGAGCAGCATGGCTCTGCAGACACTCTGGAGACATGGTTTATGGAGGATATCAAAAAGCACTATGCTTCCAAACAATTTTGTTGATGCATTTTCTGGCTTTCTTAAGAAGAGTCCTTTATCATGAAAGATATAAAGGCAACACTATTTTTAATAGTGTCTTTTTTAAAGCAGCTTCTTGCTCATATTAGATATCAGGACTATTTTGCAGAATTGCATTTGCCTTCCTCTGGACCTTTGTAAACTGACACAAGCACATTTCTACGATTCCACATTTATTCCCTTGAAGTACTCTGTTTTCTTGACACAATTCTGATTCCAATTCAGCTGTATGATTAAGGATCAGAGACAGAAAGATTAAAAGAAATCCACTAATAACAAATACTAGGTGTCATTTTCTTACATCTCCTACCTGAAACTCAAAGAAGCCAGTTTTCAGAGCTTCCTTAAACATCATCTTCTCATAATTTTGGTCTGTCTTCATTATGCCTGCATTCATCTCACTGGGGAGGGAAGGGAAGTGACAACATCAATACTGCATAGTCTGCCCCATGTAATGGCAACTTTGTAAAACTGTCACCAAGGCAGCCAAACCCCATAACCTAGTCTGGAATGAGATCTGTTTTATGAAATTCATTAATTTTTAGAAAAAAAAATAACTACAGGCTTCCTCCTTGCAAGGAAAAACCTGGTCCAAACTGTATTATTAACCTTCGTACCACACCTGGCAAAGACTCTGTCATTGAAGGTGCTGGCTGGGCCACTCCTCAGGCTGTCTCTGTTTGCAATCATCTCCTTCACCCACTCCACCCACGTGTAGAGACGAAGAATACCAGCATCTGCCATGGCTTCCACAAAGTTGGCATCTTCAACAGTGTCTCCAGCATCAGCCAAGGCCAAACGCATGCCTGAAGAACAGGGATCAGCTGCCAGGGCTGGGTGCCAGCAGGCTGGGTGCCAGCAGCTGCCAATGCCCAGGCGTGCTGTGCCTCCTGCCCCCGTGACAGCTCCCTTCAGCTGCAGCTGACAAATGCCAAGCCAGGTCACAAACTGCCTGGCCAGCCAGAGGCACCTCAAAGGAGGCACTTCCCCGGGAGAGGAGCACTGCCCTCCCTGGGACGGCACCAGAGACACCAGAACCAGGAGCCAGCACGGTCCCTGCCCAAAACACAGGAGCATGGCACACATGGATACACAAGGCACACACATGTACACAGCCCAAGCACACCAACAGCATGTCCTGTGCTCTGATCTCTTTAGTGGATGCAGAGAGCTCAAGCAGGCTGCTCCTGGAGAGCTCAGCCCCAGGAGCAGCTCCTGGCTGAACCAGGTGTGCTAACACACATCCCAATCTTCCATGTGGAGTTCAGCTTTTCCACAAGAACAGGTGGTAAGTGGCAGATTTATTGCCATTCAATACTCCAATAAACTTCTTTGAGAGCAAAACACTAATTTTAGTCATTTTGGCATAATTGACAATCAGATGCAGGTCAGAATGCACTCACCATCTGCAGAAAACTTGTCAACAGCTTGAGTGAGGGTGAGGAAGTTGCCTGTCGATTTAGACATCTGAAAGAAAGATAAGAGTGTTTGTTTTCTCACACATCCCCTGTGTTGGTGGATAAGCAAGACAGACCCAGCAAGGATTTGGGCAAACAATTTTCTCATGAATCACAGCAAAAAGCATTTTGGTAAATCTGAATGAGGTCTCACAGTAAAAGCAGACTGAACTCTTCTAGGATTATATTTTGTCGCTGCGTGCATGCAATTCCCTAAATTAAACTTAAATACCACTTTAAAACTGGTAGCTTCAGATCACCATGTATTGATTTTTCAAGAAGAACTCCACTAGGGTTTATTTTGGGTTTTTTTGATTAATATCAGACAGTCCCCAAGGCCTAATTCCTGGGTTCACACACTTGAATTCAGTGTCAGAACTTGCACATATTAGCAAGCTATTGCCTCAGACTTTTTCCTCTCATTGCACCTACTCCAATGCTCTAAAAATATAAACTTTATTTAAATAAATAAATATTCTATATTACCCTAAAACTTAACAGAAATCTTCACTGAACTTTTCACTAAATTGGTGAGACCACACAAGAGCTGACTTAAGAGAAAGTGCTACATAAAGTCACACACAAGGCAGGTCTTTACCTCTAATGAATGAAAAACTGGAGGGGAACTAATGAAGAAATGTCACTATTTCCCCTGTTTACATGCCAAGAAGAAGTTTCCAGTCTGGCTACCAATGCCTATTTTGACAATACAAAAGCCTGTCACACAAAACCTCACCGTACCTTTTCGGAATTGAGCAGCAGATGTCCATTGGCTCTCACAGCTACTGGCCATTTTTCCCTGTTCAAAGGCAAGATAGAAATCTTTTGGCCAAGTAAATACATTTTCTCTTTTTAAAAATAGGAACAAGCATTTTATATTCCAGTTTGAGATGAATGCCTTGAGTGGAATCTTCAAAAAAAATACCTAAGGGTTGTCTTAAATATATTAAGGAGTGTCTCTGAAGATGAAAAGAACTACAGTATAAAGGCTAAGGATTATCATTGCTGAAACACAGGGCAGGGAGCAGTGCACCTGCAATTACAGTTCTTTTACGTCACCCTCCTCTGGTCAGATATTTTTAATTTAAAGGCCAGTGATTGGCACTGCCCAAGAAATGGGTCCACATTTCTACCCATGAAGGAAGGAGATATCGAATTATCCACAATCATCTTTACTATACATCAGAAACACACTTTTCCTATGTACAGTTTTATACAACCCCTAAACCAAATTTCAAGGGAATGCAAACAGTATCTTCACCATAAAAGCATCATGCAATGGGCAAAGATTCTCAACCAGTCCTGCACAGCCCATGGGAGTACACATGGCTCTTTTAACCATCCTTGAGAAGGAATTAGGGAGACTTAATAATAATGCCAAATAAATTCCAGTGCAGGAATGCAACTCAATGCTTGGAAATCCATAGGAGGAGATAATGCAGAAAAACCAGGGGAAATAATGGTAAAAACCCTTTCCATTTCAATCACTTCTGCTATAGACAACTGTATTAAAGCTGCAATATCAAAGAATACATTTTCAACACAATTCTAAATGTTGTACAGTCCAAAGGCCATTAGCAAATGTAACAGAACTGCAGTCTCCAGCTTTACCTGCCTCAGATCCCAACTCACCTTTGCTCTGACCACATGGCCACATGATTGTAGAGGTAGTACGACAGGTGATTTGGAACAAGATCCTTGCCAGAAACTCTGAGATCCACAGGATACCAAAATTCAAACTCCTCCTTCAGCTTATCCAACTTCTCCTTTGGAATCTCAGTTTTAGGGAACGGGGCTGTCTTGAAAAAGATGTAATCCCAAACCTCTTTGCTCATTTGATGTGGCCTGCACAGAATCAGTCCCACATTGCACAGTCAGTAAAAGCTCCTCACATTCTAGCACTTTCTGTAAAGCAGCTTAAACCTGTGGCTCCATTCTCACAGCACAGTCCACCTGATAACAAACACAGAGAGAGTGCCCATGGCCTTTATCACCTGAGTTCAGGTGATAGCTCTGTGCTATGCAGAGAGGAAACGCATTCTGGACCCCAAACACTTCCAGTACACATTAAAAAACACCTCAGATGGTGACCTGTACTACCAGTCCAGAAAAAATCCTAGAGGCACAGGCTTGCTGGTTTGGTTCTGGCAGTTCTTGTTCCATGCTCTAAATTCCTGTGCCATGACTGGGCTTGTGTTTGGTGCCAAATTCATTGTAACTGTAGGTGACTGAAAGGATGGGTCATAAATCCCCTTTTTCTTCACACCACAGAACAAGTATCAGTAAAAAGCATTTTCCAAGGCTTCTAGATGTTATCTACTTGCATAGGAGAGCATTCTAATTGTGCATGCTTAATTACATCAAATCTGTAATTCAGGGACCAGGATGCTCACTTCAAAGCTTGTTTCTAGACACGACTAGCTCGTGCATAGCTTCTCTGTAATTAGAGAGGTTTGAGCCCAAATGACAGCCTTGCCCAGTCTCAGAGGTATTTCTGTAAGAATCAGAATATTTGCTTTGGAAATGGTTTTCAGATTAGTTATAACATAAAGTAAGAAAAGTTTCCATTCCAATATGTAAGCTACTCCAGAAATTAGTCCATAAACCACACAGAATTAGAGCAGATGATTCAAGGCACAATCTGAAGTGTTTTCTCAACTCCAGACTGAGCTGTACTATCTCATCTCTCTGACCCCTATCACCACACTTCAAAAGCCCCTCCAACCAAGAGGTCACATGCCTCCTCCCCCTTGCTCTGAAGACTTCACAGACAAGCTGTGGATAAAAGATGGTTCTGAGCTTCCAGGAGAGTGACAGTGACAAAAACCAAGAGCTAAATCCTACTCCCTCTGTACACTGGAGCCTCCAATTTATTGTGGTGCACAGCAGTCTCAGCAAGCAGACACCCAAGCAGCCAATCACCCAAAAACCTGCCAAGGTCCATTTCAAGGCAAGTCAAACAAGTATTGAAAAAGGTGATTTACTCTCCACACAGTTCTTTCAGAGGTGCTTTCAGAAGCATTTTTCCACTCTCTCATCCTCTCACTGCCTGTCACACTCTTTCCTTACCGCCCCTCTGTAAACTGTTCTAACTCAGCTCATGGCAGGTTAAGTTTAATAAAGATGCTTTTTATACAGAAAAGCAAAGACTCAGCCTCCTTGGCAAGTCTTTCTGCAGAGCAATTCAGGAGATAAGCACACCTAATTAAACAAGAGAATTTAATGGTTCACTCTCCTTACCTGATGCCCAGAGGAGACTCTCCTTGGCCCCTGAGGTTCCCCCCCTGCAGCAGGTGAGCCACAGTGTAATAGGCCATGTAGATGGTGGAGTCAGAGAGAGACTCAATCAGCCACTGCTCATCCCAGGGTAAGCGGGTCCCTGCAGGGGAAGGCTGTGTCAGGCACCCAGCACCACCCTGACCCCTCACACAGCTGCTGATGGTGATTTCACGTGGAACACATACATACATACATACATACATACATACATCAGGGGAAGGCTGTGTCAGGCACCCAGCACCACCCTGACCCCTCACACAGCTGCTGATGGTGATTTCATGTGGAACACATACATATACACATCATACATACATATATACATCAGGGGAAGGCTGTGTCAGGCACCCAGCACCACCCTGATCCCACACAGAGCTGCTGATGGTGATTTCACATGGAACACATACATACATACATCATACATACATATATACATCAGGGGAAGGCTGTGTCAGGCACCCAGCACCACCCTGACCCCTCACACAGCTGCTGATGGTGATTTCACATGGAACACATACATACATACATACATACATACATCAGGGGAAGGCTGTGTCAGGCACCCAGCACCACCCTGACCCCTCACACACAGCAGCTGATGGTGATTTCACGTGGAACACATACACATACATTAGTACTCATGCTAATGGGTTTAAAAAATATTTGGTTTAAAAATTAAACTATGCATTTGAAAATTTTACTCAAGGGTAAACAGTTGCTGATTTTCAACCTATTTCCTGGCACAGCTCAGCTGCAGAACATCTGCTGTGGGTTACAGTGCACATTTAGCAGCTGGCCCATGTCAGGCTACACAAGATGAAGGCTAATCAGGATTCCAGGAGAAAACTCAAGAAATGGTAGAAGCTCCCTTTTCTTCCAAATCAATGGCCCAGGCAGAAAGCTACTAAGATTCTACAAGAACTACCTGTAGTAACACAAACATTACCAGCCCCATGCACTTCCAACAAAGCACACCTTCTCTGGGATGCTGGGCCAAGATACAATTGGACAATGTTGCTCCCACACTTCCTGTATCACTGGGGATGTTATATAGCACTTCAGCCTTCCAAATGAATGAGGAGTACCATCCTTACAAAGAGCCAACCGAGAAAGGAATGTTTTGCCTACCTAAGCCATACGTCCTGGAGCACGCGTGCTCTTGTAGCCAACCTAAGGTAGCTTCAAAATTTCTCCTAGTCTCTTCACAGAACCTGTAAGAAAGAAGCTCTTACTGCCTTCAGCCCTCTCAGACCCCACCAAGAGCAGCAAAGTCACTCTCCTTTACAGGCACATTCATAACTCACGTCTCCAGATGTTGCAAGCACTCTGACGTCTGTTTCTTCCAGCTCACTTCACCATAATCTAAATACCTACAGCCAGGAGAGGTTTATTGTAATAAAGCAATCCAGAAGTAGTGCACAATTGGAGCAACTTTGTAACTGCAGCTTTGTTTCACTCACCACTGGTCACAAAGGGCCACAACACACTCATCAGCAGATCTTGATATAACTTGTTTCTCAGGTTCCATATAAATCATGGCTTCACCCTAAGATTGAAAGGGCAATGGAAGCTGAGATTTAAGTACTTACCAAAGTACTGAAAACCCTGACAACTTACTAAAAAGCATCCCCTCCATTCTAATTTGGTTTATAGCATTTACTGCACAGCTCTCACCACTACTGAAGCTCTCTGCCTCAGTATTCCCTCAGGTAAAATGAGGCAAGGCTTGACTCTGTAACTTCTCTAAGGTACCAGCTCACAGCACTTTGTACAAAATGCATGAGGAAAAGGAGGACATAAGCACAAAATATTCCCCACCAACTATGCCCCCTGACTGAAACAGCTCCTAGGAAACTCTGGAGGACAGAGGGAGGGGGAAAGGCAAAGGAAAATGGGATGCTGAGCTTCAAATCTACTGCACACATGATGCGTGCTGATGCATTATAATCTGGCCATAACAGCGCCACAACAATAAGGGAATGATGGCTAAATGCCTGAAGCCTCCTCTCACTCCCAATCCTCATCAGGGAGTCTCATTAGAGGGATGCCACAGTCATTGATTGTTTACTGCTGTTTTCTGAAACAGGAGCCCAGCAAGGGGGCATTTGCACATCACACATCTCTTCACTGGCTTGAAAGAGACCTGACAGCCCAGCTCCTACACTTCAGCACCCTCCCAGCTATGCTAAAGAATCAATTGGACCACCAGAACATGTCCTAGGGAGGGTGACAGGCAGGGAACAAGGCAGGGAACAAGAGAACTCTAATGAAGCTGCTCAGCCCACTCAGCCCAAGAACACCAGGTCCCTCTCTCTGCAGCGACCCACAGCACCCTGTGGGCTGCAGAACCACACCAGGGGTGTCTCTGGTGACTCAGCCCTGTGAAAAGGACAAAGCAGACAGTTCAGAAGCAGCTGTGTGCACACTGCCACTTACCTTATCCAACATCAGCTTCTGAATGCGTTTCTTGACATCTTGAACTTTCTGTCCTTTGAATTCATCCACCAGCATCACCTGCAAAGATGGGTCACAGAAGATAATTTTGTTCAAAATTCAGCAAGAAATAGGTGCCATAGGTGTTCAAATCAATATAAGGAAATAGCAGGTGCTGCAATCTTTGACATGCAAAAAATAGGAGTACAGGTATTAGGTTTTTTTCATTATGTGCAGTCATCTTTACCCAAAAACAGTTTGTACACATGTCAGCATCCACACAGATGGCAGACTGCAAAGAGTCAGAAATAAAAACTATTGCTTGCTTACAAAAGAACAGCTGAGAAATACACATGGTAAGCTACTGAGGTAAAGACAGGAGAAAAAAAGAAAAAACATAACAAAACAAAACAAACATCAAAAAAACAAAACAACAAAAAACCCCCAACCCAAAAACAACAACAACAAAAAAACCTGCAAATAATAACACCTTCTCATTTCATATCAGTTTCCCTATCTATACTTGCAACAAAATGGATCAGCTCCCTAGAAGGTGGTCACTTGTTCAGAGACCAGGTTATAATGCTCAGAAAACACAGCAATGTGTGAGTGCAAACTTTCTCCAATTCTACATCACTCCTTCAACTGCAGAACCCTACTGCAGGAAAAGTCTAAATGAAAAGTCCTTTGGGACTTTTTTGGGAAAACAGGACACTGTCCCTCTTTCTTGAGATTTTTTTTTTTAATTCTTTACCTGCCTTTTTTTCCGCCTAGTTGAACTCACCAAGAAACCACTTACCAAAATCTTGTATTACTTACTCCTTCATAGAATCCTTTCAGGTACACTCTCTCCTTGGCCTCTGCAAGCTTCTCTCTGTCATTCTGGCTCTGGATTTTGAGCTCATCACAGACAGATGGAGCACAAAGGCTGCCATAGCCTGGGATTTCAATGATGGGCACCTGAGAATTAACAGAGGGCTGTCAAACCCCTCCTGCACCCCAGTACTCACTCCATACATTCACAGCATCCAACACAAGTTACACAGGGCTTACAACAGATTGCTGCAATTGCACTCGTGGCCCAGAAGTTCTGGCAGCCCCCAGGGGGACTCCTGAGCTGCCCAGGTGTGTCCCATGACATGGCACCACCCAGAGCTGTGCCAGGACTGGAGCTGGCCTGTGGAACCAAGGGTACTGCAGAATTCTGGGATGGCTTTACCTGTAACCTGCATTTCCTAATGAACACTGCCTCTGCCTCGAGGCTGTGCTAACAGAGAGGCACTTCAGCTTTTTGCATTGAACAGATACCCTCCTCATCTGGCCATCAGGGCACAAAGTTTTCATCAGCCAACAGGTTATTAGGATAATGATGCATTCCATTTCCCAAAACTCTAACTCCTATAAAAATTGATGCTTTCCTTTCTCTCTGAAACATAGCATACAACAACAAATCTTGGATGCAACCCTTAACAGACCAAAGGTGATAACTACAGGAAAGGATGAAAACTTTACGTTTTTCAGCTTTCAGCTGAGCAGGACTTTGAACAGAAACTCTGGCAGAGGTGGCACAGCTCCTGCTTTGTTTCTCATCAGTGAACATAAGATCCTGTGCCCAGTAGATGGACACGTCTGGGTGCACTCACCGGCTCGAACGGCAGGACCATTTCATCTCTGATGCCATACTTCACCCTCAAAGCCTTGAAAGTTGGAAGAAAAAAATCAATAGATAGAAGTCTTCTAGATGTAAAGGTTTTTATCCATTCATAGTGGGTTTTTTTTTACATAATGCTTTATTACAAATCAGACAAAGCCACTTCCCTGCCTTCTCACCATTTCTGACACCTGAGCTCAATCTCCATCTCATTTCCAGGTGATTCCTTGCCATAATTGTCTACATTTTTTAAAAGGGCAAAAATTGATATTGCTCTACCCTGAAATGAGTGGGCAAAAATTCAGTAGCCAGGGATAGCTGTTCAGACACTGAGGTACTCCTGCAGTTAGTAACAATCACTTCCAGTCTCATTTGAAATTCATAGAGAATCTTAATCTCATTTTTGGAAGTCATTTCCACAACAGGAATTCATTTCTGTTTCCCTGGTGCTCTTCTCTACCTTAACATGCAGCACAAGTTACATGATTCTCGTCCAAAACTCAGACCTGAAGTCTGGAAAAAACCCATCTGTCCTAGCCCAGTTGGTTTAAACTTCATTTATTTTTAAGTGCTTTGATTTCAAGTTAGAGACGGCAGAATGCCAATTAAAGCAAGTTTCATTTTTCCCACTGGATATTCACTTTTGACCCTTTTCACTAGGAAAAGGAAACAGAAACAATTCAGTTAACAGACTGACCTGCTTCTTTTTCAAGTCTCTCAGTGCTGCAAAGTCATCTGGAGAGTCAGAGGGAACACTTGTCACCACTCCAGTTCCTTGGCAAAGGAAAAGATAAACAGATGAAAGGATTAGTCCCCCATACTACATGCCAGTGCCCATCCAAGAGGCTCTGCTGCAGAATTACCTTTATCCTCCTTGATGGTGAGCATGGGCAGGGCATATATGACCTTGTAGGTGCTGAGGGGTGCTGAAAGTGCAGCACCAAGAATCTCCTGAGCAGGACAAAGGAACAGCATTACAGTAAATCAGGGGCTTTCAGCCTAGTAGAGTAAGCTCTCCTAGCTGATATTCTTCCAATTTTCTGTAAATTTTCCCGACACATTACAAACAAACTAAATACATTTTATGTACAGATGGATAAGGAGGAAGTACATATGAAAACGTGTGGTACTATTTGAGACAGGATATAGGTTATATAATGGTAGGAAAGTCAAATACCAAGAAACTTAAACTACAAGGATGTAGAATTGGGAAAGCATAGGAAGCAGAAGGACAGTTTGCTTCCAAGTATCTGAAGCACAGCAGCACTGAGGCAAAAGTGGCTTAGGAAGCCAGTGTCAAAAGTGACATTAAACAAAGCATATTGTCAAGATAGCCACACACTGACAGGAGGCAGGCAAGATCTAGCAGCTGTCTTCTACCTCACTAATTTGCTTGAATTCACATCATGTCTACTAACAAAGGAAAAAAACACATATTTTCTACTTCATTCTTCAAGGCAAGATCAAGAAAGATGGTGACAAGTTGTAGTGAATGGAGATCAAGGGATGCAAACAGCTGAAGGTGCTTTGTATCAGGATGAATAAACACCACTGATGACACTTGCACAAAGCACACAAGTTAAGGACAGCAAACCCCAAAACCACTGACATTCACTACTCAGCTAAGAAAGCTTCATTCACACAGATGTACTGGAAATGTCAGTACCAACAAAAGCCTTTTCCACATAACCCTTTCTAGCTATTGCTTTTCCCCCTCCCTTTCCATTTAATCTTCCCATCAAGGAAAGCTTTACTTAACACTATCCTTTCACCACATCATGCTGAGGGAATAGGAATGCATCTGTCCCCAGCTAAGTGCACCAGGTTATTCTCCCAGCAGCAGCTCTGGCTTGGCTGCCACAGAAGCTGCCTGCTGCTGGCATTGTTTGTCACTGAGGATTTCAGTCACTCCAATGTTCCTGTAATCCCTCCTGTATTTTCTTGCCCATTAGAACTGCACCATCCCTCACCCCTGTGAGCCGCAAGGGGCAGCAGGGCGGGCCTGCAGGCTGCTCACCTCTCCCATCAGCTCTAAGGATTTCAGTCACTCCAATGTTCCTGTAATCCCTCCTGTACTTTCCGTCCCATTAGAACTGCACCATCCCTCACCCCTGTGAGCCACAAGGGGCAGCAGGGCGGGCCGCAGGCTGCTCACCTCTCCCATCAGCTCTAAGGATTTCAGTCACTCCAATGTTCCTGTAATCCCTCCTGTACTTTCCGTCCCATTAGAACTGCACCATCCCTCACCCCTGTGAGCCACAAGGGGCAGCAGGGCGGGCTGCAGGCTGCTCACCTCTCCCATCAGCTCCTTGACCACGGGCAGCACGCCGCTGTCCCTGCTGAAGCCCTGGTAGGACATGTTGCGGGCGGCGCGCTGCGTGCAGATGAAGATGTCCCCGCTGCCCGTCTCGAAGCCGATGTACTTCATGTCCGGCCGCAGCCAGCAGTTGGTCTGCCCAAACATGGTCTCTGGCCTCAGCGTGGCAGCCACCAGGAAGATGTTCTTCCCTCTCAAGCCACTGGGGGGAAAAAGTACTGGGTAAGTTAGCAAAATAAAATCATCATGGCTCACACAGAACAGGCTTTTACACGAACATCAACTTCCAAGCAACATTTCCTAAGAGACAGAAGTGGGTCACTAGTTCATTGTGGGTTTTCCTTTTTTTTCCTTTTTTTTTAATGCCATCTTGAGGTCCACGCAGACACAGCAAATAGAGCAGGTCAAAATTCTGACTAGGTCTTTGAAGTGATGGAAATAAGCAGGTGAAATTAAATTCTGCACTAGGCAAAACACACTGTTTAATTCAATGGCCAGTTCTGGCCAGGAGATAGAGCCCATCTGCCACTAAAAAGTCAAGACTTACCTCAATTTTGCAGGGTAAGGATCCAACACCTTCATTTTTATCAGTGTGTATTCTTGAGGCCCAACACCCTGCAAGTCCCACAGGCAATGCAACAATCAATAAGTGAAACTCACTTGAGCAGGAAAGAAAACAAATCCTAATCTGTAGGAGCCTAATCCAAACACTATTTAAGGTACTGATGCTTTCCTCAAAGTAAATCCTATTTCCATTAATATGAAAGGCTGTTCACTAAACTGCAGACTGCAGAGAGGTTATATTGTGCTCCTACAGCCAAAAACTTACTAGTCCCAGACACTGATTCAGCAGCATCTAAGTTAACAACAGCTTGTTTATTTAGCTTCAACAGCTAACAACACAATGGAGTAATGCTGCTGGCACAGATTGCCAAACAATCACAGAAACCAGATACAATGTAAAATACTATCCATAGTTCCAGACAAATCTGCTCAAGAGAAGAGTTCATTCAATTTTCACATGCACTGACAGCTGAGAGCCAGTGACTCTGCACATCCAAACTATGTTTTGCTCTAAGATACAACTTACTTTCCATTTAGTATTTAAGATCATAAGCAATGCATGAAAATGTCAAGTTAAAACATTACCTCTCCTGTTTGCCTGTCATGATCCATGCAAGGCTGTCCATCTTTAGGAGAATAAATTGTATATCTAGAAAAAGATTTTCATTTAGCAGTGAGTAAAATAGTGTATAGATCAAGAAAAAAAGTATAGCTCTCTGGGAAAAAAAGACCTCTTAATGGTATTTTCAAATTTTGTTTGGATCTGTTTCCATCAGTGCTAATGTTCAGTTTTCACAAGAGCTTTCAGAATTGCCTGTTTTTTGCTTGGAGTTGGTACCCGAGGAAAAACTAAACCTGGAAGACAAATCTCACGTGCTTTGCTGGCACAACAACTACACTTCACTGCATCAGGCAGAGCAGCAGCAAGGAACAAGTCCATTTTCTGGTGAGTTAAAAGCACACTCTAGAGATGTGTCACAGGGCTCTGTCTCTGGTACAGCTGAGCTTATCCACTCTCCCAAAACCTCAGAGCCGAGTGGCAGCTTACCGTTTGCCAAACTTAATCTTATTTCTTTCCTTTAGAGTAAGGAACTGCCATCGCACAAAGGAATCATAGTAGGGATTGACATTGGTTGTAATGAAGGAACGCCTCCAGTCCACCTGAAAACGGGCAAGAGGCTCCAGTAAGTAAGCACAATCAAGAAATCAAAGGAATCTCACAATACCATAACTATTGCCTTAAAAATAAAAACAGCTTTCTCTCCAAAAAGACAATGCAAGACATGTCCCATAAAGGGTGTAAACTTAAATACACATCTGTGCCTGCTCTCTGAGCAGACATGTCAAAGACTTGAGGTCCCTCCACTGACTGAGAAATTCAGAGGTTTTGTAGTAGTTTAAACCAACCATTTGAGCTGCATTTCAGCACTGCCCTGTTTCATCACCTTTATTTCTCTCCATTTACAAAAATCTGCTGTCAGCGGGACAAGTACTTTTAGGAAGAAGAATGATGAGATGTCAAATAGAACTACTGTCAATACTGACTACTGACAAGTTATCTCACAGGGGAGCCAAAAGTCATAATGTCTTTATTGGACTCATTTCTAGCTGTGACCACTGTACAGGGTACAAGCTCTATATAAGAAAGCACTTAATTATCACCCAAGACCTTAAATGTTAAATGACTAATTCCATAGATAGCAGAAACATTCCTGGAATTATGCTGGTATTAGTCAGAAAATCTCACAGGGAAGCAGTACATTCACCAACACAGTAACAATACAGGTATGGCTGCCTGCATAACTGAGGCTGGGATCACCCAGAGTCACCTTCAATCCCATGCTCTTCAGATCCTGGACAGCAAGGGGAGGGAAATAATCCAGCCAGTGCTCAGCTTCAGAAAAACTGACCACTTCTTCATCAGACAGACCCAAAGACTTCATGATCCCCCACTGGTACTTGGAAGAGCCAGTCTTGGCAGCAGCCTTGCTCTGAAAGAACAGTTGGGATTAGGAAGAAGTCCACAGGCTTGTCACAAGAGCATTTACCTCTGTTTATGTTATGGTTTCTGATTCCAGATACACAAGTTAATACAAATACATCCTCCCTCTAAGAGTGAGGGTAATTGATTAGAGTTTCCATTCTACACCCTGTATTCCCAGAGTTTCCATTCTACCATACCTTGCATTTACTGTTCATTCCCTAACCCTCCTCTTCCCAACTGCCCCATGCCAATGTCCAAAACACCTGCAGAGGCTCTGCCACAACAGCCTGGCAAGGAATTGCCTGTTGTCAAGGCCCTGCTCAATCCCATGGGTTTTTGCACCACAGAAGGGTGGATAGCCTTGCACCCCTGTACCAAAATCCTTTGCTGCTGTCACTTTGCTCATGGTACTTTTCCCAGCTGTTGTCCCTTGAGAATCTCCTGGCTCTCCCCAGCAGTGACCCAGGCAAGGTCACACCTTCTGTCCTGTAGAGCAGCCAGAACCCCAAACCCAGCAGCTCCAGTGGGACAATCTCTTGAGCATAGATAAACAACATACAGTGCATCTCGAAGAGTCTTTTCCCTGACTTGATTCTTTGCCTTGCTTTGGAATACTCCCAAAATCCTAAATCTCATTTAAAAACCTGGTAAGTGAAAATAGTTTGGATGATTTTACTGAGCCTATCTAGACAGAACTGGCTAGACACCAACTTAAAAAACAGTAACTAGAACAGCAGGAATACACATGCTTTACCTCTGAGAAAGCAGGGCTATTTCCTACAACCTGCTTAGGAATGTTCCATGAATGGATTAAAAAAAAGAGAAAAAATGAGAGTATTACTCTGGATTCTTTCTCAGAAAACTATGAGGCAGCACATTAGCTTACCAATAAGGGCTCATGCATTAACATGGTATCTCTAGAACCATGCAGCCAATGCATTTTTCCAAGTCCCCCCTAAAGGTAACTCAGCTACCTTGGAAAAAACAAAAAAATCTTTGTATTGAGATTTCTGTGAGCCCAAAGGAGGAAAAGCCTACAATGTGCACACTGAAGTTTTGACAGCACAGCTCTCAGTCCAGGAAGGCTTGGTTTAAACTTTACCTTTTTGCCTTTTGCTTTGTCTTTGATGATAATTTCTTCCCCTTTTTTACCAGAATTTTCTTCCTCTTCCTCTTCCTCATCAGGAAATTCTGGTGGGCAACCATACAACTCCATTTCTCTTTTCAGCTTATCTGCACAAGCCTGAACAGAGTTATTGGGAGTGTGTCAGCCAGGGCACCAGCTGCATCCACAGCCAAAGACAGGGTTTTACTGATAACATTTTGCATTCCACACTTTAAACTTTTTTTGGACCTTGCATTAAGATCTAGGAGATCCTGCCACTTCCAGAACACCTTCCAGGGCAAGAAGAGGTTTACTGTAAGGATTTTCTTGCAAAGGAAAACATACTACAGGTAAAATGCAGTTTTCCAGCACTTTGTCTTTTAAAGTGATGTTACAGCTCAAGCACAACACAGGTTTATTACAAATTCAGGCTCCAAATCACACTGTCTTGGTGAGCTGTTAAATAAACTAAGGTGCTGTTGGGGATGGACAGTAAGCAAGGCCCCGAGCAGCTTAGGGATAAAAACCCCATCAGAAACAACCCCCCAGCACTGCCAAGCTCTCACCTTGATGGGCATCCCCGTGCAGTGCAGCCCAAAGGGAAACAGGCAGCTCCTCCCCTTCAGCCTCTGGTAGCCGACCGCGAACTGCAGGCAGGGAAAAGGGAACAGCTGAGACGGGAACAGCCGGGCTGGGCCAGCTCCTGCTCAAACACAGCTGGGCCTCCTTCTGCAGCACAGCCAGGGCAGCTGACAGAGCTGGGGCAGCCCTGTTTGTGTCCAGGCCTGCCCCCGTGGCTGCCCGGGCACAGGCATGGCTGCACCAGAGACCCACAGGTGCACAGGGGGCTGCTCTGGAATTCTAGCACCCAAAACCTGCTCCCACACAGAGCACAGCAACCACAAACTAAAGGGACAGGTCTCTTGTGAAGTTTGAGCCGTTTAGCAGCATCTCCTAAAAATCTCATTTCAAAGAACAAACAGGGGAAACGCCTGCAGCCCCATCTCATCAAATTAAAAATTACATTAATGGAATTTCCCTTTAGCTAGCAATATTCCTACTGAAAATGTGGGGAAAAAGGAAAGTTTTAATAAGTCGTTACTAAAGCTATAAAGGAATTGACATGGCATCCTATTAGCTCAAAATTGGACTACAAAATCAGCATTTGTTCTAGAATAGTATTTAAAGGTATCAGCAAAGGAGAATTTTTACCTCACATTTAGATAAGGAAAACGTGTGTCCCAGATGCAGGCGGCCATTCATGTAAGGGTAAGGAAAGGTAACAAAGTACTTCCCTTTGCTGAGAAGAAAGTCAAAGGATTAAAACACATAATGAGCTTTGTAAATGACCATCAGACAATACACAGCAAAACAGGTAACTGGGATGTTCAGCTATTATCTGCCCACAGTGATGTTAAAATATTTTCCTCACCAGTAACATGAGTATTTGATTTTAAAGAGCTGATGCACTAACAGGCTTTATCATCTTAAAAAATAAACACAAAAGAAAAACCCACAGAGGACTGGCATCACACAGAAACATTGAAATAGATACAGCATGCTCCCAAAGGTAACAAATTTAATCCTGCTTCTGTAAATTAATTACAGCAAAGTCTTAAAGTCATTTATTTAATCTCCCACTGTGTGAGTTCAGATTTTAAGGGCACACCGCTAGCAATCACTCCTTTCACAGGGATATATTGTTGCAGGGTGTTTCAACCATGCATTAAGTTGTTGGAACCTGAGCTCTCAAAGCAGCTAAGAAAATATTTACATTTAGAACACTGAATTTCTACCTCCACCTTGTACTTCACGCCTTGTCTCTCCCCTTCACACACTCCCTCGATCCATTACCATGAAGGAATAAAGGCCAAGTAATTTGTTTGCCTGCAAAATCTACAAGTTAAGAACCTGACACCTGTTACACCACTTCAGTTATTATCTTGGTTTAGTCTGACTTTCCCACACACCAAGTATTAACCTCATAGTGCCAAGGTCAGTGCTTTTCCAGCCAGAAAACCACAGGATTAACGCAGCTCCCCCAGACAGCCCTCCACAGCTGTGAGGAGCATGGATCCCACCAATTCCAGAGGAACTGTGCTTCCAGGCACGCTCCTCCTTTATTCCCAGAGGATAAACAAGTTTCTCAGGGTTTACTCTGGGGCAGAAATGAGAGCAAGAGTCCCATGGTCATCCCCAGAGTGCAGAGCACTCCCTGCACCTGCGCAAGGCTCTCCCTCCCCGCAGCTCTCTCCATGCCCTGGGGCTGGGGCTGCAGCCAGTGGTGACCAAAGGGGCCCACCCAGGACCCTGCCCTCCTCCAGCTCCACACAAGGACAAGAGGCTGCCCCACAGCAGGACCTGGGCTTCTGCTGTGCCCTGTGAGGCAGAGCAGGACACACCTTCCCTCAGAGTGAAACCTCCCCAGGGGGAGGGCTCAGGCACCCACCGCAGAGCCTCCTCCATGTCAAAGGGTACAGGTCACCAAAGAGAACTGGTTTTCAGCCCACAGAGGGTAACTGACACTGCCAGGCAATGAAAAAGCTTCTCTCATCCTGCTGGAACTCAGCTACACACGTACCCAGCTTTATGTCATCAGCTACAGAAATGCCAACAACGTGTGAGCAAGTCCCTGCAGCTGAGCCATGAATACTGCTCATTACAAAGGGGCCACTTTTCCCCCCAGCAGATCTCAAATGAAAAGACATTTCAAGCAGTGAAAAACCAAGTACAACCATACCTCCTCTGGTCCTTCCTGTCTGCAGCATTGACCTCAAACACTCGATCACGCTCCCACTTCTGCTGGACCTCTCTTTCAATCTTCTTCAGGAAATCCACTTTCGCTGTTCCTTTACGCTCCTGTTCAGCAGAGAAAGGAAGAGAGGTCTGGCTGAGCAGGGTAAGAAAGAACTGTAACCCATCACAGCCCACCCTGATCTCCATGGGCAGGGGCAAGCACTGCCCCCGGTCCCTGCAGCAGCGGTGGCTCTGCCAGCCTGAGATCCAGCCCTCTGCAACTGGAGCCAAGATCTGCAAGGAAAGCATCAACAACCATTTTCTACAGCAAAGGACTCTACAGTAGCCAGGACACACACACACACTGACCATCTTGCCAATAAAACAGAGGTCTCTGAACTGGGGAGGTAGAAGAGAATATAAATCATAAGTGAAAACTCCTATAGAATTCTGGTTTTATTCCAGGCTCTCCATAAACCCACGTGATGCGTCCCCCTCTTGAAGTACATAAAGTGGGTACAGCATTCCCTATGCCAGGAAGAGGGCAGGTAACAGCTCTGAGTGTAGTTCACGGAGCTCCTCAGGTAAAGCATTCCAAGCGATTTTAATTAAATCAGTGCTCAGCAGCCTTTCCTCTCATTCTTTTATCACATAACATATGGCAAGTATTAAAGGATCTTATTATTTCACCGTATAACACACAGGAATTGTTAAAGGACACACGCATTACGGACACACGCATTCTGCACTCATAAAGGCTGAGGATGTATTTTTTGCCCATCAAAACCAAGACACGCCTAAGACCTTTACACCAAGGGGCCGCAGCCGCGGCCAAAGGCCCCGCGCATGCCGCTATAGGACCCTCGTCCCGGAGAGCGCGGCAGCGAAGAGTGACCCTGAGGAGCGGGTGAGGAGCCTCAGGAGCGCCCCGAGCCCCCGCAGAGCCCCCAAGCCGGAGCCCCGGCCCGGCTCCTGAACTCACCGCCATGTTGCCGCGCCTGACGGGGCCCGTACGGGCCGTGCCAACAGCGGCAGCGCGCGGGGGAGCCCAGGCCGTACCAAGGCAGCGGGCGGGGGGACACCGGGCACTTTTTAGCGTGCAGGGAGGGGAGAGAAGGAGAGCGGCAGGAAGAGCGAGCGGAGCGGTCGCTGCGGGCACTCGTCCTGGCCTGGGAGCGGGGACCGAGCCCGGTGCGCCGGGCCGAGGGGTGCGTCCGCCGGCACGCTGTCCCTTTAAGAGAGCCCCCCCCAAGATGTCGCCGCCGGTTCATGTGCTCGCTCTACCGAACTTGCTGGTTCTCCCTGACCCTCGGCTCGGGCTCTGGGCGGCTGCCATTGGTTGGCAGCGCGGAGCGGCAGCTTCTGGTTGGTGGTGTCGCGCGGCCCCGCCCCGGCCATGCCCAGCAGGCTGCGCTGCGGGCGGTGCCGGGCAGGTCGCGGCGATGGCGGCGGCAGTGTAGCTGGGAGCGGGCGGCGCGGGGCCACCATGATCATCGAGAGTGTAGACGCGCTCAAGTCCTGGCTCGCCAAGCTGCTGGAGCCCATGTGAGTGCGGGCGGGCGGGCCGGGCGGAGCGGCGGACAGCGCTTCCCGCGGGCCGGGCCCGGCCCAGGCGTTACGGCCCTGCCCCCGGCCCGGGCCCGGCGCGCCCGGAGTGCGGGACAGCCCGGGCCTGGGGAGCTGCCGGCGGCCTTCTGTCCTACAGCGTGCAGCGGAGCTGGAGAACGGCTTGGAGCACAAGTCTGATGAGGAGCAGCTAGGAAAGGGGCTCAGCCTGGAGAAAGGGAGGCTCAGGGGGGACCTTGTGGCTCTGCACAGCTCCTGCCAGGAGGGCACAGCCGGGGGGGCCGGGCTGTGCTCCCAGGGAACAGGGACAGGAGCAGAGGGAACGGCCTCAGGCTGGGCCAGGGCAGCTCAGGGTGGGCACAGCAGGAATTTCCCCATGGAGAGGGGGCTCAGGTGCTGGGAGTGTTCATCCCTGGAGGTGTCCAAGGAAGGACTGGCCGTGGCACTCAGTGCTCTGGGCTGGGGACAAGGTGGGGTAGATTGAATTTGGTGGTATGGGAGTGCTTTTCCAATCTATGTGATTGTGTGTGCTCCCAGCTGCTGCCCCGGCTGTGCTGTCGATTTCAGTCCCAGCTCTGTCATCTCAGAGCAGAGCCAGGGGCTGCTGCAGGAGCTGACAAAACCAGGAATAACGCTGAAACTGTGGGAACTCTGCATTTATGTCCTGCTGCTGCTTGCACTGGGAGTGGGACTGGGATGGAATCAGCATGGGTCCAGGTTGTGTCGTGCATTTTGTGGGTTCTGGTAACTGGCTGCAGAGGGGCTGGATTTGTGCTGGTCCCGAGCTCTGCAGTGCCTGAGCACAGCTGGTGCTGGTGGCACAGGCACAGCGAGGGGTCAGCAGGTCTCACCAGGGGAAGCTGCTTGTCAGTGCCTGGCCAGGCTTGGGTCTCCCATGGAGTACAGCTGAGACCTGTGGGAAGAGTTTTAAACAGGCCTTAGGTCTGCTCCGTTGCCATCATTAAGTATTGGGCTTTTGGAAGTTCTTCACAACTTTCTTTTTCCCTTGTTACAGTCACGGGTTTCTCTGGTGTTTGGTCAAACCCTGCTGAAAGTCTCTAGGCTGGAGCACAACTCCTGCTCCTGCACTTTCCCTGCCAACTCCAGTCGGTGTCGAGCGTTCCTTGGGCATTTCAGCTGCACTGTGCAGTGGGAGGCAGGAAATCAAGGAATTGGCCAGTGGGCCCCGACAGTCACAGACTCTGTAGTGGCACCAGTGTGACAATACAGACTGGCTTGCCTGGAGGAGGGCACTCACCTTGTGTGCCCCTGTACCCCATGATGGGATGGGATGGGGTGCTTGGGAGGGTCTGACCTATGGAGGAAGGAAAGGTAATGGTTGTGAAGTGAGGGGTAACTTCTTCTATTTGAAATTGAACATTTATAGTCAGTGGGTGAGGGCCCCAGTACATCACACACAGTGAATGGATCACATGCAGGTTATTTCTCTGTGTGTGTAAGAATTGTAAAATCTGTTAATTTGTGGTTTCTTTGTTCTTAATTGCTCCATTTACCCTGGCTTTCATTGGAGGTTGGATGTTGTTGGAGGCTATATGAGAGCAGAACTACTTGATTGCTGCTCATTGAGGATTTTTATTTCTTTCACCTGTTGCCCTCTGTTTGGCTTTTTGCCTTTTGCTTGTTTTCTGGATCTTTTTCTTACTTGAGATTATTTTGAGGTATATATATGTCAGAATTTTCCTTTCTATTTCCAGAGTTACTGTTCTCAGAAAATACACAATCATCTCTTTAAATGTTAATTAAAAAAAAAAAAGGTCTTTTGAGTATTTTAGGTTTCTGCCCCCACCTGATATCTGCCATCTGCACACTCTGAGAGGCCAAACAAGGAGCTGTAATTTAGTCACACTGTTACTCTATTTCATACCTGGGGTGTTCCTAGTAGCTGAACAATGGGATCTAAAGCAATATCCAGTTAAAAGATCAGTGGTGTGAAGTATCACTGCACACAGTTGGTGACTTTGGTCTTTGTGGACCAGATGCAGGTGAGGGAGTGTGAGGAGGGAACCTGGGTCAGTAATTGCTCCCGTTTAGATGTTGTACCAGCACTAAAAGGTTGCTGTGAAATCTGGCATGGAAGTGTCCTCGAGGAGGAAACCCCAGGACAGTCACTGAAGCTGTGCAGAATGTGTCTGTGTGTGTATTGAAAATGGACCTCTGTGACCTCTTCTGCACTCCTTTACAACAGTGTTTTAATTTTTAAACACATGTTAATCAGTCCTTCTGAGCCCTTGTGCAGTGCCTGCCCTGGCCCGTGCTGTGCTGTGGAGCCATTGGAGGTGTGCTTGCTGGGCCAGGAGGAGGTTCAGCAGCAGCAGTGGGTCTGTCTGGGCAGAAGAGAGGTGCTTTTCTTTCAGCAGAGCTCAGGAGGAGCAGGGAAGAGGGGCCTTGGCCAGGTGTGGCTGGGGGTTCTCAAGGCACTGAAATAGTGGGCTGTGGTTGCAGAGAGCCCTTTGCAGGCTCCATGGCCCCAGTGCAGCTGTGCTGGTGCTGCATGTGAGCCCAGCAGTGCAGGGGTGTTGCAGGAACTCCGGGGGGCTCTGCAGTGCCTGTGCCCCCACGGTGCAGCAGCCAAGCACAGTTCTCTCTCTCTCTCTCTCTCTCTCTCTTACTAGATGTGATGCTGACCCCTCAGCCTTGGCCAACTATGTCGTGGCGTTAGTCAAGAAAGACAAGCCCGAGAAGGAGCTGAAAGCTTTCTGTGCTGACCAGCTGGATGTGTTCTTGCAGAAAGGTGTGGTGGCCACGGCTGGCTGGGGGCTTGGGCTCTGCATGGGAGGAGGGAGGGTGGTGCACCACTACTGCCTTCAAAATCTTTCTTGGTAGCCATGAATATTCCATACAGAGCTTGAAGGAATTGTGTGATTAAAAAAATAATAATCATAAGATGAAGTCATGTAACTTGGACTTTTCACAGTGGGTGGGAAGAAATGTTCTTAAATAAAAGCAATTTAATTAAAAGTGTCAGTCGTGTTGCCAGAAGTTTCTCTGACAGGTGTTTGGTAACTTTTGAAAACCTGGTCCACATTAGTCCTCCAGACTGCTGGGACCTTCACATGTGGCAATTTGCTTCATAGTCAAGGGTTTAAACACCTGAAGGTCTGACACTCACTGGGAAGGTTATTGTGCATTTCTTGTGATGTTGAACTGCTGGTGAGGGTGTTGAAAATTATTTACTCTCATAAAAATTGCCCTTGAGAGGCTGCTGAGTGTTGCTGATGGAACTTGTGGATAGCTGTGGACTTGCTCCTTGATCACAGGCACCAATCATGCTTGCCCCTTGGAACAGAAGAGTCTCTGTTGCTGTCTGTGATATACCCAAGGAATTTCTTTCTCTAAATGAACAGCCTCAAGTGCCACAAATGTAATGGCAGCTCCTTCAGTGGAGCTAATGCTCATTAATCTGAGGTGCTGCTGCTGCAAACAGCCCACCTGGCTGACTGTTTTCAGGGTCTTCTCTAGTAAATGTAAGCATGCACTTAAATGCATATGTAACAGTATTTTTATGTGTTCTGTATCCTCAGAAACTTCAGGGTTTGTAGATAAACTCTTTGAAAGTTTGTACACCAAAAGTTATCTTCCTTCTGCTGAGCCCACAAAGGCAGAGGCAAAGCCTGCAGGACAAGAGAAAGAAGAAGTCAAGGAGGAGGTAATGTTATTTATTCTGCCTGCCTTTTATTTTCAAATTAGCTCTCCTACATTTGTGAGGCAAAATGTGACAGAAAATGTACTCTGTTGTGACTAATGATCTCTGTGCCAAAGAACTGTGGAAGGTGACTATTCAGACAAGAACAGTTTACATCCCTTTGTAGAGTCTACCTTTGATTAAGCGCTCAGAAATCCTGTTCACAGCTCTGGTAATTCCAGTGGATGATTACTTGCAAGAGTTTGAGAGGGGGAAGCAGCAAAAACATTTCCAATTTTGTATATTCTGTGAGGAATGAAAATTACTTAAAATGTTTTCTGTGATGCTTAAAATCATTGAAAGATGTCAGCCTCTGTATTGTAATAATTACTTTGGAAAGTCAGGTAGGGTTGGTTTGCAAAGAGTTTTACCTTAAGTTCTGTTGGCAAAATTGAAAGCAATCAAACTTTTCAGAGGTGACAAATAATTGCAGAAATTGTCAGTCAGTGAAAACCAGTCAGTGAAGCCCAAACAAGTGCAGGTCCATATTTAGCTGACTGTGGTTCATCAACTGATTTAGATTAAAGTTGCTTTTTACTTTATTTTTCCTTTTCTCTGATGTCCTTTTTTACCTGAGGATGTGATGCAGAGTTATGACAATTTATGGAAGTAGCTTTGCTTATGGCAGTTCATAATTTGAACAAGATTTTCACTATGAGAGCTTTCCCCTCTGTTCTCAAAGCACTGCCATAGTCTATAGACAGTCCCATAGAACTACCTTCAGTTGACTTTACCAGTGCTCTGGTGGGGGCAGAGGAGGAGGTTTGAGGGGCTGGAGGGGAGTGGCAATAAGCCAAAGAAGATATCTAGGACAGCTTTATGGGACAACGTTACAGAATTCAGGACATTAATTAGTTACTTTGACATCAGCAAGGCCTTCACGGTGTGTCATGAAGCTCAGTGTATGGTGTGATTCCTGCACACAGGCCATGAAATAAACCACACATGGAATCTCAGTGAGGTCAGAGCTGGAGGGGACCCCAGGGGCTGTGTGATACACCTTGTGCTGGGAGCAGGACGGCAGGTGGAGCTCTCCAGAGCCAAGTCTTGAGTATTTCTGCCAGTTCTCCCCAGATAATCCTGTTTTAGAAGGATGCAGGTAGCCTTCCTTTTGGTTTCAATTGGTAAAAAAAGTCTATTAAAAATTAGTGCATGTAAACTTTTTCCACCAAAATTTACAGTAACTTGTAAGCAGTGTGAAATGGCAGCAGAAATGCAGAATGTGGCAGTGGTTTGCAGTAGTGGTACAGCTGGCAGACTTCTGAACCTGCTGTAGTGGAGGCCAGCAAGAAATGTGACAAGTTCCTCCATGGAAGCAGGTTTTTGCCTTGAAGCAGTTATTTAAAATGTCAGCTAGTGACTTCCCTACCTGGAGAGGTGACTGCAGACTTTGTTTAAAGGTTCAGGAAATACCTCACTTGTAGAATTGCTTATGCTAAATAAGGAAGTAGAGTGGAGAGAGATCTTGTCCTTCATGAATCCTGTTTAGAGACAAAACATCAAAGTGGTTTTATTTAGGGGCATCTCTTCTGCAGAAAAAAAAGACAAACTCTTCAACAGACTCTAGTGCTTGATTACTTGTAGTGCTTCAGTACTCTGGGCAAGTAATACTTATATATTGTTTTCTTTGTGTTGCTGTCTGTAACTTGAACTACATTTTGCTGTCATTTTCTTACTTTAAAAAAGTGATTCTCGTCCTTGTTTGGTAGTTGTGTGTTAAACAGAATTTTCAAGAGTCTGTTGAAGAAGAGCGGGAGAGCAGGAAGAAGAAGTATTCCAGTCCCCAGAGGAGTCGTGCAGATTCCAGTGAGCAAAGGTTAGCTTTGAGCCACAATGTTAAGAAATTTTTACTGTATTTTTTGTCAATCTTTGACTG
The DNA here is from genome assembly GCF_023055355.1 of Agelaius tricolor. Classification (NCBI taxonomy): domain Eukaryota; kingdom Metazoa; phylum Chordata; class Aves; order Passeriformes; family Icteridae; genus Agelaius; species Agelaius tricolor. The sequence continues at coordinate 18,637,888 of NW_027269278.1, forward strand.
TGTTTTTTTTACCTTGTAGGTAGTGATTTTTGTGAAAAATAGGGATTTTCTCCTTCCTTTGACTGTGATACGTTGTACGTATGCTGATCACGTACATGAGAAGTCTCCACAAAAAGTAGCCTCTTGCACAAGAGGCCAAATATTCTTCAAATTAAAATTCCTAGGAATGTCATCAGTTCCATTGTTTCCTTGTTATATAAATGAAGAACATTTTTGGGGCCTGTAGTTTCTGGGGGCAGTTGTTCACACTGTGTCAGCATCACTTTTAAAGCCTGTTCTGGTTTGAGCATCATAACTGTCTCACCTTGCCAGTTCCTAGCCCTGCTTTCTACAGAGCAGTGAATCAGCTTAAAGATTCTGTACTTCCCTGTGTAATTTGTGAAATTCTGACTGGAGTGTTTCACTGCCCAAATGGATGGGAAGGGTGAACAGTATCTCTCTATGTCGCAAGCTTCTTTTTTAATTTTGTTTCTCTTTTCACTGACATGGTCTACGTCTGTCTTTCCTAGAACCAGAGAGAAGAAGCGGGATGATGGGAAGTGGAGGGACTATGACAGGTACTATGATAGGAGTGACTTGTACAGGGAGAAGTCTGGCTGGCGCCGGGGCAGGAGTAAAAGCCGCAGCAAAAGCAGAGGGCTGAGTCGGAGCCGCAGCCGCAGCAGGGGCCGCAGCAAGGACCGGGACGGCAGCAGGAGCGGTGAGTACCTGGGGTGCTGCTTCAGGACAGCCTCCCACTGCAGTGACAGCTGGGACTTGCACATTCTGGATGATCTAGCAGGCAGGAGATGCCCTTGACAAGTTGGAGCAAATTCTGGTAGCTTTGTGTTCTTGAAATTATTAATTAAGATGCTGTTCTTCAGAGTAGAACAATTAAGGGGTTTGTTTTCTTCTTTGCTAACCTCTTAATTTATCCACAGGTGTATTCCTGTGGATAGCAGTAGCTCATATTTTGAACAGTAGCTCATATATCCTCTTTGTGCTGTGTGTTCTGACAAAGCTGTTGATTTTATTATTTTTCCCTCTTAAGGACTGAACTTTTTGCAAAGCAGTGTTTCCCTCTTTCGTTTTGTTACTGTGTATTTTCTAGAGAAGGCTTCTTTGCAGTTGCAGGTGGTTACCATATGATTGTTCTTTTAGGGCTAGTTCAGGTCTGTCGGAAAAGTAAGTCGCACAGATTACAGCATTCTACGCACCTTGAGACCGCGTTAGTTAAGGGCAGAGGTAGGTTTGTTGTTTCAGGCTTTTGCCCTTCTTTCTCCTTTAAAAGAGAGCTGTAAGCTAGAGTGAAATAAGTAGTAGAGGAATGAATGTGCATTTTGCAAAGAAAACTTGGATATTTCTGAAGTTAAACCCCTGTTTACATTATATTTAGTTATTACTCCATTGGTAAGACCAAGCTCCTTCAAGAACAGTTCAATGTGAAGAATGCTGAGTATTTCAGAGAATGTATTATGTCTCTTGCTCATGGCTCTGATGTACAGAGCAAAACATGAAGGCTTTACTCAGCTTTATTTTTTTTAAACAGAGCACCGAGAGAGAGAGAGATCAAAATACAAGAGTGAAAAAAATGATGTTGAAAGCTCATATAATCCGGTGTCTGCATCTCCCAGTAAATCCTCTGAACAGTATTCCTCTGCACAAGCTATCCCCAGTGCTGTAACTGTAGTTGCACCTGCACACCACCTTGAAGGCACCACAGAGAGCTGGTCAAATTACTTCAACAATCACAGCAATCCCAGTTCATTTGGCAGAAACCCTCCCCCTAAAAGAAGATGTCAAGACTATGATGGTAACTGTTCCTTAGTTTTCAGTTTCATGCCTTATTTCAATGTTTATGTGACTTTTTTTTTAGGTATTCACTGAATGTGAGCAGCAAGTGATGTGTACCTTGTATGTAACAGATGCAGAGGTGCCCTTTGTTGTACTGGAGAAATAACCAATCTTACCGCAAGCAGTTTGCATGTGCTGTGGTAGTTGCTGGATAGGAACATATGGAGTTTTTTCACAGTTCTCTATGTGCTAGACAAATACCTCAACCACTGGCAGTCCTGGTGCAGATTGCAGTGTGTGGATGTTTAAAATAAACCGCAGTACTTCTGATTTTTTTCCACGGCTTTTATGATGAATGCGTGTACGTTTGTGTGCTTTTATGAAAGCTTGTTCTAATTTCAATTATTTTGTGAAACCTTACCTTACAATGTAATAATGTATCAGTGGATGCATGTTTTCTTTAGTAAGAAACTCTGTGAAAACCTGAAATGTTACAAGTGACTGAGAACTACTGCTGTGTGTTTTGTAACCTGAGGTGAAATGTCCTGTTTTGCAGAGCGAGGCTATTGTGTCCTTGGTGATCTCTGCCAGTTTGATCATGGAAACGATCCTTTGGTGGTAGATGAAGTCTCCTTGCCCAGCATGATCCCGTTCCCGCCCCCGCCGCCGGGGCTGCCGCCGCCGCCGGGACTGCTGCTGCCGCCGCTGCCGGGGCCGGTGCGCGGGCTGCGCCTGCCGGTGCCGCAGCCGCACCCGCAGCCCCCGCCGCCCGTCGTGCTGCCCGTCCCGCGTGAGTCACGGCAGGGGATGCGCCGCTGCTCCTTGGTGGGCAGAGTGCAGTCCAGAGCTGCAGCTCCTTGGTGGGCAGAGTGCGGTCCAGAGCTGCAGCTCCTTGGCTGGCAGAGTGCGGTCCAGAGCTGCAGCTCCTTGGTGGGCAGAGTGCGGTCCAGAGCTGCAGCTCCTTGGTGGGCAGAGTGCGGTCCAGAGCTGCAGAGCTGCAGCTCCTTGGTGGGCAGAGTGCGGTCCAGAGCTGCAGCTCCTTGGTGGGCAGAGTGCGGTCCAGAGCTGCAGCTCCCTGGCTGGCAGAGTGCGGTCCAGAGCTGCAGCTCCCTGGCTGGCAGAGTGCGGTCCAGAGCTGCAGCTCCCTGGCTGGCAGAGTGCTGTCCAGAGCTGCAGCTCCCTGGCTGGCAGAGTGCTGTCCAGAGCTGCAGCTCCCTGGCTGGCAGAGTGCTGTCCAGAGCTGCAGCTCCCTGGCTGGCAGAGTGCTGTCCAGAGCTGCAGCTCCCTGGCTGGCAGAGTGCTGTCCAGAGCTGCAGCTCCTTAGCTGGCAGAGTGCGGTCCAGAGCTGCCAGCTCCCTGGCTGGCAGAGTGCTGTCCAGAGCTGCAGCTCCCTGGCTGGCAGAGTGCTGTCCAGAGCTGCAGCTCCCTGGCTGGCAGAGTGCTGTCCAGAGCTGCCAGCTCCCTGGCTGGCAGAGTGCGGTCCAGAGCTGCAGCTCCCTGGCTGGCAGAGTGCTGTCCAGAGCTGCAGCTCCCTGGCTGGCAGCGTGCTGTCCAGAGCTGCCAGCTCCCTGGCTGGCAGAGTGCTGTCCAAAGCTCCAGAGCTGCAGCTCCCTGGCTGGCAGAGTGCTGTCCAGAGCTGCAGCTCCTTGGTGGGCAGAGTGCTGTCCAGAGCTGCTGCTCCTTGGCTGGCAGAGTGCTGTCCAGAGCTGCAGCTCCTTGGCTGGCAGCGTGCTGTCCAGAGCTGCAGCTCCCTGGCTGGCAGAGTGCTGTCCGGAACAGTGCCCAAAAAATTCTGAATATTCAGCTGGTAAACCATGATGTTCCAAGCACTGCAAACTGAATTAAATTGGGCGGGGGAGTGGAGCTGGAGATCTTTCAGCTCACCTCAGTGGTAGTTGGTGGTGATTGGATTGGTCACTGACACTTACTAGCCAGGTTTTTCCTTGCTGTGTAATGCAAGAAATGTTGCAATTCAGTCTCTTAGAGGTTCTAATTAAGATTTGGTGTTGGTGCTACATTATCTACCACTAGAAGGCAATACATTATTGACACATTTAAGAGCTTTCTTAGCTCTCAGTGATCTGAGATGTTAAGCCTTTTGTGTTACCCTACTGCATCTTATGAATGCTATGAAGAAATAGCATATTAGGGGCATGCTTACTCTGTTTCAGTGTCTATTCCAGGAACAAAATAAATGCTGTGATAATTGTGTCCAATATCAGCAATTTTGGGATGAGGAATAATTTGATACAGGATTAACCCTAAACTTTGCATGAACCCTTTAGCAGGCAGAAGTGACCTGCTGTGAGAGAACAGACAGTGCTCAGGATGGGCTGTGTAGTGTCACTCGGGGTCCTTTTTGATCATACAGTCAGTAGGAATGTCCGTATGGTACACGGGGAAACCAAAGCACAGCCAGCTAGAGAAATTCCTTGTCTGGGAATGCCTCTTGCCCTGCAGTTCTTATTTCAGAGCTGCAGTCTGAATGCTGCTGAAGTGATCTCTTGCTCTGAGCAAGCCAGAGTAGCTTACCTGAACAGGCTTCTCAGTTTACTGTTACTGTGGTGCAATTGGACATATTTACAACCTTGACCTTGCTCGAAGCAAGGCATGAGCAGAGCACTGAATTGTTTGCACGTTCAGCTTTGAGCTGTCAGTGTATGATGTGTTGTGTGGTGTTGTTGCAGGCCCACCTTTAACACAGTCCAGCTTGATCAACAGTCGTGACCAGCCGGGGACAAGCGCAGTGCCCAGTCTTGCACCCGTGGGAGCAAGGCTGCCTCCTCCTCTGCCTCAGAACCTGCTCTATACAGTGTCAGAACGTAAGCAAATGCCTTTGGTTTCAATCTGTTCGATGGAAACATTTCCAATTTTCTCTGTTGTTGTGTGATTAGAAATTATGATCTGTCTTCCTCCAATATATACAAATCTAAAAAGAAGTCTGATGGCTCTCCCTGGCTCAGCCCATCATCCATTCTGGGATGGAGTGGCAGCAGTGCTCTGCCCTGGTCTCAGGAGGAACACTGTGGGGAGCTCTGGGTTTCATGTGCTTGCAGCAATCCAATTGTTGTATAAGAAATGTTCTTTTCATCTTCAAGCCATTCAGTAGGGTATTAGTAGGTGAAAGATGGATCTGCAAACCTGTAATTGCTTTTTAACTTAGGTTTTATTCCTCTTCACTTTGGACTAATACAGATGAGAGCTTTTTTTTCCAGCTGTATGTCACAGTAGTCTGTACAGTCTTCATAGACATCAGTGCTTTTTCTATTCTTTTTCCAGAATCACCCTGATTCTAGCTTTCTAAAGGTTGTTAGCTTCCACTGGACACATCCCTCTTCCTTAACAGAGCTCAAAATTTTTAAAAGTATGTTTTTACAGGGAAAAATAGCAAAATACCTGGAAAGTCCTAGATTGCTCAATTTAAATACAACAAAATTACTTTCTATGATAATTAAAGGATTAATGGCATTCCCATATTCTCTGTGACCAAAATAGATAATTAAATGTCAGTGTTTTATAATATTCTCATCTGGGGTTTTTTAACATAAATATTCTGAATTTTATTCAAAGAGGGATCTAGTTCAGTTCATGATCCATGTCATTTTATTTGTAACTTCCGTGCTTTTCAGAACTTGAGACACTCAGATTTCTTATTAGATAACCTGTTCAGTTATCCCCAAGTCCTGTTGGGTGTTCAGGTGTCACCATCTGATCCTTCCAGCTCCAGAACTTCTAATGGGTGATTCTGCCTGTTGGAGCTCACAGGGCTTCACAGTAATTCTGTTCTCCAGGACCTCTGTGGAGATTCTCATGTCCTGTTCTTGGACTGTTGTGGTAACAGCTGCTGGTTGCCCTCTTGCAGTCAATCATGTTCTAAATAAGGGAAGAGGAGCTTGTGGTTCTGCTCCTTCGAGGTTAGAGAAAGTTCTTGTTTTACAGTGTCAGGCTCTGCTATCAGTGTGGATATTGTGGAGCATCTGATTTTAACTGTAGAGTTGTCTTTGCTGCTGCAGAATAAGGAGCTGAGATTTTGGAGCCATTCATGTTTGTCAGGTTCCCTTGTACAGGCATTTGTTCTGTTCATGTGGAGGCTCTTCACAGACTTCATTCATTCTAGTTCTTGTACAGCTTTTTCCTTTTTAAGGTTAAAAAAATGTGTTATCCTCAATTTGGACCTTGGGATGGAGGAGCAATAGGAGTCAATTGTCATCTTGTATTCTTGCAGTGACCACTTCTAATGGAAATAATCATTAGTACCTTACCTAAGCTAGGCAGCTGATCTCACTCTTACATAAAGAGAGTTCAGTAGGTAAGTATTGGTTCCATTACCTCATTTCTCAGCTTTCTTTGATTGAAATCATTTAAGAATGTTCTTCACCTAAAATTCTTCTCTGAAGAGACCCAGACTGTTGGGCAGCAAAGGCTGAAAATCTCTTTGCATCTTAGACTCTACAGTATAAATGCTGAAACCAAAACCTGTGGTTTTGCCCTTAAAACACTGCCAGATGTTGTGCACGCTGTCACACAGACACCTCAGGCTTTCCAGGCATACTCTGTATTGTGACCTGTGTGCTTTGGACAAACAGTACCGGAATAAAAACCAAAAGAGAATGTGTCTAGATAGGCTAGGCCTGGAATGCAGGTGAGGGTTTGAAATGGCTGCACAGGTTGGCTGTACCACCTCTTCCCTTCATCCAAGACAGCTTCTGACTCTTGGACATCCGTGCACTTCCTTGAAGGAAAACTAACCCCGAGTCTTAAACTCACTTGAAAAATTCTGTCGTTTCTCTCCTTTTTTTGTAGATACATATGAGCCAGATGGCTATAACCCTGAAGCTCCTAGTATTACCAGTGCTGGTAGATCTCAGTATCGGCAGTTCTTTACAAGAGCACAAATGCAGCGTCCAAATCTAATTGGCCTAACATCTGGGGAGATGGATACAAACCCTCGAGGTAGGAAGGGTTCTGGTCATTGCTGTTGCTATTTTTGTCCAAGACCGTCAACACTTTTCCCTCTTTTCAGGCTGAAAGCACTAGTTTTTCTCACTGATCTAGTGTTTCAGAGCTTTTTTTTTGGCATTTCTACCTTTTTTAAGTGCTAACATGCCCATATTAAAGTCAAAGCAGCCTTTTTGATTAAAAATAACCACTTGCTTGGGAATGCTACAAGGGTTTTGTTGGTTGGTTGGGGTTTTATTCCTCTTAAGCCTGTGGAGGTATTTTCCAGGTACTGGTAGCTCCTAGAAAGAAAAATGGTGCCTAAAGGTGGATTTAGCAGCACAGTCTGCAGACTGCTTTTGATCAGCCGAGGGCACAGAGGTGATGATCCAAGCTCCTGGCCTTGGCTGTTGTGATGATAGTGAAGAAGGGAGCTGCCATGGCATGTTTTGGTGCTTCATGCTCTGACTCTGTCAGCCAGTTGTTCTCTCTGAAATGAACATCACAGGTATCATTCCAATTTCCCAGCTGATGGGAATCCCAGTCTGCACTTACATAATTCCTAGCCCCTGCCTGAATGGATGTGGCTGCTGTCTCTTAGTGGTGATGTGCACAAAGCATCTTTTAGGGAAGGGCACAGGTCAAGTCTCTTCAAAGTTTAGTTGTAGTAGCAAAACTTTCTCTCCCCCTTGTGTTTTCCTGCCCTGATTCTTAAAACCAAAGATGTTAAGTTTTGGATTTTATTATTCTACTTCAGTATTTCTTACTCAGTAGATAACGAAGTTTGGTTTTTTTCAGTATTCCCTTCCAATGATTCATCTTATAAGGAATATGGCTAAATATTATTGTAGAAATTGCTGTTGCTGTTTGCATCTTAATGACTGTCACAGAGGCAGGGTTGGGGCTTCATTGAGAGCCCCTCCCAGGGGTAAGGCAGGGATGAGTGCTCGGTGGTAGGGCCTCACTAAACACGTTTTACTGTCTTTATCACAGGTGTGAAAGGTTTGCTCTCAGATCATCCTTCAAAGTGAGGATGCCATGCCCAGAAATGCCCAGTCTCTGTTCTCACCAGTGTAACCAGCAGAGCCCTGGCTTATACAAAAGCCATAGAAATTGCTGTGTAGCTCAGACTTCTTTTTAGGGGTTGAATATTTGGCATTCACAGGAGACTAACACAAAGGCCATAATCTTGAAAAGGTTGCAAATAAATTTCTAGCAAACTTTGTGTTGGTAGAATTTGCTTCAAGCTTTAAATCTCATGTCTTAAAAGAGTGTAATAGTTATGCTTAGTTAACAGTTTGTTGCTGAAACCTGTCTGGGTGGCTGGCAGTGGGATAGTAGTGGAAAGAATGGGTTTTTGGTTGCTTTTGCTCTGTCAAGGGTTCCTACAGGGCAAGCTGGTTGTTAATTCAGCCTCTGAGTTTTTAATACCTGAAAAATGAAGTTTTAGCTTTGTTTCTTCAAGCTAGTACCAGCCTTAAAGGTCAAAACCCATCCCTCCCAGCTGGACCATGTGTGTTTCTCTCAGGATGTTTAGTTAGGCTAGGGAATGATCTGAATGATTTTGTTCGGAAACAAAACCGACCAATTTGATAAAGTCATCCTAATGTTTATGTTTTTTAATCTCAGTTCTGTTTTGCTGTGTGAAAGCTTTTCCATGTGTGATGGAATAACACAGGCTTTTTTCCTTCCCTCCAGCTGCCAACATTATCATCCAAACGGAACCTCCCATTCCCATTACAAATAACAGCAGCAATGTCACTAGAGTTGTCCTGGAACCAGACAGCAGGAAGAGATCTCCAAGCAGCATGGAGTGTCCACCATTGAAGAAACCCTGGTTGGGAAAGTAAGAGTTAGCTACAGATGTTAATTCAAATGTACTCGATTGCTGTCAGTGCTGTGAGCATTGCTACTCACCAGTCTCTGTCATTTGGGATGGTTGGGTCACAAAGTCTGTGTCCCCATAATATGGAGACTAAGCATGGGGTTAGGGGAAGCTCTCTTTTGTTAGTGGCTAGAAGGTGTACTTTTTAAAGGAAAAATGCAATTCAGATGTATGTTAACATTAGCTGCTTTAACTGGGCACTTACATACTTACCTGAACTCTTCCTGTTCTCCTTTTCTCTAGGCAAGTGAACAACAGCCAGAATAAGCCGGGGTTTTTGAAAAAGAATCAGTACACTAATACAAAATTAGAAGTTCGAAAAATTCCACCAGAACTGAACAATATTACACAACTCAATGAACACTTCAGCAAATTTGGAACTATTGTAAACATTCAGGTAAAAAAGCCAAAGTCAGTTTTATGTCTATGTGTGGGTATTTTATTTTCCCTGAAACCTGCTTGAATACTGCATAGTTTCTTTGAGAAGTCTTAGAGGAGACAAACTGGGAGAGAGGTAATCAAGTTCAGAGAAACCTTTGCTTGGTCTACTGTGTATTATTATCTTAATACTGTAAAACATATTGGTTTCAGCCTTCATGATGACTGCGTTTGAAAGGCTGGCAGGTTTAACAGTGTCTAACCAACTCAGGGTTTTGAGCAACTTGTGTATAACTTTTGAAGGAGATGATCTGACAGTTTGTCTTATATGATAGTCATTCATCTGTTTATTTGAATGTGTATAGACTTTGGTGCAAGTACATGTAAAGTTTGCCAAAAGCTACTTTGCTTTAATTACATCGTGTTTTACCAGTGTTTGGAGCTGTCAATACACTGGATACTCAGCTCATCATTGCACATTATTTGTAGGTGGGGTGCTAATGATTGCAATGTTTTCTTCCTTGAGAAATGAAGCATTTGTGAACTCTTGCTTTAGGTGGCTTTCCAGAACGATCCGGAAGCTGCTCTCATTCAGTACTTGACCAACGACGAGGCGAGGAAGGCGATTTCCAGCACGGAGGCAGTGCTGAGCAATCGCTTTATCCGGGTGCTGTGGCACAGGGAGAGCGAGCAGCAGCCCCCGGCGCTGCAGCAGCAGCAGCCGCCGCCCGCCCCGCAGGCGCTGCAGCACCTGCAGCAGCAGCAGGCGCTGGCCGCGCCGCCCGCCGTCACCGTGCACAGCAGCCTGGCCAAGGTGCGTGTGTCAGGGGCTCAGCCACGCTCCCAGGGGCTGCTGCTGCAGAGGGGGACAGCATCTAACCTTGATGTTTCCAAATCTGTGCACACACAGGTGATGAACAAGCCCCTGGCGTCTGGTGCCTATGTCCTTAACAAAGTCCCAGTGAAAAGGCGCCTTGGAGCAGCGGGCGGCAGCCAGCCTGAGCTCAGCCAGCCCGGGGCTGGGGTGGAGGAGTCTCAGGTATGTTCAGGGTGGACCATGGTCATGCTCTGAGGTACAGCTTTAGTTTGTCAGCCAGGAAAGAACAAGCAGAGAGAACTTGTGCATTGTTCCCTCTTGGTTCTGTTCCTTTTCAGTAATGTTTTGTGCAGCCATGGTCAGTCACTTCTTCCTCGTTTCATCAACTGTTTATATGGAATAGGGACAATGATTTTAGGAACTATCAACTACAACACTATCAGTCTTGTAAATAGCATAAAATATTTTTAGCAGTGCTTGATAGTAAATAAGTCTGACAACCTGAATGTGATACCAGCCTTTTGTTGACAAATCTAATGGCTCTCCCAGTAATTTTTGTGCTTTAACAGCCGTGCTAGAAGCTTAGAGAGTATTTGTACCCAGAGTTCAAGCCAATAAGTGTTCAATTCACACTGATACCATAGTGCAGCATGTGTTCTGGGCCATGGGGAAGTTCTTTTAAGAAAGGAAGCTTGGAGTGGATTTTGCTGCCTTACTTGATCAGAAATTGGGATGTTGGGCTGTGACTGAAACTAAGGCATGGGCTGCTCATCACCTTCAGTGGTGTCCTGGTGGGAATCAGGATGCAACAGGAGTCTGCCATGGAACAGAAATCCTTTTAACTGTACTGATGTCTTTATCCATATGTTTTAATTGCCTTGGTCTTTCTGCCTCTTTGCACAAATCTGAACATCTGAGCTGAGGTTTCAGGGAACATGATCTGCTGAAGTTCCCTGCTGGTATATCATGATCACTTTGAAACATTCCATATTTTACTGGGTGCTTTTTACTATTTCAGATATTTCCTACTTCTACAAGCCACTCAAAAATGGTTTACAGTTCTCCAAACTTGAAGACAACTCTGAAGTCTGGTGCAGGGTCTAAGCCTCATGATGTGCAAGAAGCCCTTAAAAAAAAACAGGTACTTAATGCTTGATGGCTGCCTGACAGTGTAAGGAGCAAAGTGCTTTAAATGCAAGGTTTGATGGGCACCTGAAACCTCAGGTACCCATCAAAAGCCACTCCTTTACAGCTTTATATGTGGGTGTGGAGCTGGTCCTTGTTATGGGGTGGTCTTGCAAACACACCTGGGGTAATCATGTGTGGAGTGTCCTTTTGGGGTGTCTTACTTGATGCTCTTGGCCGTGTTGGGTTTTCTGGGTTTGCTTAGGGTTTTCTGGATCTAATCTCTGCAGGTATGAGACACTTGCAGGACAGTGCACACAGTATGTTTCTTAAGAGGTATCTGAAAGGGGCAAAATGTTAGTAAAGTACCATGCAGCAGAAAATGAGGATTTTATTTGTTTTTTATTTATTGAATCAGTTGCACTTCATACTTGTGCTTTTTGCAGACAGTACTTTTGGTTGTGGATTTCACTTCCATAGCTTGAAGGGGACAATATGATCCCTTTGAGTACATACATGATCTCTATGAGTACATACAATGCTAGACTGCTTTTTACTGATGGAAAGAATTTTCTCCTCTTATAGGAGGCAATGAAACTCCAGCAAGATATGAGGAAAAAGAAGCAGGAGATGTTAGAAAAACAAATAGAATGCCAGAAGGTAAGTCTGAGATGTGGCTAGTAAATACATTCTGATTTTGTACATACCTGTCTGTTGAGGGCTGTTTTTCCTGGAATTTTATGTTCCTGTTCTTTTATTATTGTATAGATGTTGATATCCAAGCTGGAGAAAAACAAGGCCATGAAACCAGAAGAGAGAGCAGAAATTATGAAGACTTTAAAAGAACTAACAGGAAAAATATCTCAGTTAAAGGATGAATTAAAAACTTCATCTACAACCTCCACACCATCCAAATTGAAGTCCAAGACAGAGGTATTTCTTGTGCAACACACTTGCCTCCTTGGTTTTTTATTTCTATTAATGTGTCTTAAAAATGCAACAGCATTAGATCAAAACACTTGCAAACAGCATTTTAGTGTGAGTGATAACCATGGACAAACAAGCCATGGTTGAAGGAACTCCATGACCTAGTTTTGCCTGTAGCTCATTCATGTTTGTTCCAGTTCTAAAGCAGCGAATTCTGGGTCCTTCAAAAAATGGGGGGGACCACACACACAGAGAGGCAATTAAAACAAAACTGAATTTAGAGAAAAGCATGGCTATTGTGTCCTGATCTGTCTGTATCATTTGCATGAATGTACTGCTGAAGTGGAATAAAACATTAAGAGTGTGCCTCACAGTTCTGCCCTTTCCTTCTGTTTTCTGTTCCTCTTTTTCTGCCAGGCACAGAAGGAACTGTTGGATGCAGAGCTGGACTTCCATAAGAGACTGTCCTCTGGAGAGGACACAACCGAGCTGCGGAAGAAGCTCAATCAGTTACAGGTGGAGGTGAGCCGCTCTGACTGCTGCTGTTCGTGAGTTTGGGAGTGCTGGCTGTTTCAGCTCCTCTCATGGGGCCCTGGCTGTGTTCCTTCCCCAGGCTGCCCGCTTAGGCATCCTGCCTGCCGGTCGAGGGAAGGCGGCGGCAGCCCCGGGCCGGGGCCGGGGCCGGGGCCGTGGGGGCAGAGGCCGGGGCATGCTGAACCACATGGTGGTGGATCATCGGCCCAAGGCTCTCGCCGTGGGAGGCTTCGTTGAAGAGGAGAAGGATGAATTGTTACAGCACTTCTCTGTAAGTGTGGCCTGGAAATTAATACAGGTTTCCTTTACTGCTGTAAAATCAAGCTTGTCTTACTATAGCGATAAATCTGAGCTTTTGCCCAAAAATACAAGTACTACAATAGTGATGGCTGATGCAGCTGGGAGTCCTCTGGCTCTCACTTTTCTGTCCAAAAAATCAGATTTCAGTACACTACAATTGTACCATGATTATGGAAGTGGAGGAGAACATTACTGCTGATCCTAATGAACTTTTCCTCACAGAAATTTGGAGATATCGAAGATCTTCAGGAAGAGGATTCCCCATTAAGTGTTGTTGTAACTTTTAAGTCCCGCTCAGAAGCTGAGAATGTAAGTAGAATCATGGATATATTTTTTCACATATCTAAAATAAGAGTTTTTAACTACTTGCATCTACCTTTGTATTTTAAAATTTCAGAGGCTTTGATCCCCCGGTTTGAGCTTGATAGTGCTTGGTGCTGCTGAATGGGAAGTACCTCCTGGTGGTCTGAGCAGTGGCACAGGGCTTTCCCTGATAAAGCTGCCTGTCCCTGGCAGTTCAGAGCTCTGCTCATCCTCTCAGTGCTGGGGCACGAGCAGGATTTGGCAGATTTGGGTGTGGCTGAAGTTGTTCTTGGAACACTGAAGTGGGTGATTGTGGTTTATATATCTGAGATCTTGTGGTTTATATATCTGAGATCTTCAAACATGCCTCTGTACCACATGCTGTGGGTCTGGCTGTTGCTGATGTTAGAAGTTCTTTGCTGTTTGGTCCTCTGAAAATCTGTCCATTTAAACCCGACTCAGGCTGCTAACCAGGGATCCCGCTTCAAGGACCGGCGGCTCCAGATCTCGTGGCACAAACCCAAGGTACCCTCTGTGTCCACAGAAGTCGAGGAAGAGGAGCCCAAGGAAGAGGTATGGAAATCTCTTAATAACCTGATCATTCTTACTGGAATCTACTAGCTGAGAGCTCTTAGCATACAGTTTCCTGTGTGCTGAAGAAACTTCAAAAAAGATGTTTTTACAAACCAGGAGCTGAACTGGTTTTGAATAGTCAGGTACACTTCCCACATTTTAAAACAGAGAAAATGGGGAGAAGAAAAGACACTTTGTGGATGGGCTGTTAATTTGTCAGTGATGTAAACAAGCCTCAGGTTCTGTATGTGCAGGCTGCAAAGCCTTTTACTTCTCACTCTTCGTGCTCTACTCTAGGAGAAGTTGTGTGTTCTTCCCTATAATTCACCTTAACACCTTAAGCTTTTAAAGGTTATTTTGTTGTAGCATTTAACAGAAACCTTGTTTGGGAGAGGGTGAGTGGTGGTTTATTCCTGCTTCCTCTGAAGCTTTGCTCTCTCTTTCCTGACATGAGGCTGCTGTTCTTCCCCTAAACTGTTTGGATGTAACTGTGTGAGTTTGAGAGAGACGCGCTGACACCTGCACCAGTGCAGGCACCAGTGCAGGCGCCAGTGCAGGCGCCAGTGCAGGCACCAGTGCAGGCACCAGTGCAGACACCAGTGCAGACACCAGTGCAGCTGCTGCTGTGAGCTGGGGTGTGTCCCTGGGCAGAGCTTGGAACTTGCATCTGAAAGTTCATTTTTTTTCTTCCTCCAGGAGACTGAAACCTCAGATTTATTTTTGCACGAAGATGATGATGATGATGATGAAGATGAGGATGAATCCCGTTCTTGGAGAAGATGAAACTTGATGTTCGAAATGTATAATTTTAGGAATATAGTTCAAACTACATCTTTTAAACGTTTATTTAAGGAAGTTGATGAGCCAAAAAGAGCTTTACTTTCTTTTCAAACCACAAAATTTACCATGAGCAGTTTGGTATGAAAACATTTGGGACACAGAGCTGTGAGACTGAGCTAGCCAAAGGCCCAGGAACTTCTTACAGGATTATCAAGCTCACCAGGGTGGTGATTTTTTTCTATTTAAGAAGGATAAAAAGGGGGGAGGGGGTTGGAAATCAGTATTTTCTTGTCCTCTTTTTGTGTCACCTGTATTACCTTGTTTTGGGTTTTTTATAATGTGATTGGTTTGTTAGTTTATAATTGAAAAGATATTACAGGTTTTATTTAGCAATATTATGAGGTTAGGGGAAAGACAAACTTTCATTAAATATTATGAAAGAAAAACTGGCCTCATTTGCTCGTTGAAAAAAGAGGGAGCATTTTATTTCCTGTGGAGTCTCATGTTGTAGGAATTATTTGTGGTTAGATTCTTAAATCATTTACTTCAGTATGTATGACAGCCACACTATCTCTGTGTTGTGCTGCTTTTTGTGAGAGGAGGTGGAAGAAACAATTTAACAGGATATTGTTATAACATTGTCCAGTTCACTCTGTTTCTCCAAATTCTGCTTCACAGAAAACATCAGCAGGAGCACACAACAGAGTGGATTTTCACTCCTTCTTGATTTCCTTCTGTCATTTCAGTGTAAGGCTCAGCGTAGGTCAGGCTGTTTATTGCATTTCAGTATTTGTGAGCAAGAATGGAAGGAGTTCCAGTCTTCCTCAAAAGCAGCTGCACTGGCCCCTGTCTATCAGCCAGGAGCAGCTCTCCTCTGGCTCTTCCCAGCTGTGTTCCAGGCAGAGCCCTGGGGTTCAGAGCAGGGTGGGTTAGAGCAGGGTGGGGTTCAGCCCACAGGACTGGGGTGTCCTGCTTAGCCAGGGGTCCTTCAGCAGGGTCCAGTGTCCCAGGGCTGCTCAGGGCTGTGCAGTGGGTGTCCCTGTGTCCCCTTCCCAGTGCCTCTCTGCTGTCCCTGTGACCCAGCAGGGCGTGTGCTGGGCTGGCTCTGGGCTCTGTGCCTTGTGGCTGGGGCACCCAGCAGCACCTGCCCTGACTGCCCCCTTGCCCTGGCCACTCCTCAACCCCTCTTTTGTGCATTTCCACACAAAATCAGCACCGTGGCCATGCACAGCACTCCTCTCTCTTGAATGGCTGCCAGTGCAGGCCCCAGTAACTCCTGACTGAGGGACAGCATCTACCAAACCCTTTGTCTTCCTGTGGCTCTGAGTGTGGCCAGGGCAGGTGCTGAGCACCTTTGGGCTCACAGCCCTGCTGACTCTGTCCTTGTGCTGTGGTGAGGTACCCAACTTGTGTCATGTCCTGTTTCTTGTCAACTGAAGGGGATGTCTCCAGTATTCTGTCTCTTTCCAAACTCTTCCTAGAATTAGGACTGTCCTGCTAATGCTGAGACTATATTCCAGGCATGAAGAATTGGAGGAGAAACCCACCCCATGAACTTACAAGAATGTCTTGCTCTTCTCCCATCACCTCCAGGGGTTTTAATGTCTGTGGCACAGTGTGTATCTTGAGAAGTCCATTGCAGCAAACATGTCCGAGTCCTGACAACTTAAAAAAGGAGAGAGGGATCAAAAGGATTTATATATTTTTTTGTACAGAGTTTTTTCTTAAACTGTATAATTTTGTAAATATTTTGCTTTTTTGTGTACTAAAATTACCGGCGTATAGATTTCAATAAGAATTGTTGTATTTTTGTATTTGGAAAATGAAAATTACGGTGGATTAATTAAGCTGTAAGAGAAATTGCGGTAGCCTTCAACACACACAGAATGGATTCCTTTTCATATGGTTTTAGCTCTGAGTGACACTGGGGTGGCACCTATGTCTGGTGAGGGAGCAGGGGCTGTCTCTGAGAGCTGCATCCCATTGCAGTTGGCCCTCCCAGTGCCCCTGGCAGTGCCACAGTGCCCGGTGCCACCCCAGGGCGGGCAGTGCCCCAGCCTGGCTGCACCAGGGGCAGAGGAGGAGAGGAGAGGAGCTCTGTGACCCTGGCCTGCCTTCTGCCAAAGCTTGTGCACCCTCCTGCATTTCAGGGCATGCTGGGCCTGTCTTGGGGTGTTTGGCTTGGATTTCTGTGTTTCCAGAGGCAGCAGGGCAGGAGCGCTGAGTTCATTTCATGGTGATGCTTTACTGGGAAATTCACCTGTACCTTGGGCAAAACAGCCCTGCAGGGAACCTGTGTGCCCCAGCCACGTGTACCAGCCTGAGCTGGGGGCCAGACACCGAAGGATGAGGGGATGGGGAAAGAAGTCACTGCAAAGAATTCCCTCCCTTTCTGTGCTGAATTAACCTGAGCAAAAATAAACAAAACCACCTCAAATACAAAACCAGGCACCTGCTTAGGAAAGCACCACTTAGCAAAATCATGTGAAAAGGAACAAAGCTCCTCTTGGTGTATAGTAACCTTGTACTATAGTTTTTACAGATTGTGAACTTGTGTAATAGGATAATAGCAGATATTGTTGAATTTCTAATTGTTTACACATTAAAATTCATATATGTAATGTTTGTTTTATTGATTACAAGCCAAATTTCTAAGATGCATGTTGACTTTTTTTGCAATAAAGTTATAGTATGGAATGGTTCAAGATTTAGAAGAGACAAAATTCTAACTGAAATAAATTGGAAGGAGAACCATTCAAAAAAATGACAACTCTCAGAAAAAGAGCATTATCGCTTCTTTTGGGGGAAGTGAGTGTGTGAAGGGATTTATGTGGGTGTAATGTGTGTGCAGGTTTGGTGTAGGTCAGAGCTGAGAGAGAAATCTTCCAAGTGCTCTGGAACAGAATGTGTTAGGACAGGTAAATGGATGTGGGAGGAGATGGGCTGGGGGAGGCCAGTAAAGGCTTGGAAGGATGCACAGGAGCTATTTGAAGGGACCAGCCACATGAAGGTACATTGTTGGTGTAACTGTCAGGCCAAGAATCTCTTTGTTGTCTCCATCTGAGGCTGTATGGAATGCAGCACTAACTTCTGGAGAGGGTTCCCAAAGGTGACAATCTAATTTTAACTCAGCTCTGGAAACAGGGGACCCAGTTCTGTCCTCTGGAGCAGGTTGTGTAACGTGTCTGGGCCTTTACTGATGAGATCACTGATACAAGGGGCTTTCAAAAGGGAAAAATAAGTTTGTCTGATGTTTCTCTGGAGGTTTTTGTGTGCTGCCACCACTTTATTCCACGACAGACTTACAATGGTGATGATCAAAACCTAAATTCATAAACTAGAGCACTTTCTTTCTTGCCAGGATCATTCCACAGCCAATTTCCAGTGGCAGTCTCAGGCTGGTCCCTGTGGGGTGCTGAGGTGGGCAGGGCTGGGTGGGGCAAGGCCTCTGTGCCATGCTGCCAGGTGCCTCCTTCACCTGGAGCTTCCCCCTTTTTCCTACCAAAAAATCCAGGTTTTTTACTACTTTTTAATGGCATCTGGAAAAGACATTTTTTATCAGAAACATCTCTTGGATTTGAAGTCCAAAAACATGTGTTACGTGATCAAGAGGCTTCAGCCCAAAGAGAGCCGTGAGAGCCCTGTTGGGTGCCTCCAGCGGGGCAGAGGCGCCTGGCCAAGGCCAGAGGGGCCCGGCAGGAGCAGGGACCCCGTCAGCAGAGCCGGTCCCCGGCCCTGTGCCAGCTAAGGGAGGGTCGGGGACAAGAGCCTGCACCGGGGCCGCTTTTCCACGATGCTCTGCTAATGCCAAGGGCTTTGGGAGCCGGGCTCAGCCGGGGCAGCTCCGGGGACGCCTGAGCCCTGCCCAGACCGCGGGAGCACCGGCATCGCCCCGGCCCGGGCTGTCACTGCTCTGCTGTCATTCATCTCATTTTTAGGAGCCGATTCCTTTCGTGCCGCGTCCCTCCGAGCCTCGCGGTGTCGCGGGGCGCTGCCGGAGCAGCCTGCGCTCCGTGACGTGCGAGTTAATTATAGCCCGTCCTGCGCCGGCAACCTTAAAGCACTGCTGCCAGTGATTTATTTAAACACTGATAAATTATACATTTCTTTAGTAATTCATGTGAAAATTATTTGAAGTCAACTCAACATCACGTACCTCTCTCCGTGTGCTCTCTCGTGGTGAAGGCTCTGTCAGACAACACTTCCATCCGCCGTTCTTCAGCTGCTTCTCGTGGCTCTGGGTTATTACCTGCGGGTCGAGGGGAGTGCGGGGGCTCCCGAACACTCTCACTCCCCGCTGCTGCTGTGGGCGCCCAGAGGGAGCTGTCTCTCATTTAACCGCTCTGGGCCGTCCCTGGCTTCGGGAGCAGACTGCCCCTGCCCTCCGTCCCTGCTCCCCGGGACACCCCCGGCCGGACCCGCCCGTGTCCCGGCTGCAGGAGCAGCTGTGAGCATGAGAGGAGCTGCTCCTGGGCAGTGCAGGGCCAGGACTGCTCGTGCTCCCACACTTGTGCTGGGCTGGGAACAAACACCCTTCACTGAGTTAGAGGGTGAGACTTTGGGGGCAGCCCAACGTGCCAGAGCTGTTCTTCTGTACCCCCAAGATTGCCCTGAGAACATACAGCTGTTTCACTTGTTGATTAGCAAAAACACTAGGAGACCTACTGTTTCAGGGCATGAATAATTAATGTTTGTTCCTCATTAACTTCTTGTGGCAGAGTCCTGTTAGATGCATTTAGATGTATTTCTAGAATTAGGAGCAAATATAACCAGATGCCTGGCAGCAGAGTGTTCTGTTCCACCCGTGGAAAGCCCCATTGCTCCCATCCTCTCTGGCAGGAAGGGGAGAGCTTGTTCTGATCAAGGACTGATGTGTCCTTTATTGCAGTTTTAATTACAGTGAATGATACATGTAAAAAATTCTATAATTCATGTACACTGCAAGCGAGTAAAGGATGCCACTCCCAAGAGAGTGGCCACCTGTTTTCCTGGGATCTCAAATAAAAACCTTGCTTCCTGAAAAATTCAAAACTAAGCTGCTGAACTTTCTACCTGCTGCTGCTGGACAAGGCTGTTTGTCCTGCCCCTGTCACCCAGCATGGCAGAGCTGCAGCACAGCTTCAGCACTTCTTGTGCTCTGAGGTGGCCACAATGCTCTGCTAATGCCAAAGGCTTTGGGGTTCGCTCTGGGATTCACACCCACAAACACCCACTCAGCCCCTGGAGCCACCTGTGCCACGTCTGGGGCCAAGGACGTGCCCAAGGCTTTGCTTGGCAAGAGCCTGTCTGCAGCCAGCAAAGCTCTGCTTGGATTTTAACTATAGAACAGGAGAGAAAGCACTCCTAACTTAATCTGAAGCAATGCACAGGCCCCAGCTGCTTCCCCTTGCCTCTCCTCAGAAGGCAGCTCAGCAATTGGCCAGGGCTCAGTCCCTCTGGGGCTCTCTCTGGTGGTTTGTGTGGGGTGGCTCCCACTGTGCAGAGCACAGTCTGACCCCAGGCTGCTCTCCCTGAGCCCATTCCTGCACACCTGCAGTGGAACTGGCTCCACACCAGCAGGGGCTCTGGAGGACACCCTGCACACCCAGGGCAGTCCCAGTGCCGGGCCCTTTCCTTTGGAGCCCCACACTGCCTCGGCCAGACAGCTCCTGTAACTTAGCAACTTTTTCTTTGCTCTCTTAAGGTGGGTTCTTCAATCTCCTTAATGAATAAGAGAATCAGGCCAGGTAATTGATGCTTGGCCATTTAGCTGATGAATAATTGACTGTCTGGGTAACTGGAGATATTTCCTCGATCAGATTGTGCAGTGGAACAACTGCATCATCCGGGGTGCAGCATGGCTCACAGCTGTGGGCTGCTGGAAATGGGCTGTGCAGGCCCACAGGAGGAACCTCCAGCGTCAGCTCTAGTCCTCCTCCACATGGACCAGGCACACGAGCTGCAGCAGTGGGCCCATGGAACCTCCTGAGGTTCAGCAAAGCCCAGGGATGATCCCTTCCAACCCAAACCATCCCCTGATTCTATGATTTTGGTAACTGGCTGCATTTTAGCAACAGAAGTTATTTTATCACATAAACCTTGACTCAGGATTTCTTTTCCAGATCCACAGTGAAGACAAACACTGGCCAGGCCTCGAGGGGAGCTGGGGAGGGGAGCAAAGTCTCCAAAGCAGGAGCAGAAGGGGAGAAGGTGCTGGGTGTGAAGGTGCAGGGAGCTGTCCCTGTGTGTGCTTCAGCTGCCTCACAGGCAGACACTGCAGCAGCCTCCTCCAGGGGAGCTGGGCGTGCAGGACATCCTGGGGCTGTTCTGAGCATTTAAAGATTCTGCCAGGAGTTCTGTCAGCTTTGTGACTGTAACACATCGTGCTGCCCCCAGCCTGTGGCAGAGAGGGTACCAGCATGAACTGTGGATTAAATAACTCATGGTTTTATTTCAAACTTCCCAGGAAACTTTCACAAACGTTCACAGGACATCACTCCTGTGTCAGCATGTACTGCAAATTTTTTAAACTACATGGAGTTCATGCAATGAAACCTAGAACCTATTGGCACCAGTCTATGATGAGATTTGAATTAAAATCTAAATAAGAACAGAATAATTTGATGCATTAGGAAAATGGATAACAATCCATGAACTGTGACAAAGGATAAAATAGCACATGCTTTTTATCTGACTTTTGCCTTCAGATTTCCAATGAGTCACCAGCAATGTTTCATCAGAGTATGGGTTTGGGTTTTTTCTTCCAGAAATGTCATTAATTATTTACCAGTAGGTGAATGATCTCTGAAATCTATTGCAGTGACACCTCTGAGTCTGCAGACAGTTTCTGATGGCAAACCATCTGGGCTCCTTTAACTTGTTATTGTTTATCCTTTGGACTCCTCTCCCCCGGCTGTAAGGTGTAACGGCAGCAGACAGGGCCAGGAGCATCAATATTTTACAGCATTAATTAAAGGGAGCTCAGCAGCGGCATCGCCCAGCCCGGCTGCCTGCGGGAGGGGAGGACCGCGCCTGAGGCGGGTGCCCAGGGGAGCTGTCCTGGGACGGGCAGAGGGACCCTCTGGGCTGTGACAGCGGCCCCGAGCCCGGCGCTGGGGTCACACAGGCGATGCTCGGTGCGACAGCGGGACCGGCAGAAGGAGCGTGCGGGGTCCCGGCAGCTTCTCCTCACCTGGGAGAGAGTGAAGCAAGAGCAGAGAGACGGAGAAAGCTGCCAGTCCTGTGCGAGCACCCTCGGAGCCGGGGAGTCGGGCCCTGACGAGCAGGCGCTGGTCGGGCTCTGCATCCTCCCTTCGCATCTTCTTGTTTACTGGCGTTAACAGACAGCCCTAAATAAAGGGAGGGTTAAAACCAAAACAAAACAAAGGCCTGAAATTTATCCCTCTATTAATTACTTCCAGCAAGCAGGGCCGCCTTTAAAGCGGTGCCACTTCAGATAAAACTTTCATGCAGCTATTTAGGGCCTCTGAAATATAAATGATTTCCTTTAAATGTTTTATCATAAATCAGGGCAGGCAGCTTCGCCACAACGCGCCGGTTCCCCCCGTGGGAGGGAGCCGCTATCCCGGCCCGGCCCCTCGCCCCCGGCCCAGCGGCGGGACCCGGGTGGGGCGGAACGGGCCGGGAGAGAGGAGGGGTCGGGGCGAGCGGGCCGGGAGCGGAGCGGGCCGGGAGAGGAGCGGGCCGGGAGCGGAGCGGGCCGGGAGAGGAGCGGGCCGGGAGAGGAGCGGGCAGGGAGCGGAGCGGGCCGGGAGCGGAGCGGGCACGGGAGCGGAGCGGAGCGGGCACAGGAGCGGGCAGGGAGCGGAGCGGGCACGGGAGCGGAGCGGGCACAGGAGCGGGCAGGGAGGGGGCAGGGAGCGGAACGGAGCGGTCAGGGAGCGGAGCGGAGCGGGCACAGGAGCGGGCCGGGAGCGGGCAGGGAGCGGAGCGGTCAGGGAGCGGAGCGGGCCGGGAGCGGAGCGGGCCGGGAGCGGGCACGGGAGCGGAGCGGGCCGGGAGCGGGCAGGGAGCGGAACGGAGCGGTCAGGGAGCGGAGCGGAGCGGGCCGGGAGCGGGCATGGAGCGGGCAGGGAGCGGAACGGGCCGGGAGCGGAGCGGGCACAGGAGCGGGCAGGGAGCGGAGCGGGCCGGGAGCGGAGCGGGCCGGGAGCGGGAGCGGAGCGGGCAGGGAGCGGAGCGGGCCGGGAGCGGAACGGGCCGGGAGCGGAACGGGCCGGGAGCGGAGCGGGCACGGGAGCGGAGCCGGCACGGGAGCGGAGCGGGAGGCACGGGAGCGGAGCGGGCACGGGAGCGGGAACGGAGCGGGCAAGGAGCAGCTCGGCCCCGCCGCCGGCGCTGTCCGCGGTGCTGCGCCCCGCGCTCCCGTCCCGCCGCCGGCGCTGTCCGCAGGGCCGGGCCGAGCCGCCCTGGGAGCCCCTTCCAGCCCGAGCCGTCCTTGATCCTGCGATCTGGGCTCGGTGCGTGTTTCCCAAAGGAATCCGTTTCACCACAGCAGCACCGCTTCTTTTCTCTGCCCGCGATCAGAGTCAGTCGTGTCAGTTTGTCAGAAACCAGACAGCAGCTCCTTCGGCTCTTGGTCTGTGTTTATCGAGGCTTATAAGACTTGGAAACTTTAAATCTCGGACTAAATTTTATTTTTGCTTAAGAACTTCGAATTTTGCAAAATATTTGCATCTCTGGTGCTTTAAAGTACAGTAATGTCTGAAGATGTGTGAAGATTGGGAGAGCAAAACTGAAAGAGCCGCTCAGCAGTAGAACAATGCCAACTTCAGAGCCGCTTTCCTTTGGCTGGGTGTGGGGACGGCGGCCCCTCTGCTCCGAACGTCAGCCCGCGGGTTTAGCCCACGGAGAAACGCCCGCTCCTCCCCTCTTCCCCCGGGACCCGCCGGCCGAGGGAAGAGCGCGATTCCAGCGGGAGCGGCCCGGGGGCTGCGAGTCGCTCCCGGCCCCAGCGGGGGCTGAGGGCGGCGGGCCCCGGGGCACCGGAGGGTCTCGCCGCCCGTGCCCGCCGGTGCTGCCGGGGCGCATCACGCGTGCGCGGCCGGTGTAAGATGAGCGCGGGAGCGCGGGCGGGGCGGGCGCCGGCGGAGCTCTGCCATCGAACACCGCTCGCTCGGGCAGTGCCGAGGGCAGACACAGCCCCGCGCCCATGCCCGGGGCCTGCCGCCCGCGGGCCGCGCCGAGATGATGGCCATGGACGCCAAGCAGCCCTTCGCCGTGCCCGCCGCCCTCCAGGAGCCCAAGTTCCCCAGCCTGCACGCTGGCAGCGAGGCGATGCGCAGAGTTTGCCTCCCGGCCCCGCAGGTACGTGGATGCAGCGCAATTCCCGCTCTGAGCCGCATTTTCTGACAGGCACCGGGTTAATGTTTTTTTCATGTCGGCAGCTCCATCGCGCGTCGCGGCTCCGCGCCCCCCCCCGCGCCCGCCCCTGATCCGCGCCATGCGGAGCGGGGCCGCTGTCTTGCTATTAATTTTTATGACCTGAGCTCCGGGGAGGACCCGCGGTGCCGGGGCCGGTTTTTCAGGCGGAGATGACAGAATTCCCCACTGACCTCGCCATGCGTGCTCTTGCTCGCAGCTGCAGGGCAATATATTTGGGAGCTTCGATGAGAGCCTGCTGGCCCGCGCCGAGGCGCTGGCGGCCGCGGACATCGCCCCCCACGCCAAGGGCCACCACCTGCACCCTCACTTCAAGCCGGACGCCGCCTTCCACGCCATGAGCGGCGTCCCCTGCGCCGCCGCCGCCCTCCCGCACCCCGCCGCCCTCGCCGCCCATCCGCACCCGCTCCCGCACCCGGCGCTGGACGGCGGCGACCTGCTGGAGCACCTCTCGCCGTCGCTGGCCGTGGCGGGGCTGGCCGAGCCCCCCGCGCTGCCCGCGCCGCTGCCGCCGCCGCCGCTGCCCGCCGCCGCCGCGGGAGCCCTGCCCGTGCCCGTGGGCGCCCCGGGGGCTCCCGCGCCCGCCGCGGACCCGCGGGAGCTGGAGGCGTTCGCCGAGCGGTTCAAGCAGCGCCGGGTGCGGCTGGGGGTGACCCAGGCCGACGTGGGGGCGGCGCTGGCGGCGCTGAAGCTGCCGGGCGTGGGCTCGCTCAGCCAGAGCACGATCTGCCGCTTCGAGTCGCTGACGCTGTCGCACAACAACATGACGGCGCTGCGGCCGGTGCTCCAGGCCTGGCTGGAGGGCGCCGAGGCCGCCCGGCGCGCCCGCCCCGCCGGCCCCGACCCGCCGCCCGGCGCCGAGCGCAAGCGCCGGCGGACCTCGATCGCCGCGCCCGAGCGGCGCTCGCTGGAGGCGTATTTCGCTCTGCAGCCTCGGCCCTCGGCCGAGAAGATCGCGGCCATCGCCGAGAAGCTGGACCTCAAGAAGAACGTGGTGCGCGTCTGGTTCTGCAACCAGCGCCAGAAGCAGAAGCGCATGAAGTACTCGGCGGTGCACTGACGGCCCCGGCCCCGACCGCCCCGGCGGCGCGGCCCGAGAGCCGGGACGGGACGGGACGGGACCGGGCGGGACGGGACGGGACAGGACAGGACAGGGCGGGACGGGACGGGGCGGGACGGGACGGGACGGACTGCCCTGAGCGCGCCCCGGCCCGGGACAGGAGCCCGGCGGGGCGCGGAGCCGCGGAGCGGAGAGGCGCGGCCGGCATTCCGCGGGTCCCCGAACTGCTCTGGCGCCGCCCGGGCAGAGCCGCTCCCTCCGCGCCCGCCGTCCCGCCCCGTCCCGCCGCGGCGAGCGAGCCCCGCGCCCCGCTCCCTAATAAAGCTTTATTTTTCAACCCGCCGGGACGTGTCGTTCCTCGCCGCCCCGCGCCGCAGCGCCGACGGGAATACCCGAAATGATCTGCAAGAGCAATCGCACCCTCAATAAGCGCCCCTCAGCGGGGCGACGCCCCGGGACACGGGACCGGCTTCGCCCCGCGGGCCCCGCGCCGCCCCCGGCCCCGGGGAAACGGAAACATCCCCCCGCCAAAACCGATAAAACCGATGCCGGGTTCGTTTCTGAAAGTGTTCAGGAGGGGGAAAGGGCTTTTATTTGCGATTCCCAGCAGCACCTTAACGATTAAAGATTAATGTTCGAAGCGTGAGCCTCCTCTGGATGTTCCACTTTAGCATTTCAATGAGTGACAAACATCGAACTTGAGAACTGGGTCTCGTCCTCCTCCCCCGTCAGGAAACGATCTCACGAATTCACCTTTTCCTCGCGGGTAACTCTCTTCCTCGCATCGCGTTTTCCCAATCATTCTCAGCTATTTTTCCCCAATCAAACGTCCTTTAACAAAAAATGCCCTTATGCCATTACATTATATTGTGGGCTCTGAAAATTTAGAGTAAGGGCGACGCACAATAAAGAAGGCAGCTCCGACGGCATCTTCCCCCGCAGCTGCGGGCTCCAGGCCCGTGTTTTCACAGGTAGGATGTGCCTTTATCTCTTCCCTCGTTCTCGTGTGTGTCCGGGAGCTGCCCCGCCTTGCCCCGGGCTGGGGACTGGCCCCGCGGCCGCCGGGGCGCCGGAGGAGCGGGCACGGCCCCGCCGGGGGTCGGTGGCGGGAGCGGGGCCGGGAGCCTTTCCTGGCACGGGAATGGAGACCCAGCCCAGATCCAGGCGGTGCCACTGCCCGGGGCACCGCCGCCTCACGTCTTTTGTGTTGCAGCAGAAAGAACCGCTAGCGCTGCTCTCGGACGGGATCCGTGTCCCCCCGGCTCGGGTTAAACCCGGTGCGAGCCTCGCCGGCAGTGCAGAACGCCCTCACTCTCGGCTCACGGCCCCACCTCTGTCCCTGCACACCTGCAGAGGGGACATCGGACCGGGCTTGCTCCCACAACGGCAAAGGGATCACCGCTGTCTCTCTTGGGGCTGTTCTTGCGCTGCCTAGCTTGGTGGGTTTGGACGTTTCCATGTTTGTTCCTTTTGCAGAGCTCTGGAGAGTGCCTTAAAGATGGAGAACAAATCCTAAACGAACTTTCCCAGACCCGCAGCTACTGTCCCGCAAAGCAGCTCCTCTGAGCTCCTCCTCACCTCCAACAGGTTCGCCAGGGACACCTTAAGCCCCTTGACCTTTTAGCTCACCCTCCCTCCCTCCCTCCCGGCTCCTTTTCTCGCGGCAGCGCTCTGGACCGGGGGCTCTGCCCAGATTTCACACACAGGACCTGACCCCTTCGTTTGAGATTGACTTTGGAGGTCAGGCACGTCCCGGCTGGTCATCACTGATGCCTTCGTCTGCCCCTGGGTTTGGCTCCCAAAGCTCTGGTGCTCTGGGTTAAACCCATTGTGATGCAGGAAGCTCATTTAATCTTCCTGGAGCTGGGGATGAGCTTCTCTCAGCATCGGCGGAAGAGTTCGGAACCGGTATCTGATGCTGAAGAGGCACAAAGAAGCTGCCCGCGTTTTCCCTCAGGATGACGAGCAGTGCCCCGGAGCCAGTGAGCGTCACCAGCAGGGGATGGGAGCAGGATGGAGCCAGCGCTCGGAATTCCGGGTTTGTGGGAAGTTGCCACCACATCACAGCCCCGCACTCCCCGCTGCCCCATCTCTCTCTCCAGGTGCCTGGGGATCAGGACTCGCAATTTTCTTGGGGCTGGGGCTCCTTGTCCTGGGCAGTAGGGATCCTTGTCTGTGGGATCCACCTGGGACACTTGATTCTTCAAAACACACCCCATGCACAAACCCCCATCTCCCACAGGTGAAATGAAAAATGCCGGTGAAATTTGCTGAGAAAGGGAATTCCCTCTCAGTGACAGCCCAGATAAAGGGGAAGGGAAAACCTGCTGAAATAGGAAATACCCAGTACACGTGTGAGACTCAGCAGGCAAACTCCCTGTCTATGGTTTCTGAACCACTAACAATTGATTTATTATTTTTCCCCATTCCATGCTTGTTCCTTAATATCCTGCTCTCTGTCTCCCGGGACCTGTGCACAGGAGATGAAAGCACAGAAAACCAAACAAGCCATTGGCGCTACTCACTCAATTGATTTTTACACAAAATTTGCCTTCATGCACAAAGGATGGAAAAATGATCCCATTAATAATGAATAACAAAAACAAATGCAGGGAGGAAATCAATAGCAGCACATCTGATAACACGAGGGGCCGGGGGGAGCTCCTAGATGTACAAAAGCATCTGTGAGAAGGAGGGGGGAGAGGAGAGAGGGCTCAGGGGCTTGGGGGGCTCGGGAGCAAGGCAGCAGGTGCTGTGGGGCAGGTGGGAATTGTGTGTGTGTGTATGTGTGTGTGTGTGCACGCACATACGTGTGCACATACGTGTGAGTGGGTGTGTGCACGTCCCCACCAGACACCAATGTCCTGGGGGAGCAGCAGGACCTGCTGCATAGAGCCAAGCCCACGCTCATGACGGTCCAAGAAGCAGCCACTGGCAAGGAGAGCTGGAGCTGGAGCTGCAGCCATGCTGCTTTCCCAGAGAACACTGGTTTGCAGCTGCACAAACTTCCAGTCCCCTTTTCCTTCACACGTTCTGCCCTCAGTGTTTCCCTTCTCCTGGGTTTTCAAGGACCTCTGTCCTCCCAAGGAGACACATTCAGTTTGAGATGAAAAATGTTCCTTAGGACAGTGGTTTCTGCTGCTGCCCAGGCTTTGCTCCGGGCCCTGGGCTGGGAGCTGTGGTCCCCACGGTCTGCAGCTGGGGGAGCTGGGGCTCTGGGATGAGAGAGCAGCAGGGTGCTGGGGCCAGAGCACTGGGCCCAGAGTGGGTCACTGTTTGTCAGTGTTGGAGGAGAGAGATCTCTGTCCATTTACTCTGGACAGCTGGGAAGGGAACCAAGGCACCACCTTCCATCAGAGCTCAGCATTCGGAGCTCAGCGAGGGGAGTGAATAACTCAGTCCCTGTTTGGAGTGGAGAGGTCTTTGGTTTCAGTGGAATCACCTTGGTGCAGCTCCCCATATCGCTGTGCTTGGGGTGGAGGCTCCCGCCGGGCAGGTGAGCCGCTCCGGGGTCAGCCCAGGCGAAAGCCCCTGGAGGGGCGGGCACGCAGCGCTGTCCCCTGCCAGCGGGGCATGTGTGCCAGTCGTGTAGGATTAGTGGCTCCATGCTGCAGTCAGGTTGAACGCCACGTGCAGGCACGTTAACATGGAAAACACATTAGCCCCCGCCGAGGAAACCTGAGCAAATTGGCCACGAGATGAGGCATCCTGGGATTTCACACCGATGCCATTCCTGAGACAGGACAGCCGAGCCGGGGCCTGAGGAGCGGGTTGGCTCCGGTTCGCCGCAGTCCCGGGCAGCCAAAGGAGCGGCGGACGGGAGCAGCCCCTGGAATGGCACGGAGCCGTCAGCGGCCGCAGCGCCGGGGCCCCCGGGCCCCTGCGAGCCCCCGCCCCGCCGCGGGAACGGCAGCGAGGGCGCGTCCGGCCGCAGCTCGGAGCCAGCCCTGAACCTCATGAAATATTAACCCCGAGCCGGAGCGCGCCTGGTCTCCGGGGGAAGGAGGCGCGTTCGCAGCGCTGCGGGGACGATGTCACGCGCGGCCAGCACAAACCCGCGTGTCCGGCCGGGAGGGGACACGGAGGAGCCCCGGCTGTCCCCTCAGCCCACCCCGCGCCACTGCCTGCTCTGGGGCAGCACGGGCCGGCTCCGGGAGCCCGGCCAGCCCCGTCCGGACCGGGTGCGCCTCGGGCTCCGGGGGACGGAGCTCCCGCAGCCCGGAGGAGAAGCCCGCGGCAGGACGGGCTGGAGGAGGGCGCTCGGGGGGACCAGAACTCGTGGTCAGGAGCCGGAGAAGAGCCTGGCATGAGAAGGGAAGCGAGCACGGCATCTCCAAGCCCGTGGGAAGCCCCCGCCTGCTCCGGCCAGCAGCCCCAGCCGCGGCACCGAGCTGCTCGGCTCCGCAGCCGAGGGACCCGGCTCTGAGCCCGTCCCGTGGCCCGTTCCGTGCCCCATTCCGTGCCCCATTCCGTGGCCCGTTCCGTGGCCCGTCCCCGGGCCGGCGTGGGGCCGGCGCGGCCGCGGCAGCGGCGCGGAGAGCACGGGAGAGCGGCAGCACCCAGGCACATCAATATTTCATAAAATGCCAGCAGCAACGGAGGGAGAGAGGGACGGGGAGCAGAGCAGAATATCGCACAGCTTTTTACTGGTCTTTTTCTATTAGTGTCAGCTCTGCGGCTGGTTTCAGACAGGAGAACTTTCCCCGCACGCTCCCAGAATTTCGGGGTGTGGCCGAGCGCCCTCCCGGCCAGGCTCCGCTCCCAGCTCTGCCCTGGCTGATGCAGCCACGGGACTCCGACGCTTTCAGAAGACTCGCAGGGCCAGTGGCACTGTCCCCGCTGGCCAAGGAGCGGGGAGAGGCGCTGTGCTGCCGGCAGCCGGGCTGGCTCTGCTGGCTGGGCTCTTTGCAGCCATCACCTCGCTTGGGCTAACCCCTGCTCTGACTCAGGGCACCTCCCAGGCCTCCCGCCCATCTGCTGCTCTTACCATGGCTGAGCCTGCACTCCCCTTCCCCGTGTAGGAGGGAATCTGCAGGCTCCATGTGTAGAGACAAATGACATGTTTTCAGGTAAATACAGGGAAAGCCTGGGACCAAACCGGGGAGCTCCGTGCCCAGAGCCTGGGTGCAGCACACTGAGCCATGCTGTGCCCAGGACAGGGAGGTGCCCTGTTAAATTTCAGTAATGCCCAGACCCATTTGCTCCCCACAATGCCCAGATGATGCCTCACATGCCCTCAGAACGGGCCAGCCCAGCTCCAAGGCCAAGCAGGGACACAGCAGCCATGGCCCCCAAGGTCCCCGTGGCTGGAGGCGATGGGGGGACCCCCAATGGCTTCAGCCCCAGCAGTGAACCGTGAGGGGGCTGGGAAATCGGGGGCACCTCGGCGCCAGCAGGAGCCTCCCCCTCTGCCACCCCCAGCACGGGGGCATCTGGGGCTCTCCCCGGCAGATGCTGGCACCGCAGCAGCCCAGAGGCCCTGCAGACAGCCCAGGGCAAAATTTTTAATTTGTCATCACACTTCAACCTGAAATCTGAAAAAATTAAAAAAGAATGGCAGGATGTTGGCGTCTCTGAGACGACACAGGCCCACAGCTGCTGCAGCTCCATGGCAGGGGCCAGTGCCAGCAGTGGGAGCCACAGAGCTCAGGGGCTGCCACACTAAGCCAGAGGGAACCTTGGAGCAGAAACCAGCCCACGGCACAGAGCTGCAATGAGGATGAGGAACACCACTCACCTTGGACCAAGAAAACACAAGAACATGGGCAGGTTTGAGAGGGAGCACCCACCCTGGAGGGTTTCAGGACTCTTTCCTATATGCCTGGCAGAGAAGTCAGACTGTGTCACAAACAGCCTTTTAAAAACTACAGAGATCCAAATATTTGAGAAAGTTCCTGGTTTAAAACCTCCCTGGGAACAATTTCTGGGGCAGCAGCAGCAGCAGGGGCAGCAGCACAGCAGCTCTGTGCTGGTATCTGGCACAGCACAGCCAGCAGCTTTCCAGCCAGGGGACAACGGCCCTGGGGAGGACTGGCAGCACAGACAGGGGTACCAGGGCTGCAGACTTCTCTGGAAAACCTGGACACCCAGTGCACCCACAGCCATTTGCAGAATTCCATCAGCAGATCCACTGGCTCTGCAGTGGGTGTGGGTGTTTGGGATTCCCCGGAGAGATTTCCCCTGGCTCCAGTGCTTGCCACAGCTCCATTCCCCAAGGAGCACGGCCAGCAATATCCTCCCAGCTCCAGGAGCAGTGCCACAGCTTCCTGAGGGATTAACGGAGCCTCTGCTCAGTCCCCTGGCACCTGCACCCCAGAGCCCACCAGGAGCCAGGGAGGGTGTCCAGGCAAACAGCGAGCTGAGCCACTGGAATTCTTGTTTTCAATGAAATCCAGGGAAGTGCGTATCAATCACAGTAAATTGTACTGCTGCCAGGAGCCACGTCCTGCAGCACAGGGAGCTGCCAGCAGTTTCGTCAAAGCGACTCATGTTTTGCAGCTCACATTAACTACCTGCTCCTGAAGGAGCTGCAGTTCGACAATTCCTGACTGGAATGTTGTGAGAACACAAAGGTGAGGGGGCTGGCGTACAGCAGCAGCTCCAGCCCCCCCGAACCTGCGAGAGGGCCCTGCAGCTGCTCCTGCTAGCTTGGCATCAATAAAACATGGAGACAACCGGGGAGCGGGGAGATAAAAGAGGATGAAAGACGCGGGGAAGACAGGCAGCCCCACGGTGTGCGGGGGATTTGAGCACTCGTGGGCAAAACCGGTTTTAAAGTCTGCCATCAGAAAGGGCCGGGGAGGGGGATGCGGTGGGGACGGGGCGGGAGGGACACCCGACTGCACCCCCTGCCCTGGCACAGCGAGCGGGCACCGTGCCCCGCATCCCCCGGCACTGAGCCCCTGGCTGCACCACCCGGACACCGAGCAGGACACACGGGCAGCCCCAGCACCCCCTGACCTGCCCCACACCCTCACCGAGGCAGCAGCCTCAAGCCAAACACTCGAATAAAGACCCCGCTGCAAACTCAGAGCGTGCAAAAGTCTCTGTGGCTCAGCACCGCCAAAAGGCCCCCCCGCAATTCCTTATTGCCATGATCTAAGCAAAGACATCTTTTTATTGAGAGCAGGAGAGGAATGGGAAATGTGGGATCACAGAACAGCTGGGGACGGAAGGGCCTGACGGACGGTCACCACCGGACTGTGTCCCGGGAACGCGGCCCTGCCCTCGGCCATCCGGGGGCTCCTTGGCACCGAGCGCTGCAGCTGCCCCGCTTGATGTCCCCGCCGTGCCGAGCGCTCCCGGGGCCGGCAGCGCTCCCCGCACGGCTCACCCGTAACTCCGGGCTTTCCTGGTGCCGCTGCCGAGCGTCCCCAGGAGGAGCCGCTCGCTCTCCCGTGCCAGGGTCCGGATCACGGGCACCCGTGACAGGGCGGGTGCAGGCGGGCGGTGCCTCCCCCGCTGCTCCGTTCTCGTCCCGGTCCCGCGTGCTCCCGGGCGGACTCGCCACGCTCCTCGGAGGCCCCCGCATCGCCCGGACCCCCGAGACCCCGCGGACTCCCGGATCCCCCTGGACTCCTCGGACCTCTCGGACCCCCCGAGCCCCCCGGACCCCTCGGAGCTCCCGGACTCCCCGGACCCCCAGGATCCCCCGCATCCCCCGGACCCCCGCATCCCCCGGAGCCCCCCCCCAGACCCCCCGGGGCCTCCCCGGGACCCCGGAGCCCCCGTGCGCACCGTGCGCACAGCGCCCCCTAGCGGCCGCCGGGCTCCCCCTCCAGAATCGTTCATTGGCTCCGTGATCCGTGACGTCACGGGGCGGGACATTCCCTATTTGGTTGCGGGGGGGCGCGCACCGCCGACTGCGGGCGGTGATTGGTGCACGCGATTCCGACCGCTGATTGGATGCTGCTCCTCCCCTTCCCTCTACGGCGTGAGAGTCACTTCCGGTTCTCTCCCCGGGTCGCGCCTCACGTGACCCCAGGCGCGAGCGGCGCGGGCCAATCGCGGCGCGCCCGGCTCCCCCCATTCAAAGCCGGCGGGCGCGGCGGCCAATGGCGGCGCGGGCTCGGCCCCGCGCGCGCTGACGGGCGGGCGGGACGGCCAATGGGAGGCGGCGGGGCCCGCGCGGGGCGGGGCGGGTGCGCGCGACGGTGGCGGCCATGGCGGAGCGGGGCGGCGGCGGCGACGGGGAGGCGGCGGCAGCGGCGGGCGAGCGCTTCGGTACCGACCTCCGGTACGGCTGGGCCAGGCCGGGCCGGGACTTGGCTGCCGCGCGGGGCCGGGTGCGGGGGGGCGGGCGGCGGGAGCTCTCCCGCCTCCTTTCCCGGCCCCGCGTGCGGCGGGACGGGCCCTGTTCCCGCTCGCCGGGCCGAGGCCGCTCCGGGGCGGGGGCCGGCGGGGCGCGGACACACCGTGTCTGGCGTGGCCCTCCGTCTGATAACCTTGGGTTCTCTCGGGTCTGTTCCCCATGCGGCCGTGGTACCGCAGTGCGCTCAGGGGCGGGTGAAGCCGTCCCCGGGCCCCGGGGGAGCCGCTCCGAAGCCGTTCTGCCCGCTCCTGAAGGCTAAGGGCTCTCCGAGAGCCCGTGCGAGGGCCAGGCTCCGCCCGCAGGGACACCGAGTCCCCGGCAGCCCCTGGCAGAGCCGGCCCCGCCGGGCCCCGCCGGCTGCCGCGGCTCGGGACGCACCGGCAGCAGGAGCCGGAGCCCCGGCCGTGCTCGGGGAGCTCCGGCAGATAAGGAAGGATGCGCTTCCTAGGGGCTGCGTACCCCATCCCACCTCTGGGTGTCCATTAACATGGGGGAAAATTCACAGTGAGGACTGATAACCCTGAATTGTGTAGCAGAAGTGCATCTTGAGATAGTTGCACAGTTGACTTCACCCACTAAACACGGCATGCTGTGCTCTGCTGTTGGTGCCGCCCGGGTTTCCCGGTCCCGGTCCCAGCGGTTTCCTCGCCGGCAGCAGCAGTGACCGTGTTCCCGTGCCTCTCTCCCCAGGATGGCTCAGCAGCAGGCGCTGCGGTTCCGCGGCCCCGCGCCGCCGCCCAGCGCGGTGCTACGGGGCCCCCCGCCCCTCCTGCGGCCGCCCCCGCCCTTCGGCATGATGCGGGGCCCTCCTCCGCCGCCCCGGCCCCCCTTCGGCCGGCCCCCCTTCGACCCCAGCATGCCCCCGATGCCGCCGCCGGGGGGGATCCCCCCGCCCATGGGGCCTCCACACCTACAGGTAAGGAGTTCTCCTGGCTTCGTTAAGTGGATTTAGGGATTTTTCGTTTGTTTTCACACGTGGAAGTGTCCAGCTCTGGGCCCCTCAGTTTCAGGAAGCACATGGAAGTCTGGAGCGTGTCCAGAGAAGGGCAGTAAAGCTGGTGGAGAGTCTAGAGCACAAGTTTGATGAGAGCAGCTGAAGAGTCTAGGGGGGCTCAGCCTGGACAAAAGGGGGCTCAGGGTGATGCTGGAGTCTCCATCCCTGGAGGTGTCCAGGCAACAATGGGACATGGCACTGGGCTGGGTGACAAGGTGGGCATTGGGCACAGGTTGGACTCAATGGGCTGGGAGGTCTTTTCCAATGTAATTGATTCTGTGATTGTGTGGAAATAGTATGAGAACGGAAATGGGTGAAGGAAACAGCAAGGCAAGATGAGAACACAGGGCTCAGGTGTGGTGTTACACACCACTGCATAGCTGTGGTGTGCAAATACAGCTTCTGCTCAGCTCCTCTACTGCTAAATTGATGGATGCTTCAAGGTCTTGTGTCTGATTTTCTGAGGCCTGAACAGTTTGCAAGGGACAGCACCTTTGTGAATGAGAAATGGATTGTTTTAATTGCCTTGTGCTGATATTTAATTGCTTTGTGGGGGTGCCTTCCCATTAGGGCAGTGTCAGTGCTGTGTGGGCTGTGGGGCAGGCTGAGGAGCTGAACGGTCCCACGTGCCATTATTGATTAAATCCACTATTTTAATTGCAGTTTGGAAAACCAAGCAGAGTTACTTTGGATCCCAGGCCTGGCTGTGGGTGTCTCCTGTGTTTGATTTCCACCCAGGGTGTGCTGCTGCTCCCGGCTGTCACACAGGCTGGGAGCTCTGCAGCTCCTCAGCAGCACCAGCTGTGGCTGGGATTCTGAGCTGGGCTGGGATTCTGAGCTGGGCTGGGATTCTGAGCTGGGCTGGCACTGAGCTGGGCTGGGATTCTGAGCTGGGCTGGGATTCTGAGCTGGGCTGGCACTGAGCTGGGCTGGCACTGAGCTCTGCTCAGGGCTGGGATTCTGAGCTGGGCTGGCACTGAGCTCTGCTTGGGGCTGGCTGCACTCCCTGCCCCGTGCCCAGCCAGGCGGGATGGTGACAGCCCGTGGTCACAATGGGGGGAGCTGTGCTCAGGGCTCAGGCTGTGCTGGCACCCTGGCTGCACACCTGGCACCGAATGCCCACGTGGTTTTACTCCTGGACTGGGGAAAGGAGATGTAGCAGGTGGAAGGGGGGCTTCTTCTCATTGGATTCTTCATACAGTTGTAACAGCAAGAAAGAGGAAGCTCATGGTAAAGCAGGTGCAAGAGCTGTTGGGGAGAAACAAGGGAGAGAATGCAGGTTGCAGTTGAATTGAGAGCTTTTTTTGTTTGTGTAGAATGCCATCCATGCACTCTTGGCTTCCTTTTTTAGTAGTATTTAATGCAAATGATTGTTACTAGTTTGGTATGTGGATTTAAAGAGCAGTTTAAAACAGCACCCTTAGGGCAGAAAGTTGGATCTCAGGGCAGCTCCCAACAGAAGCCAAGGACGTGGCAGCACTGGCAGCTGCCAGGGGTACAGCTGCAGTTGTGGGTGCAGCTTGTCACCGAGCCACCCCCTCCCTGTGGCACTGGAGCCCTGGGTGTCCCAGCAGCAGGGCTCAGGGTGACACTCACAGCTGGAGTGATGGGGACAATTAGGGCAGCTGTAGGTGTTTGCAGAGTAAGCCAGAGAACTCTGTGAGCTCTGCCATCTGTTTTACAGGAAAGTGTTCACTGTACTTGTTGCATATGGGGAATTTTGAACAGTCCAAGTAAATAAGTAAAATGAAAGAATTGAATGTACTTTGAATTCCAAACAGGTGTTCAGGCTTTCAGGTAACTGTGTACAGGACAGGTCAGAATTTCTTATCATGCAATAATGAACATGTAATTTTGCCATATTTGTGTTTTAATTGGCACTAGCTAGAATTTTAGTTAGTGAGAAATTTAGTAATGTAATGGATTTTAATTAAGCCCACTGCTCAGCTGTACTGACAAACTGGGTGCTTATTTGTAATATAGGTTTTTTTAACTTATCTTAATTCCTGGGAGGGACGTCGAGTTTCTGGGATATTTGGTTCACAGATGGTGATGTCTGAGCAGCAGCTATTTGGGAACAGCTCTTCCATTCTTTCTCTTCCTTCCATTGAAATATTTTCTCCTTTCCAGGAGAGGACTTTTGGACTTTGACCACGTTTCTGTTCATTCCACCTTTTGTAGGTGCCTGGATGTTTGTATCTCAGAAGTGATGGCTTCAGCTGTTCTGCCATGGGTGGGGGGTTGGCAGGAAGCACATTCCCTGATCTGGGAGCCCTGGATTGTTAGGGAAGCTTCCAAGCCTGGCACAGCTGTCCTTACTATTCATGTAGTGTGTGCTGTTTCTCTAAGAAAGGAAAACTGCTTGATATGACATTGTTGTTATCATTATCATCATTATTGTTATTATATGCCTTTAGAGACCACCATTTATGCCTCCTCCCATGGGTAGCATGCCACCACCTCCTGGTATGATGTTCCCTCCAGGAATGCCGCCAGTCTCTGCGCCGGGAACACCAGCAATGCCCCCAGCTGAGGAGATCTGGGTAGAGAACAAAACTCCAGACGGGAAGGTGAGCTGGGTGCCGTGCTGGGAGCCCGGGCAGGGCTGGGGTGCCCTGGGTCGCTGTCCTGCAGTGAGCTGTGGCTCACAGGCCGCTCTCCCCAGGTCTATTTCTACAACGCACGCACGCGCGAGTCGGCGTGGAGCAAACCGGACGGGGTCAAGGTCATCCAGCAGTCAGAGCTGACGCCCATGCTGGCAGCCCAGGCCCAGGCCGTGGGGGCCTCCACCCCCACCACCAGCAGCCCTGCATCGGCAGCATCTCCATCCACCTCCTCCAGCACGCAGTCCTCCACCACCTCCACCACCACCACGGCCACCTCGGTGTCCCAGACCAACTCCAGTGAGTACCTGGGCATCTCGGCCTTGCCGTGGTGGGAGCTGGTGGTGGGGTTGCTGCATGGGGAATTGCTGCAGCAAAGCATGGGTATTCAGGACAAAGTTGTTTCAGCATGGAGTGTGATTTAAAGTACAGTGTTTAGTCCAGAAGAACCTTGCATGCAAACTTCTTTCTCCCCAGTCTCAAAGAATTCTTCAGGTCTTCGTAAATTTTTCTTCTGCTGTTATCACATCATCTCAGAGCTATTACACATCTATTTCCTTTCAACTACAAATAGAGCTAAATTGTTTTTAAAAGTGTTTCACAAGAAATGTTGATCTGACGTAGGAGTTTAGTTGTAGCAATTTCCTCGTTTTCTCCATGGCATCTGTTCCTGTAGGCTGGGTCTCAGAGCTGCTGCTCTGTGAACATTGGTTGATTACAGAATAGAGTTTCTTTGTTGTATTAGTTTTATTAGCATTACTCCTCTGCCTAAGCCTTCTCAGTTCCTATTTTCTAGAGTTCCACAAAGAGGAAAAAAAAAGTCCTTGGAGCCATTTTTGTTCATTTGTGACCTTTGAATGATAGTCTGGAGATTACTGCTGCTTCCATGGACTGAGCCTTTGCTTGTAGGGGTTTTCCAAGTAAGGAGAGGGGACTGAATGGTGCAGCATACACATAAATGCATGGCTGTGCACACACCAGCGTGGTTTGCAGCGCCCTTTGGCACCTGTGTGCTGCCCAGGTGCCTCAGTGTATGTGGATAGAGGTGTGTGTTAAGTGCTGTGGGTCTGTTTGCTGTGAGTGGATCAGCAGCAAACGGTGAGCGAGGTCAGTCCCCGTGCCCAGAGCCAGGTGTGCAGGGCAAGGAGCAGCTCAGAGAATGTCCTGTCTTGCATGCAGGGCTGCAGACAGGCACCATTGGTGCTGGCACTGGCACATTGGGCATTGTAGCTGCAGTGGCTCAGAGGTGTGCACTGGGCCAGGCCAGAGAGTGTGCAGGAGGTGAGCTGTTCCAGCTCCTGCTGTGGGGCAGAGTTGCATCCTCTGGAATTCATCTTTTTCCTGTAACAGGCGAGACAAGTCAACTGAACTCACCATTTAACCTGAACCTCAGAATCTCTGTGTAAGAGGGAGTCAAATTTAGGTAACCCTTCAATTCTGCTTTCGTTAAAGCTGGAAGGAGGACACGTCACTAGAGTAGCAGAGAACTTGTATTGCTCAAAGCATTTTAGGGCTTCTGTTTAATTTGAAGGGTAACTCAGAATGGTGTTAATTTGCTGTGTTGAACTATGGTCTGCTCTAATTGTTGTGCTGAGTAACAAGTCAGGTGGGAGGTCAGTGTCAGCTCCTGACCCAGTGGCAGGCTGGGGACAGCTAGTCATGCTTTGGGAGCAGCACTTTATGCACCTTCTCTAAGTTGAATTTCCTGATGTTGAATGCTGACAATCTGTTCCACTTCTACCTGTTCTATCTGCTAAACTTTGTCTTTGCTTCCAAGAACTGTTACTGTTGGTGTCTGTGCCTAGGTGATGAAATTTTATAATTTGAAATAATTTTATAACTCTTAGACTTGACCTGTAAAAACAACCCTGGGACTTCTGGCTGAGCTTCATTCTTGCCTTGTACTGATTTGACCTAGGTCTTACAAATCACATACTGACTGTCTGCTCTGTTTCCCTAAATGTTAGGCACTGCTAAGAATCTGAAATGCTTATCAAAAGATCAAAAACCTTTATTTAAATATGCTAATGCTGGTATATTGTTTGGAATGTTTCTGGTAGTAATAGAAAATGCACGGTGTGCCCATTGGAATATGGCTGTAAATTGGTGTGGTTTCTTTATTTTTTTTTCTTTTTCCCTTCACCTCTGCACCAAATCTTCCAGAGTGAGTTTGCAAGTTTAAGCAGACTTGTCTCAAGTTCCTGTTGGCCTGTGCTATGAGACTGTTTGCTCCCAATTAAAACAATTTGAAATTGAAACCAGTCATGCTGCAAGGATTATAGAACTGAATGCCAGTTGTGTGTTTTCCAGCTGGGAGGCACTGAAGACTAAAAAAGTTCTTGCAGCTCTTAAAGAAAAGTATTTTCCTTTTCCTTACTTATTTACACTTTTTTATTGCTATTTTCCTGCTCTGGGGGTGCAGCCCAGCATAGTTTAAGGCAGACTGCTGTCATGCACATGCTGCTGCTGTTAAAAGCAGAACCTGTGTTCGTGTAACACAAGGACAGCCTGTTGCCATTGGAAACTTGCTGTAATGTTCTGTTTCTGTGAACAGAATAGAACCTAATTTCAGCCGCGTTTGTCCTTTAATACAGCCCTGCTTCTGCTGTAGAGACATGTTAAGTGGAAAGAATGGGACAAATTGAAATTGGAAATTGACTTTCTTTGTGAATATTTAATGTTCCAGAGAAGGCCAAGTATTTTTGTCCAGGAGTGTCTTCCTGCTGCTTATATCCGAGCATAGCTGCTGTGTACCGGGAAACAGAGCGCCAGTATGTTTGCAGCAATATATTGCAGTGTCTAAGATACAAGGTGTTCTTTGTGTTTTTTTATCAGCACCTACCACACAAGACCAGACCCCGAGTTCGGGTGTTTCAGTTGCCACACCATCAGTCAGTGTTTCAACCTCTGCTCCTTCTGCTACACCTGTGCAGACTGTACCCCAGCCAGTCCCACAGACATTGCCTCCTGCAGTTCCTCATGCAGTACCTCAACCAACTGCAGCAATTCCTGCTTTTCCACCAGTAATGGTACCTCCATTTCGTGTCCCCCTTCCTGGCATGCCTATTCCACTTCCAGGTAAATTGGCAAACTGTAATTGTCTTGTCTGCTACATGTCCATGTTGTCAGTTGTTTGCACTCATGTGTCCACTGTGTACAGAACTTGCCTGGATCCTCTCCTCAGAGTATCTCTGAAAGAATTCAGGGTTAGCAGACAGACTTTTTAATTAACAAAGAACATATATTTTTGAGCACTATATTTTACTAGCTGCAATATTGCTTTAATTTTTTTCTACTTACTTGATTTAGATCTGAAGTTCTTGTGCATAAATATTCACTAGGACATGGATGAGCAGGAGGAATTGCCATGGAAATCATGACCCCAGTGGTATAAGGTGTTCCCAGTTCTCGTAGGCTGCAGCCATTGGGTAGGATGCTGAGTGTTAAGGTGTGACCTGAGGACCATAATGAGGCATTTAGGGTGCCAGTGTATTGTTATTCACAGCCTTTACGTTTAAAGAACATAGAGAAAGAATCTTAGATGGCAGCACACTTCTTCTGGATAGATCATAGTTGCTTAAATTTTTATGAAATATTTAAGTACATAAGGAAGGAATTTTAGGCTGGCAAAGTGTTGGACTCGCAGCCTGTAGTTGTTGCAGAGGCCTCCCAGGAGATCACTAATGACACCTAGCACTTACACACCACCTTTCATTTGTACAAATACCACTGAGTTCCTGTTCTGATACTAAATTGATGTGTTTCAGTGCACAGAGGCACTAAGCATACACCAGCAACTGATGATTGTGTCTTGCAGAGGGAGGTAGGAGACTGCAGTTGTATTGGATCCAAGTTAGTTTCAGATTTGAAAAGACAAAAGAAGCAGCTCTGAGCAGCATCTTCATGTTTCTGACTGTACAAGCTGAGTGAGGTGGCTTTGCTGCTGTCCTCCTAATGCAGCCACCCAGTGGGTGTGGAGGGAGGCCTTCACCTCCCCACCGAATTGCATGGATGAAAAGTAACCCTTCAGAAAAGTAGCCCTTCACTCCTTTGATGAGAGAAAAAAGCCTGAAAGCAGTTAAAGTGCTGACTAGAAGAGAGCACCAGCTTTTAGCTGCCTCTGCTTTTAGAATAGTCTTCTAAAATAACTGGGCAAAGCTACTTTAATCTGTATTGGCCTGAAAAGGAAATTGCAGTGTAGTACTCTTTGGATTAAACCAGGAAACAAATACTATTCTGAATGTGATATTCCAGGCTGAACAACAAATGAATAAAGGGTAGGAGAAAGAAGTCTGTTTATTGATGAGGTTTGCAGGAATAATCAAAACAGTTAAGCCTTAAAGATGATCAGCTGAGTGCTCTCAACTGCCATTTCTAACCTTGCCAGCAAGGGACCAGCATGGAATAAAGGGCCCTTACACACTGTGAGGGATATGATCTATGCAGGTGTGACCTGTGGGGTAAAATGGGATGGTCAGGACAGTGTAGAAATGTGCCAGTGGAAATGGAGATTCTGGGTGTATGCCCACGTTGGGCTTTATTGTGAGCTCTCACCCAAAAAAGTTTTGGGAGTAATGCAGTACAGGAGCAAAGACACAGTAGGAACATCAATCTCCTGAAACTCATTTTTAAGAATTATTTTTTTCAGCACTTCCCTGGTAAGAGGTCTTTGCTCTGCCCGTTTTTTCCTGTGAGCTGGGCTGCAGGTGGAACCCATAGCATGTAGGAAGGACACCTGGCTCCCACTAGTGGGTCTGATTTGTCAGTTTGCTTAGTTACAGAATGAAATCTGTCAGCTTCTTTCAGCTAATTTTGACTTGAGTTGGTTGGGATGGTTTCTAAGCACTGTAAAAAAAAAGGAAAACTGTAAAATATTTTACAATAACAAGAAACAGAAGAGAAGTCAAATTACTTCAAGACAGTATCAGTGAAGTCAGAAGATCATGTGAAGGTTAGGCTGTAGATGTTTGGGGCTTTCAACACCAGGTGTGATACCAGCCAGAGGATTTGAAGTCACAGGGACAGAGCTGAACAATACCAATGTCAGGTGATTTCAAAGTTAATCTCTGTGTTAAACTGTAGTAAGAAGGAGAAATGGAAGAGTTTGTTAGTGATATCTCATAATCTCAGATCTTAAAAAGTAAGTCTGCTTTCTCTCAATTCCTATGTTTTAAGTCAGTTTTATGTTTGGGAATGACCTTGGCAGCAGAAACAGCTTGGGTGTTTGCTCAGTCTAATCTGTGCTGCAGCATCCCTAACTCCAGCAATCCCCAGATAGTGTTATTTGTACTGACTCATGTTGGAGACATGCTGTAACTTCCTTAACAAAACGAATTTTCAGGTCCATTGTCAAGTATATAACATGACCACCCTTCCAGTTTAGGCAAACACTTCAATCAGTGCTGTTTGAGTTGATGTTTTCATGTCTCAGTTCAATACATTTAAAAAGAAAACTAGTTGCAATTCTCTCATTGAAATTATTTTTAAAAAACATTACAATTTTGTCTTCTCACGAATTTATTTTCAAATAATTGGCAGTATTTATGTATGCTCTGCATACTAGATCTCTAATGACCAAATCCAGAGACTACTTTGGTTTAAACAGGGGTTTAATTTCACTTTCCGCTGGAGCATTTCCCACCTCACATGATGAATTTGAACTTTTGAAGGGAAGTGTTTCAGTTTCTGAGCATCCAGACTGGACCAGCCAGAGAGCACTTCTACAGTTGCCTTCTACACCCAAAATGGAGGTTTTGGAAATGCATTCCCCTCAGCCTTGTCTGATTTCCCACTGATTTTGATCTGATCAAAGAGGATGAGCTGCTTGCCTTTTTGTGCCTTTTTGTGCCATTTCTAACTCAGCTGGAGAGCAGACCAGTGCATGGTGCCACCTCTTTCAGGGCAAGTTTTGGCTTTTAAAGCATTTTCAGCTCATGCCATTCTTGATAATGAAAAATAAAGGAAATGTCCCTGACCTAGTGCAGCTCTGTGTACCTCTGTCTGCAGCTTCATTGCTTTGATTTCTTTTACTCCCTCTCTTCACCTCCAGCCTTGATGCAGTGACCCTCCTACCCTCAGCTTTCCCCCTGGGTTGCACTTGGCTGCCCACCCTGCCCTGCTTTGCTGCTCTGACTAGTTCAGACCTGTCCTTCTACCCTTACTCTGCTCTCTGAACTCAGCAGCAGACTGGGAGCCTCAAAGCCCGTTTTGTTGTGCTGCTGCTCCCCACAGGTCTGTCCCAGCAGGGGCTGCCTGTGGAAGCAGCCCCATTGTGGGATATTTTCTTGTGGTGCTGCCCTACAAGGGGAGCCGCATTCCCCCTTGGATGAACTTAAACCCCTGAGTCTTCACTGAAATACATTTTTTCTTTTTAATGACATCCCAGTAACTTGCTAAGCAGCTGGTTTAACATAGGCAGAGACTG
Organism: Agelaius tricolor; assembly: GCF_023055355.1. Lineage (NCBI taxonomy): Eukaryota > Metazoa > Chordata > Aves > Passeriformes > Icteridae > Agelaius > Agelaius tricolor. Next base: position 18,680,994 of record NW_027269278.1, read on the forward strand.
TTGCTGCAGGTTAAAATTAGTTTTATATTTGATCTGGCATAAAACGTTGAAGCAAAAGTAATTCCCATTATCTTGCTGGAAGGCTTCTCCTCTGCCAGCTGCAAATGGCATTCCAAATTGTGGCAGGAAGTCAGTCCGTAGCAGCCCGTGGTAGCTGACGTCCCATGGCAGCTTTCCAACATGCTTCCTATCCGTTTTGCAGGTGTAGCAATGATGCAAATAGTCAGCTGCCCGTATGTAAAGACAGTCGCTACCACCAAGACCGGTAATTTCCAAACCCATCCTAGTTCGTTTTGTCTGTAAGTTGGCATGGTAGTGAATGTGGTTGTTTCTTTTATTTCTTTATTTGCTTCCCCACTTCAATGATTACATATACTTTATTTTCAAAACCAGTATAAATGAAATATCGTATTTGGTCAGGAGATAACTTCCCCAAATAACTGTTAGTGTCAGCTTACTCTGTACCCAGACTCCCATACAGTTTTCTGTAACCATTGAGTTCTGTAATGACTGTGACTCTCATGCCCATACTTAGTTCCTAGTTTCTTGTGTGAATTTTTGTTTTCCTGCTCCACATGTGCAGTGGCTGGCTGTGCTCGCATGTTGTGTGCGTGTCTGTGTGTCTGAGTGTGAACTTTCATATTTCAATTGTGGATTTACAAATACTCACTCACTGAGAGCACGTTACGGCAGTGTGCAATGTGTGATTTCCGTTATTTAAAGTGAGACTTCCTCAGTGTTAAAGGCTCAAATTTATGATCTTGAAGTTCCAATCCTATCCAATTGGTTGTTCTAGAACTTGTCATTCCAAATCTATTAATTATCCTCAGTTTGTTGGGATGAGTGGAGAGTGAGGACACTGCAGCATTCTGGCTTTCTTATCTTTGGATATTTACTTGCCATTTTGCTTTAGGATTTCAATAAAATGGTTGCTTTTTTCAATCAGTTTGCAGTATTAAACAAACCCAACAATCTGATACTGTTTCATTCTCATCAGGTTTTATCCAAGGCTATGAATTAATGCCAGTATTTAAGATTTATCAGAGTTCTGTTCTATGTTCTATGGCTCAAATTCAATCCACTCTTGCCTTTTTTAAGAGCAATAGGAATATCTTGTACACCGGCAGCATAATTAAGCTGTGGAGTACACTTAACCCCAATTATTTGCTGCAGGCATCTGATAAAGACTTCTAATAAATAGAGAACCTTATTTTAAAATAATAGAATAAATGCCTAAAAGCTAACAAGCTTTGTGCTTTGCAGAATTAAACAAATTAATTAAAATCCAATTTGCCTGGGAGTGGGCATTACTGATTGCAGAACACGGGAAAGAAATTTGGTAACAATGCCTTGCTTTCCAATTTAATTGTGAAAACAATCCTTCTGTTTCATTCTCCGGGGTGGATATTTGTGAGTTAAGTCAGTACGCGCTAGGCGTTGGTGCTTTGGCCCTGCACGCCGCTGACTGTCCCTTTCCTTGTTCCTTTTCCCTGCCCAGGAGTGCTGCCGGGCATGGCGCCCCCCATCGTGCCCATGATCCACCCGCAGGTGGCCATCGCCGCCTCCCCCGCCTCCCTGGCCGGAGCCGCCGTCTCCGAGTGGACAGAGTACAAGACAGCAGATGGCAAGACCTACTACTACAACAACAGGACCCTGGAGTCCACGTGGGAAAAACCCCAAGAGCTGAAGGAGAAAGGTACTTTGGGTGATTTTACTGCAGCTTTGTACTGGGAGCGTGGCTCAGACCGCCAGTGGTTGTGTTGGAAAGTGTGAGCGGTGTATTTCTAATCCCCATCTCCCTTGAGGACACTTTGGAGTTCTGATTACAAGGATCCATATGAGTTGGTCTTCAGTCTGAAAGTTGCAGCATGTTTCCCACTGTACTGCAGGAGTGTTTGGTTCTAGAGTTGCTCCCAGATCTTGTGCCTAGGGCCAGTGCATGTTCCTGTGCCAGCAGAAAGTGAGTACCTCCCCTGCACACATGCTGGAGAAGGTTCCGGTTGCAGACAGAAAGTGAGGGGAATTGAAGGGAAAAGTCGGTCGTACCAAGGGCTGTAGACTAGGACAAAATGAAGATCGTTGTGCTGAATTTCAGATCTTGAAAAACTAAATATAAATAAAGTATATAAAGTATAAATAGATTTGGAGTATGAAGTAAAATAATGTCACCTCCCCCTGTCCACATCTCTACAGTGTGTTCATGTAAATGCACATTAGATCCATGGGTGGATACAATTGCTCTTGTATAATAAATAAGGAGGAAGGGGAAAAAGTCCTGTGGGTCTTTCTATGTTCATAAAGTGTTTTAAGAAAGCAAATCCAAACAGTTGTGCCTTTTATTGTCTCCTGAATTTTTAGTTACAAGAAGTCTTTGTTTAGACAAATGCAGGACACTTACACTGCTGGTTCAATTAATGCCCATCTTCCTAATGAATCAGGTTAAATAGTAGGTCTTTTTACTGAGATGACAGTATCTGAGACAGCAAATACTAATTTTGCTGAGAGAATATTATATGTTCTACACTTTTTGTAAATTAAAAAATTGTGTGCAGAGAAATTCCCGGGTGGTTCTGCATTGATATTTATTTAGTTTTGTCCACAGCATTTAAAATGTGAAAGTGGTCTTCAGTGTTCACTGTTGGTTGAGAATTATTATTGGTTTAGCATTTCTGTTAGTAGCCTCTAGCCAGCCTTTTAGTGTAATAGCTGCATCATGATATTTCATTTTCCAGTACCAAGTAGTATCTTGGCACAGGAGATAGCTACAGCTTCACAAGCAGTCGCTGTAAAGCCCAAAAGAGACAGAAAGTGGTGAGAATATATTGAAAAGAAGCTTTGGGTTCGTATTGAATTTGGAAAATTATACCAATAAAAAGAAAATTGTCATGGTTCTATAGTTGTTTCTTAATACTCAAGAAGATTCTTACCTTTATTTAGAAAAAATGGAGGAGAAGGTCAAAGAGCCAATTAAAGAACCCTCAGAGGAGCCTTTACCAATGGAGACAGAAGAAGAAGAGTCTAAAGAAGAACCTATAAAAGAACTGATAAAGGAGGTAAAAGGCCTTGAACCCAAAAGCCAGTTTGAAGTCTCACATCTCTCAGCTGTGGCTGCATCTTAGCCCAGGCAGGTTGTCAGGAGCCATGGTTACTAATTCAAGTTCTTAAATTCCTGAGGGGATTTGAAAGCCTCCATTTTTGGATTCAGATCTTTCTTTCTTTTGTTTTTTTTTTTTTTTTTTTTTTTTGGAAGGAGAAAAGGACTTTCAAAAGTCCTTTTCCATACATAATATGTCAGTTAAGAAGTTAGTAAGAGCATGGGAGAGAGGTTAACTTTTTACACAAGATGTGGTGTTCTCTGACTGATTTTGTGGTACTCAGAAAATGGAACTTGTCCTGAATGTTTGAAATACTTAATATTGAATCGTTTTTTTCTCTATTTCTTTGCTTCATTATTTTTAGCAGTTTGACACAAAGCTCACATGTTCACCCTGTGCTGTAACTGCTAAGTTTAGGCTGTTAGGAGCACGTGTCCTAGAAAGGGCTGTAGTGTTTCCAGTAAACAAAAGTAACTTTTCCTTTTGGAGGCATATTGCTGTGCTAAACAGCATAGTTTTTGAGGATACTAAAGGGTGGTTAAATAAAAATTAAAATTAAAGCTTTTAGCCTGATTTCTGTGAACTTCAATGAAGTTTAATAGGCAAAACCACAGAATTCAGTTATTGGATTTTGCTGCCAAGCCGCCCTGTTTATTTCTGAGGTAGTTACCAGTTTGCTGATTTCTGCTACAGAGGTTATTTCAGGTTTTCACTGTTTCCTACTGTGTGTCTCATTATCAAACAAACAAATTTTATGAATAAATGAAAATTCCTTTGTCAGAAAATGCACCCTTACACCTGTATCCAGGCCCTGCTAGATTTCCAGGATTCATACAGATCTAGGAAAGTATTTAAGTAAGGTTTTGTCAAAGTCAAAAGTTAATTAAATGCTTAGAGGTTTTGGAGTTTAGATTTTTGGAATAGCAGCTGCTGTTGCAGTTCCAGTGCTTCTGTTCTAGGCATGGATGAAGTGTCATTGTAAGCTGCTCGTCAGCATGGTTTCAGTAAAACAGGTTGGTTACTGTGTAATAAATAATTAGCCAGCTGGCATTGCCTGATCCTCAAACCTGTTTTTTCCTTGAGGAGCCAAAAGAGGAAGAAATGACAGAGGAAGAGAAGGCAGCTCAGAAGGCCAAGCCAGTGGCCACCACCCCCATTCCGGGCACCCCGTGGTAGGTAACTGCTGCTGTTGCTGGGGAGTTGGAGCAGGTTACAGTGTGTGGGGAGCGTGTTCTTAGTGTGCTGCACTTTTAATATCTCAGCTTCAAATCCAATCACTGCATTTTCAAATCTGGCAGCAGAGAAAAGCAGCAGTTCAGGGTCAGAGCTGGGCAGTGGGAATGTCTGGCAGCTGTGCACTCGGTGGAAGCTGGGTCTGTGTGTGACCATGGTGCTGCAGGCTGTGAGCACACAGCAGGTCCCAGCGGGTGAGGGTGATCCAAGCCTTCCTTCCTTCCCCAGGTGTGTGGTGTGGACTGGTGATGAACGTGTGTTCTTCTACAACCCCACCACACGACTGTCCATGTGGGACCGACCTGACGACCTCATCGGAAGAGCTGACGTGGACAAAATCATTCAAGAGCCTCCTCACAAAAAGGGAATGGACGAAGGAAAAAAGCTTAGTAAGAGCAGTCTTATTGCCTTCTTAGGAAGCGTAAATGCAACTTAATACTTTGCTTTCCAAAGCTTGTAATGTTTAAATAAGTGACAGAAACGTAAAGATCTACTGAAAAGGTGCATAAATGTGAAATGCAGATTGTGGAGTCTTTTTGGGAAAAGATAGCCTGTTGAAGAAAGTAGATACTAACAAGATTAATTGTTTTGCTAAATGCCAACAGGTTGAAAAACCCCACAGTTTTTATTGACCAAAAAAAAGGGATTGTGTTTGTTTTATAAGAAAGAGACAAGAAAAGAATAATCATAATGTACGAATGGGTTCTTACAGAAGATGAGTTAACTTTGAGATTATCAGTTGGAAAAGAGTTTGGAAATAGCTGCTGAGAGAGAACATTCAAAAGGCTGCTGAGATGAGATTTCTCTCTGGCCTGAGTTCTAGGAAATGGTCCTGGCATGACATATTTGCTTTGTAGTTGGAGGAGAGCAAAGTGCAGGTAATCAGGTAGATCCAAGTGTGCTTCATTAGACTGTTAAGCCCGAGTTGTTTTCCCCTAAAAATAAGAGCTCAGTGTTTGTCATTTTAAATTTCAAGTTGGCTAAAGTCCACTGGTCCTGTCCCCAAATGCCCATAGTGTGACTCTGACAGTGACTGAGAACCGTGTGTCTTCTCCCTTTGTCAGAACACAATTGCTGCACATGTTGTCCTTGGTTTGTGCATGAGGTTTCACTCATGAGTATAAAAATTTTCATCAATATAGAACTTAAAGTCTTACTGAAATCTGTTACAGTTAGAGAAGAGCATGAAGCTGCAGAGGAAGCAAATGAAGATGAGCCTATTAAAATAAAAAAGCGCAAGTAAGTTTTTGCTTTTTCAATACCAAGTGATCTGTGTGGTAAAATAACTGAAGTTTGTTACTTGAGCCATGTATGTTGTGTCCAGCAGAGTATAATTGGAATGGAGAGGGTTGGTGAAAAGAGTCATCAGCTTTCTGCTGCTTAGCAGATCAGGTATTTGATATTTTCCTGAGATAGCTGAAACCTGTGCAGAGAGTGAATAGCGTATGTTTTGGAAGTCATTTGAAATGGAAATGGCACTTAAGTTACTTGGAATACCTTGGCTCCTGAGCTCTGGGTGTGAAACTATTCGTGTCCACCTCTGAGAATGGCTTTCGTGGATTACAAGTCTGTTCTTCTGGTATGGTCAGTGATATCTGCCCTGTCCTGATGTGGTTCAGGTTCTGACCTTTAGGGCTGACATTTTACTTCTCAACTTACACTTTTTGTTTTTTTTCAGGAAAGATGATATCAAAGACATTGATTCTGAGAAGGAGGCTGCTATGGAGGCTGAGATCAAAGCTGCTCGAGAGAGAGCCATCGTCCCGCTGGAGGCTCGGATGAAGCAGTTCAAGGACATGCTGCTGGAAAGAGGGGTCAGCAACCTGTGTGTGTGTGAGGGAGAGAGGGAGGCTCAGAGCAGATCTCTGTGTGTGTGTGTGAGGAGAGAGAGAGGGAGGCTCAGAGCAGAACTGTGTGTGTGTGTGTGTGAGGAGGGAGAGAGGGAGGCTCAGATCAGAACTCTGTGTGTGTGTATGTGTGAGAAGAGAGAGAGGGAGGCTCAGATCAGAACTGTGTGTGTGTGTGTGAGGGAGAGAGGGAGGCTCAGAGCAGAACTGTGTGTGTGTGTGAGGAGAGAGAGAGGGAGGCTCAGAGCAGAACTGTGTGTGTGTGTGAGGGAGAGAGGGAGGCTCAGAGCAGAACTGTGTGTGTGTGTGAGGGAGAGAGGGAGGCTCAGATCAGAACTGTGTGTGTGTATGTGTGTGAGAGGAGGGAGAGAGGGAGGCTCAGAGCAGAACTGTGTGTGTGTGTGAGGAGGGAGAGAGGGAGGCTCAGATCAGAACTGTGTGTGTGTGTGTGTGTGTGTGTGTGTGTGTGTGTGAGGGAGAGAGGGAGGCTCAGAGCAGAACTGTGTGTGTGTGTGTGTGTGTGTGTGAGGAGGGGAGAGAGGGAGGCCCATGCAGAGCCTCCTGAGTTCTTGGTGAATTCCAAACCTGTGGCACTTTGTGTACAGAAACTATCTCGTCCTTCCTCTGATCAATGAATGGTCTTGGTACAAAACTCCAGATTTCAAAGAAACTTACAATTACAGCAAAGATTTTGTAACTGAAATGACAGAGTCAAGACAGATAATTTCCTCCCCCCCATCCTGTTTTTTTCCCAAATTAAGTAATTACATAAGTGGAAATTGCCATTGAAGATGAATAAGACACATAGAGTGGACATGTCCTTAATGGTTTTAGAAATGTTCTACTGAGAAAAGCAGCGACTTCCACTCTAGTCTGTACAGACTTATCCTTAAATGGGAGACTCTTTGCTTTTAGTTAACTAAAGAAATGGACTTGATGCCAATCAATTTTGATAAATTAAACTAGTTGAATATAAATTTGGATAGTAACTGAAAAATGGAAGTGGTTCCAGCTGCCTATGGAACACAGCTTCTCAAGGCTTTCTTTCAATATACATTTTTAATGTCACACAGCAGTAATGTGTATTATTCTTTAGAAGTTTTCAGAGGAAATTGATGTTGAAACTTTCTATGACAGCCTCTGTCATCTATTAGTGATGAGAACTGCAGGATGAGTTTGGTTCCCTCTTTTCCTCACATCTTAGTGTTTTCAAGGAAAACTCTACCACTTCTGTATAGTTTGTATATTCATCTTCATTTAATTAAAGGTCTCTGCCTTTTCAACATGGGAGAAAGAGCTGCACAAGATCGTTTTTGATCCTCGTTACTTGCTGCTCAACCCAAAAGAAAGGAAACAGGTAAAAAAGTTAAATTCACTTCCCATCCAGACACAGCTACTACAGGTTTATCTGAATCCTCAGTCTTTGTTTCTGCAAACCTTTCAGACTAATAAGTGCTGCAAGGGATTTTTATCATGATTAGGGTTTGCCTGGAAATGGAAGAAACCAGCAAGGGAAAGTGTTGATAGTTGCTTTATTTCCCGTGGTTGGAAGGTCTCGTATTTTGACACAGTGGAAGTTGTATGTCAACAGAGCACTGCTGAAACCTGAATGAAATAGTGAGAGTCATCAGTATCTTGTCAAAGTATTGGCATAATAAGTAATCTAGCTATTTTCTTTTAAAAAGTGTTTGGGGGGAAATCTAAAGTGCATTTTTATTGTTCAGCAAGTTCTCACTTCAGCAGCTTTTCTTTAAGTGAATGTAGGGAAATGGAAAGCTTCGAGAACATGGGAAGTGTCTGAAACATGGGACCCAGGAAAATGTTAAGTGGAATGTGTAAGGAACTTCTTCCCAGGTCTCAGATGGTGTGTTAGGTATAGCACCCTGCATGTGCAGCAGCTTGGATCAATTCCATATTGAAATGCAAAGGGTCTCTAAGATTTCTGCCTCCTCTGTGTTGATTCTGTGGTGAGAGGAAAGGAAACAAGGGCGAAGGAAAGAAGTGGGACTTTTCCTCCCTTATCCCTAGAGCTTCTGTGTGTCACTTGTGTGTTTGCTGTGGGTGACTGGTGTTTCTGTAGGTGTTTGATCAGTATGTGAAAACCCGAGCAGAGGAAGAGCGCAAGGAGAAGAAAAATAAAATAATGCAGGCCAAGGAGGATTTCAAGAAAATGATGGAAGAAGCAAAGATTAATCCAAGGTAGGAGTTTCTTTGTGGTTCATGTGCATAAGCTCTACTAGGATGCAGCGTGTTGGGTGGTATTGGGTTGATTAATCTTTTCAAAATGGGCAAAGAGGAGAAAAATCATGAGATACTGTTGAAATCTTCCTTTGTTTGCTTGTATTCACCTAATCCATAAAAAAATAGAACTTGTGATTGACATATTTCAAGTTGAAGAAATACCCAGCATGCTCCCTGGATTGTGAGAACCTCCTCGGATCCACCACAAGTTTCTTTAATAACTCAGTTTCTTCTTAATAAGTCTTTGAGAAGTACTAGGGAGGTTTCTTGGGTTTGGAGGGGGCTGGAGGGACGTTTTTCTTGTTACAAACGATGTCAATGATGATGTGATAAAATGTTCTGGTTGCTTTAGTAGAGCACTGATTACACCCCCTCACATTCAGACCACTGGCAGCAGTAAGAGCGAGGGGATGACAGTGAATGTACATTCAAGATTTCACTGCTGGCATTATTTGTTTCACAGCTTCCGCACATAGAGGTCATGAGATTCATGCTTATGTCACCAGATAAGCTCCAAACCGTCCTCTTTCAGCATCTCTTGGCTCATCTGGCATTAATTCTTTCCCAGTGAAATAACAGCTCATTTGTTTCACTTCGGCTCAGTTTTTTTCAGTGACTCATTTTGGAAATTTGGTGACGGTGCTCTGGTAACTTTTGAATTGCTTCAGATCTGACTAATAACTCAGTAGTAGGCTGGAAGGCTGGAGGCATGGAAATGCCTTAAGAAACAGTTATGTTAGCTTTAACATCCTCAGCTTTCAGCATATCTTCAGCATGTCGTGTTGGGACTGATTCTTTACCTGATTATGGGCTGGGGTGGGAAAGAGAATTCCAGCTGAAATACTGTCTTGTTTAATCTTATCCTTTGTCTTCTGGTTTCAGTGTTTGTCTAAAGATATTGCTGTACTTCTGTGAGTGCCAGACTGGTTTTTTATCATCTATCTCAGTCCAACATGCTCAAGAGTTTGTGTTCCACTTCACTTGAGCAGCTCTTGTTCTTCAATCTAGCTGTACATTCACTTTCTAATCCTTTTGAATAAGCTACCAAATTCTCTTCTTGTTTCAATTTACCCTACAGCAACAGTAGGCTGGATTTTCCAAGTCTAATTATTTCCATGCTGTGATGAAAACATTCGTATGATTATAAGTGTCTCACGTATTCTTGGGGCCAGATTTGCATCAGAGCTTGGAAAAAGCACAGTAGTGATTTTTTTCCGAGGTAAGTGGCAGTAATGTACCTACTGCACAGGTTGGAATCTGGCCCTGGAGGTGAGAGAATGGTCAGGGAAACGCTGTGGGATGAGGGGTTGAAAGCCCAGTGTTGCTGCCTCTGCCCAGAGTGTTTGAAGGGGATTCAGCCCTGTTGGTTTTAGCTCAGGCTCTGCAATGTGCACTGCAGGGGGAAGAGCTGGTGCAGCCAGTGTTCTCTGGGGACTCCTGCCAAAGGCTGGCTTTCTTGGTGAACTCTTAGCATGGTTTGGCTGCAAGTGAATGCACCTGAGATTTTCAGTTTCACAGCTGTGAAATACCTGGACAGACTGGTGGTTGAACTGCTAACCCACAGAAAAGAAAAGAAGAGTTTTGTAGACAACTGAGATTTTTTTCGTTTCTTCTCCTTGGTTGCACTGTAGTCTCTCTCTACACCTGCCCCTTCTGCAGGTGGCTGTATCTGAACAAACCAACCCACCCTTGTAAGTCTCTGACAAACACCTCTTGTGTGAGTGCTGACTCTTTTTATAGAGTTCATTGGTCCAGCAGCTCCATAGTGACACCATAGGATTTGCACTTTGGGTTTTTGTCAGTTGTGCTCTGGCATGTATTGCAGCAGAGGAAATACCTCCCTGCTGAACCTGCCTCACAGCCCAGACAGCTCTGCCAAATGAGTTCACTTGCCATTTTGTTGCAGAACTACTTTTAGTGAATTTGCAGCCAAGCATGCTAAAGACTCGAGGTTCAAGGCAATTGAAAAGATGAAAGATCGAGAGGCCTTGTTTAATGAGTTTATCACAGCGGCAAGAAAGAAGGAGAAGGAAGACTCGAAGACCAGGGGAGAGAAGGTAAGGGGACTCTTGAGTTCCAGCAGTGTGAGTGGTGTGAGTGAGATGGGACAGAGCCAGTGCTTGGCTTCCCTGAGCCTTCCCCAAGACACAGGCCTGCACTTTCCTAGAGCTGTTACAGGCAAACACTTCAGGAGTGTCCCCCTGGTCTTTCTGAGCAATTTCAAGTTTGCAGTTTACTAACTTCTAGAATATTTAGAACTGAATTGTGTTTACCTGTGAAGCTGAGCTTGCTTAAACACTAGTTTCTTTAATTCACCCAAGCAGTAACATTATCTTCTTAACTGAAGTAATGCTTGATTTTTTTTTATTAAGTTCTTTTATCTTGATGCATGAAAAGGCAAAGGAGTCTTACCCTGTTTGGCTGGAACCCCAAAGCTGGGCATTACCTCTCTGTTCCCTCACTGGGGGCGGGCAGGACTTGCAATTCCCTGAGGATAGTCTCTTCAAGTTTCAAACAGTTCCTTTCCGTCTCAAAGCAGGCACTTAGGGAGGGACTTCTTAAGTTTTGAATAAGTAGACCTTATGTGTAAACTGCTGCTTATTAGATTTAAAGGTCAGCATTTAGAGATTATTGAACCCAGTGTGACGTGCCTGCACTGCCAGTGGTGGGGAGCAGCTCTCCCCCGTGGGGACGGGACTTCAGATGGGGCCACCAAAACCTGGGGCCACCAAAACCTGGGGCCACCGAAACCTGGGGTCACCAAAACCTGGGGCCACCAAACCTGGGGCCACCAAACCTGGGGTCACCAAACCTGGGGCCACTTACTGCCACGTCCCTGTGTGTGTGAGAGTGGAGAAGGTCACCTCTGAAGGCCAATCATTTTGGACATGTGCAAGTCTGCTATTTTCATTATGTAATGTGAAGTTATTGCAGGTTTCCCTACCTGGAATGCTTGCAGGAGAGAGAAATGCTGGGGGACAGGTCAGATTTGGGGGCAGTTTCATTCTTTGAGAAGTGTATTTCTAAAATCTGGGTGATCTGATATAATTTGATTCTGTACTTGATTTTCTCAAACATTGCCTTATTGCTACTGTTTTCCATAAATGATTGTGCTTTCAGAGGGGAACTGATGTAGTTCAAGACTAGAATTTACATACTGCAGTTCGATTGTGAATATGGAATTTTAAAGCATTTTTGCAGCTTAATAGTGCAGTTGAAGACTTTAAAGAATGAATACTAGTTTTGTTGTTGCATGATTGTTCTAAAGTTGAAAAGTTAAGAGATTGTATTTGTTTGCTTTAAATAATGTTTTTTTTTTCTCCAAAAGCCTTTTGTAACCATTTTATGTATTCTGTTTTATAACAAGTGGATAGACTTTACAGTTATGTGCTGTGCGGCCTGTCAATCAGTTCAGTCTGACAGCTGTCAATCACTGACACGCAAATATTATGGGATTCCCTAGTGAGGAAAGCATTGGTATCTCTGTGTGGTGACTTTAGCCTCCCGCAGTTCCGGTACTTTACATTTTTTTAGTTTTTTTCCTTGTGAAGTGATGAGACTTGTACCTGCAATGTGTTAACTGCCAAAAAAAAAAAAGACTTCTAAATACACCTGAAATGTTTTCAGCCTTATTTTCCTTTGATTTTGAAAGTGCTTAAAACATAAAAGAAAATTTAAGGCATTTAACCTGAAGCTTTCTCAGTCTGTCCAAAGTACTTAGGGAGAATCAACTTTACAGAAATCTTTAACGTAAGGGTTTTAGATTATATATATAATGTTTGATTATGGCTTATGGGATGGGGATGGAACAGCCAGCTTCTCCAATGGCCAGTTTTATTCCTGTGCCTGATTTCAGTGAGTAAATCCCATTTTCAGTGAGTAAAATCCATGCCATCCCATGCTTCTCATGGCAGAGAGGAGTACAGGGGGTTAAAGATATCAGGGTGCCCTAGCTGCTCCTTCTGCCGTGTCCCTGGGGTGAGCTGTGTGAGCTGTCCCAGTGACACAGCCTGGCTGGCTGTCGGGCTGCAGGTGCCCTGCACCTCGTGCTGGTGGCTGTCCCCAGCCCAGAGCTCTGGTGACTCCGCTTGGTCGAGCAGTCCCTGTGTGCAGACACACAGAAATCACCACCCACAGCTGGCATCTGAAAACGCTACTCCTCGGTGAGATGCTTCAGACTCAATTATTTGAGACATTTTCATCTTTTTAAAATCTAAAATGAGCTGGCAATGCCTGTGCTGTGTACAGGACACCCAAGTGAAGTGAAAACTGCTTTAGAGCCCCAAGGCCTGAAGTGCCATTGTTATTCCTGGGAGGGAATTGGCTGTGCCCTCCTGTCTCCTGCCCAGTGGGAGCTGGCAAGGCTGCAGCTGGCCCCACTGCCCCACAGCTGGGCAGGAGCTCCTGGGGGATTCAGGGACCTGTTGGCAGCCCCACAGCTGGGCACAGGTGCCACTGGAGCTCCCGCAGGAGCATCTTCCTGCAGCCCCTGGTGGTGGCCTCAGGTGAAGCTCTGTCTGGCAGCTGGTGCCACGGTGCTCCTGGCAGTGTGGCACCTCATCCTCTGGAATACACGCACGGGTGATTTGAGCAAGAGCTTGGCGATACCCTTACCTTAGAGACTTCTGTAGTAACAGCTGGGAACTGTTTGGTTTCTAACTGATATTTCAAATGCCATGGCTTAGAAAGCTTCATATTTTGAAACTGCATGCATGTTTTATGATGTTTTGAAACAACATTCTTAATTTTAGAATGAATAAACAGTTTGCTTAGCATTTTGTTGAGCTCCTTTAAGATAAAGCAGTAGTGCTGTAGCTGTAGCACAACATCCCACTGGCACTAAGGGGCTGGTTTCTGATCTCTGCTTTACTGTCTTAGTCTCCTGGTAAAGAAAGCCTATAGAGCATTTTATGTTTATATGTTAATATTTTGAAGAACTAAAAGTATTGGTGGGCAAGGTTGCAGAATGTTGGTGCTGATCTTCATTCCGTTCTTGCATTCTGTAACTGAGCGTGTTTTAGAGGAAAAGGATGTGCCAGGTCTCTGGCAAGCTGGAGCCTGCTCTGTCCATCTGCTCCCTTCCCTGAGGAGCCTCAGTGTTCTGCAGCTAAACTGCTTCTCCTGGTTTCCCTTTTTTAAGGGATGGGGAGGGGAGATAAGTAGCAAGTAACAGCAGTCCTCCTCCTGGATTTTGGGCCTTTAATTGATGTGCCATAAAGCTGTGTTGGGTTTGTGGCCCGGCAGGGTGTGGGGTGCTGTGGAGGCAGAGCCCTTTGCCCCAGCCCCTCGCCTCTGCTGTGGGAGGGGGAGGCTGAAAGGCCAGCCCGCCTGCCAGGAGTGGGTGGTGACCCAAGAGCTAAAGTGGAGCAGGAGCTGGAGATCACCTTCCCCAGAAATCAAGCTATCTAATAAAGGCACAGTAGTTGCCCTTACTGCTGCTGGTTCTGGGAGGCTGGATGAAAACATGTTGCTGGTTGTATTGAAATAAAACCTGCTCTGATGGATCCTCTGCCAGCCATGCAGCGGCTGTAGCTACGGACAGAAACATGACATGCCATTTCCAACTGAAAAAGTAAACTAAAACATTTTCTTTAAACTTTTATGCAAATGTGCATGTCCATCCTAAATATAATTTACCTAATTACCATATGTGGATAATTCTTTATTGGTTAGATCCATCTTAAGACATCAGTCTTTCCTGGGAGATCCAAGCATTTACCTCTGCTAACTGTACATCTGAAGGATGAATCCATAAGCACTTGATTCCTCCAGAACCTTGTTTCAAGCTGCATGGCTTCTGGAATACTGATAGGCAAAATGCTATCATGCAGCATCAGTAACTTGTTAATCTGACATAGATAAAAGCTAAAAACCAAGCTTAAATTGGAGTAAAATAATAGTGTATTGGTGGATCATTCTTTATAGAGTTCATCTTAGATGTAGCAGATCACCTAAATGTATCTGCTTTTGCAAAATTGTCTCAAGGAACAGTGAATTTGGACTGCAGTTATGACTAAATTCAGAGTTTTGGTGATTGCTTTAAATTGCAATGGTATGTAATGTTAATGTGATCCCTCTAATGAAGGTAAGTTGACTCCTTTTGTCATAAGAGCAAACTGTGGAATATTAAAGTGTCTTTCTCAAGTGTTGTCTTTCTGTTTCTGTCTGTATAACAGATCAAAATGGACTTCTTTGAGCTGCTGGCAAACCACCACCTGGATAGTCAGTCTCGCTGGAGCAAAGTGAAGGACAAAGTGGAGACTGACCCACGGTACAAGGCGGTGGACAGCTCCTCACAGAGGGAGGACCTGTTCAAGCAGTACATTGAGAAAATAGCCAAGGTGGGCAGGGAGCACGGGGAGTGTGGCTGCGGGTGTGCTGAGGGCAGGCTGATCTGTGCTGAAGAGAATTCCATACCAGAGCTGCTGCAGGAGTACCCCAGAATAGCAGCTTGGAACTTAGAAGTTCTGTCCCTGGTGGAATGTTTGTGGGATCTGTGTGCATGCACACACATGATATCTGGGAGAACTTATGCCTCAAAGATTCCTGTGAAATCACTGGTGCTAAAACTGCAGCAGATACAGACACCACATTGATTACTTCCTCCTAGGATGGGCTGCATTTCCCTTGCTGTGATTTTCCCTGTCAGCTGAGCTTCCTTCAGGGATGTGTGTTCGTACCCAGTTCCTTCAGTGCTGCTCCTTTCTTGATCCAATATTCCTGCCTTTCTCTTCCAGGCAATTAATGGTTGAGAATGTAAAACTGGGCCAACAAACAGTGATCCCCTTGGCCTCCCTTATTCAGAGTCTGTCACTGCACACAGCTCCTGGGAATAGTTGATCTGTGACCAAGTTTGTCTCTCCCCCATGTAAACCCTGTAATGCTTCAGCATGGCTCTTTAAGCAAAATTTTGTAATCCACAGAACCCAAATCCCTTGAAAGTCTTTTGTTCTGAGCTGCCTTTAGTTTGATAGCCCTTTAATTCGCTTTCTAATGAGAAGTGTTGCTTTTCCTGAGACAAGTGTGTTGCTGACTTGCAGAACTTAGATTCTGAGAAGGAGAAGGAGCTGGAGCGGCAGGCGCGCATCGAGGCGAGCCTGCGGGAGCGCGAGCGGGAGGTGCAGAAGGCGCGCTCGGAGCAGACCAAGGAGATCGACCGCGAGCGGGAGCAGCACAAGCGGGAGGAGGCCATCCAGAACTTCAAAGCACTGCTCTCAGACATGGTGAGGCACTGGCAGCCGCCTCGGCTCCTCAGGGAGCCTTTGGGCATTTGCAGTTCCCCTCAAAGCCTTTGGGCATTTGCAGTTCAGCTCCAAAGAGGTGAAATCCCACTAAGAGTTTTGCCTTGGTTGGAAGAGAAGGCTGTGCATTCAGGGCTCTCATGCAGAGGGTGCTCTCCAGGCTGGAAACAGGGCTCTGGAAACTCTGCAGAGCTCCTGGTGTCTCTGGAAATAATGATCTCCAGGGCTGCCTTTCCAAGCATTCTGGTGAACACAGTGTGTTACAGGAAGGAAAGGAGGGTGCTTGGATTTTCTGGTTTTGGGAATGCTCAGCCGGGTCAGTGGGACATCTCCATCTGCTCTGAGCCAATGCAGAGGGATTCCTTCTGCCACTGCCTGTTCAGTGT
The DNA here is from genome assembly GCF_023055355.1 of Agelaius tricolor. Lineage (NCBI taxonomy): Eukaryota > Metazoa > Chordata > Aves > Passeriformes > Icteridae > Agelaius > Agelaius tricolor. The sequence continues at coordinate 18,697,037 of NW_027269278.1, forward strand.
GTGTGGGGAACCTGCTACAGTCTCTTCTTAAAAGCTGAGGGTTTCTGTTTCATTTCAACCTTAACTTCAAACAAGATGAAAAGAATAAGCATATAATAATTATCAGTGAACTGTGGAAAAGCTGGTTTAAAACGAGTCCTCTTTGGCTCAGGTGCGTTCCTCAGACGTGTCCTGGTCTGACACCAGGAGGACTCTGCGCAAAGATCACCGATGGGAGTCGGGGTCCCTGCTCGAGAGAGAGGAGAAGGAGAAGCTCTTTAATGAACACATTGAGGCACTTACCAAAAAGAAGAGAGAACATTTCAGGCAACTTCTGGATGAAACTTCAGCGGTGAGAGCTGTTGATGTTCAAATTGACAACTTTGCAACCCATTGGAATTTCTCTTTTTCTGTCCCACACTCTGATTGGTTTGGTTTTATTTCTGGGGCCTTTTTGCTTCATTGCTCTCTTTTCTCCTTCATAGCAAAATTTGTGCCTTATGTTCCCTTACCTGTTTATCTGGAGTTTTACTTTGATTGAACATATGGTTAATTTGCACATAAACTTTGAATCTGTGATCTTTTCCTCTTCTTTTTATTTCTTCAGTACTGAGTTATTTGATACTCTTCACTGTCTGGCTTCTTCAGACATGCAGGGTGTTTGCCTTAATGGCCACCAGTGTGGTCTTACCCAGTTCACCTGTTCTGATGTTCTCCTGCTGAACCTGAACTTTTACTCTGCTCATGCTGTGGAATGCATCCCTGATTCTGTGCATTGGGGTTTTAGTGAGGTTTCCTCTTTTTTAGTTCTCTGCCAGCTTCAGGCAGCTTTCATTTAAGCTGGAGGTTTTAACGTGATTTTTAATGCATTAGTTATTTTAGTTTAGAAGCAAGCTTTCTGCAGGTAATTTTTAATGTACTAGAAAAAGACTTTGGAAAGTAAATGATATTTGGAGGACCTTGATCTGAAAATGCCATCTCAAAACATGAAAGAAAAGTCGCTATATAAAATCAACTCGTTTTAGAAATACAGCTGTAATAGGATAAGTAATGAGAACCCAGCAAGTTCATCAGTGGACTTGGGATATATTTAAAGGCTTCAGAGGTTAGTAGTGTTTGCATTCCTTATTCATAGAGTCTAATTTACTTTTAATTTAACTGTTTTTGCTTCTTTTGAAAGATAACCTTAACATCAACATGGAAGGAAGTGAAAAAAATCATTAAAGAAGATCCAAGGTGTATTAAGTTCTCTTCGAGCGACAGGGTGAGTGGTTTGCATTGCTCTTGCCAACTTCCAGTCTGGTGCAGGCTACAGAGAAGTGACTTGGTGGCTGCTGCAATGGGTTCAGCTCTGTGTGGACACAGGTGTTAGTAGTTAAATATGATTTTTAAAAGATTAAAAATGTAGAAGGTAAGGAAAAGTATAATTAACATGTAATTACTGCTGGTGTTCATTGTATTCAGTTGCAGGAAGTACTGGAGCTGCACCCAGTGATTTGTGTTTGTCTTTGGTCTTTCAGAAAAAGCAGAGGGAGTTTGAGGAGTACATCCGAGACAAATACATCACTGCCAAAGCCGACTTCCGGACGCTGCTCAAAGAGACCAAATTCATCACTTACAGGTGGGGACTGCCATGCTGGTGCAGGATGTGGCTTTTATTCTGCTTTGCCATCCAAACAGCACAAAACTGATGTCTGTTTTTTCCTAGTTGATGTCTGTTGCTGAAATCTTTAATGGTGCTTAATTAACACAGCACCAGTGTAGGCAACGAGCCTGTGTGTTCTGTGCCCAGAGCACTGTTACGTGCCAGTCCCCAGCTGGTGTGACACCCTTCTTGCTCAGAGGACGCACCCTCCCCGGCTGGCCTGTCGGTGGGGCAGCTTGCCCAGGGCTCCCTGCCTGCTCCCCACTGCAGTGCCGTTCTCACCCTTGCTTTCAGATCCAAAAAGCTGATCCAGGAGTCAGATCAGCACCTGAAGGACGTGGAGAAGATCCTGCAGAACGACAAGCGGTACCTGGTGCTGGACTGCGTGCCCGAGGAGCGGCGCAAGCTGATCGTGTCCTACGTGGATGACCTGGACCGGCGCGGGCCGCCCCCGCCGCCCACGGCCTCCGAGCCCACGCGCAGAACCACCAAATAGCAGCGAGTGCTCCTCACCACGGGTGTCTGGTAAATCCAAACGCTTGCATGAGCCATCCGTCAGGTCACACACATCCATTGCGTGAATATATTCAAACATCCGAGGAGCAGAGGCAGAAGCAGCTTTAGTGAACGTAGAATGATCTCTGGGGGGAAAACCACCAACGACAAAAACTCACATTAAAGATATTTATGAGTTAATTGGAGCATGAGTGACAAATCCCAAGGTGTGGGCTGTCTGGTGGCTGTGGGTCTCAGAGTGGTGTGTTTGTGAGGTGTGAGTCTGGGACCTGGGGCTTTCCTCTCAGCAGTGTCCTCCGTGTGAGCCCCAAGGGTGACGCTGTTGCGGTTTGAGCGTGTCCTACGCGTGTGCCACCAGCTGCTCCTGGTGCCCGCAGCCCGGGCAGGAGGAGGTGACACGCTCACATTGCTGATCACTGACAGCCCACTCTGGGAACACCAGCCCCAGTTCTCTGCTTCCACCCTTGGGAATGGAACTAAACCTGTTAGAGCCAGGGTTAGAGCTGAGTGGAGAGCGGGGACTTGGAGACCAAACCAGGTTTATTCACAGGCTGCTCTGTTCCTGCCCCCAGCCATCGATTTGCAGCAGTCAGGTTGCTCTGCCCAAGTGAAGTTCTGTCTAATGAGTTTTGCTCGAAGCTGGAAATCCCAGAGGTGACCGAGCAGGCCAGGACGGTTGTATAAACACATTTTTATTTACAATAAAGTGATCTTTACATACTTCTGGATTAGACTGTGCATACCCCCTCTGGGCAATTCTTGTAAACTATACTCCTGTTTTGAATGTTAAACTTGTGTTTCTAAAGTTTAATTTTGAAATGTTGGGATTGTTCAGTTTATGTATTTGAACTACAATAAACCAACCCTTTTTATATATGGATTGTACAGGCCTAATCCCAATTTGTGTTGGATTTTGTTGGACTTGTGAATTTCTGAGTAAAGCAAATGACTGAAGTGATACTGCCTACATTCTTGGCTGTGCTGGGCAGAACAGGGCCTGTGGCACTGAGCAGTGTGGGGTCAGCATGTGGGCCAGGGGCATGAGCAGAATGATTTTGCAGTTCAGCTCTTTTGTCTGGCAGTGCTTGCAGAGCTGGTTTCTTTCTGCTGGTAGTGTTTACACATGTCTCTTGCTTTTGGAGGAGGGCTGGGGAAGAAGTCCCTTCTTCCCTCATCCTGACAAGTGATTTCTTGTCAGCAGTTGGTGGTGGTGGCCAGGGCCAGGACTTGCAGGCTGAGCATCAAGAGCGAGGGGTCCTCTTGCTCAACACAGCCCAGTGGGAAGCCATGTGTTTGTTATGGCTGGTTTAGAATATCGTGAACTTGTTCATTAAATAAGATGGCTATTAATTTTAATTGATCTGGTTTATGGAGACCAGATGTTCATAAACATTTTTTTATTTGCTTATTCTGGGGATAAAACGATCCTGCCCATATGCAGGGCTCCTGGCTGGGGGTGCTGCTGGTGGACCATGGAGCTGGTCCCCCCTGGCAGCCCCGTAGGCAGAGTCCCCAGTTTCCCCAGAGGTAGGTGACAGCCTGTGGAATCCTCATCCAGAGAGAAGGTTGGATTTAAGGGGTGCTGACATCTTCCCTAGCACCATTCCTGTGGCAGCCCAGGAACTCCCCTGGCTGGCCCTCCCTCTGTGGCCAAGCCCTCACAGCAGGGCAGAGGTTAAATCCAAGCAAGCTTAAGAAAGGGAAAGAAACTCCACTTTTGAAAAAAGCTGAACTGAGTTCTGCCTTGTGGAGCAGCCAGATCCAGCAACCCAGAATGTGCTGTACACACAGAAGCAGAGCCAGGGCTGGGTTCCTCCTGCTTCAGTTGATTAAGGTCCTGCAGCTAATGTGGAGGTAAATGAGTGTCTGAGGAACATCTCCCTGACTGCACAGTCCGTGCCCTGCAGCTGCTAATTAAGGGCTGCTGTTTGAATTCATCACCAGCAGCAGCCCAGAATCAGGACATGGACTGGGGAGGGGCTGGCAGCTCCTTCAGGGCTGGACCCAGTACCGAGGTTCCTGTGCACTGGGGCACCTGCAAGTGCTCCCACGCCCACATTACACAGTGCCCCACTGTCCTGCACCCTCAGGGGGACTCGGAATCCCCAGGGCCTTGGGGATCCCCTGCTCACCCCTCTCAGCACAGCCCTGGGCACCCTCAGCCACCGCGGAGCCGTGTCCCCGCGCGAGGCACAACAGCACGGACTGCACACAGACACGTTTGGGACAACTTTACTTCTGACACCGCAGCGCAGGCTTTCCTTACACAACCAAAAAGGAGCATTTTCTTATAAAATGGTGCATTTACTTGCTATTTTATTTTACCATTTCATTAAAAAAAAAAAGTTACTCCTGAAAGCCATCCCTTGGAATAAATCCATAAGCCAGTGCACTTTGTTCTTCCCTTGGAATGGCTCCTCTGAAAGTGGCGTCGGGGGGGCCCCTGCCTCCAAGCAGCTCCTGGTTTTCCGTGCAGTCCATGAGCTCTGTGGGTGTGTAGCAGTTCCTTTCCCTGATCAGGGCGTGCCGTGATGCTCATGGTGCCTGCAGAGAGGCTGTCCCAGGGGACACCTGGCCTTGGTGACTCGTGTCTGATCCCTGAAGGCCTTGGGTGCTGGGGGTGCCAGGTGTCCCCTCAGGAGGATGGCAGCAGGGTCACCCTTGGGGAGCCACTGCCAAAGTGATGGTGTTGAATTTTGTAATTGACTTCATTTGCTTCTTGCTGCAGGAGCAGTTTCCAGATTTACAGAAAATCCAGTCAATCTTTTTTTATTGAACAGTTGCTCAAGTAAAGAGGGACCTGACCAATCTGTAGAGTAGAAAGAGGCAGCCTCGCCATGCAAAGAGAAAGAGTTACCGGTTTTATTATTATTATCATTGTTATTATAATGTAGGACTGCAGACAGCCTCTCTCTGACACAGTCAGGGGCTAACAGCAATATACAGTTGGATTTTCTTTAGGTCATAAATTAGCAACTTATACTTTATCTTAAAAAATTGAATAAATAAATAAATTAATTAAAAAAGAGAGAAAGAGAGAGAGAAAGAGAGAGAGACAGTTAGTCACAACATGCAAGAGCTCACAACAGAATGAGAAAAATGACCAAAGCAAAGCCCAGAACTGCAGCAGAGCCCAGGGTTGGTTTGGTTTGCGATCAATGCAGGTCAGAAGCATCATTTATAAAGGTATTTCATATACCAAAGAAGGCACCACAGTATCTACAAAGCCAAATCCTCAGGAGGGTTCTGGGGCTGGGGGGCAACCTGGCTGGAGCAGACACATCTGGAGGTGCAGCACGTCCCCCCTGCCCCTTAAGCTTGTCCATTGCAAAACTGAACTTCTCCATTTTACGTTTGGTTTTGCTGTCTCTGTTAGTAAAACAAAATAATTGTAATAAAAAGACAAATGTGGAAAATGGCAAAGGGAGGCCACATTCCAATCTTCCACACAACAGGTGGAATATTTCTGGGATCAGGTTTAAAGCAATTGGAGTGGGACCACTGCCACCAGAGCTGGCCAGAGCCCATGGTGTGGTACCCCATCAATGCCCTCCCTGCTGACAGCCCCCTCCACATCACCTCCTCAGCCATCGGCTGCTGCCACCCCAGCACTGCCTGGGGACGTGCCTGGGGACAGGGGACAGCCGGGCCTGACATCCTCACACTGCCCTGTAAGAAGTCTCAGCTCTCCCTGTGTAAATCTGGTGTGGGGGGTGCCCCCAGTGGCCCCTGGGCCAGAGTGCCCCAGTGCTCCTCTGCACAACCGCGATCTGCAGAGCAGGAACTGAACAAAGAACTGGAAGGAAAGGAAAAGAAGAAAGAAAGAAAGCAAGAAAGAAAGCAAGAAAGAAAGAAAGCAAGAAAGAAAGTAAGAAAGAAAGAAAGAAAGCAAGAAAGAAAGTAAGAAAGAAAGGAAGGAAGGAAGGGAAAGGAAAAGGAACAGTTGAAATGTGTTTACTGGTATCAGTACATGAGACTCCTAAAGAAGACCTGGTCCTCCTAGTTAACCTTGTCCTGGAATATGTACAGGTTGTTCGTGGCTGCCACAGCGATGATGTTCTCGGAGGGGTGCCAAGCTGTGTGCAGGATCTTTTTGCTAAAGTCCAGACTGTCCACACTGATCTCGTCTTTCCTGCGCTTTCCACCCACGCAGACCTTGCGGGGCTTGAGGATGGCACGGGGTTTGCTGTTCTCCCGCGACGCCTCCAGCGTCACGTCACGCTTGGTGTTGCGGTCGAACATGCGGAAGAAGTTGTTGTAGGAGCCGGTCATGATGACACTGCAACGGGGAAGGACAGGTGATTTTCACACCTTTTCAGAGGCAAACTGCTGGTGACCAGAGCAAGACTGAACATTCAGAGGCATAATGAGATTTGGGTAAGCGTTGGAATTTGTCTTGGGCCCAGTTCTGCTTTGTCAGCTCACTGATGCCTCAGACAAAACCATGACAGCCCTGCCAGGGGCTCACACACTTCCTGCCACCTAGCTTGGTGTAAGTCACACCCAGTGCTCATTATCCCCAGATTCTGGCAATCTGAAGCTAAACCCATCACCACCTTTCTCCAGCAGTGGGTGACAGAGAGGTGGGACTGATTCTGTCCAGGAGAGATTGGGACTCTCAGACATCCCCACCTGCGCACAGGCTGCAGGTGTAGGTGGTTCCTGCTGCACCTGCCCAGACCCCACACCCAGCCAAAGGCCAGGGAAGGGGCTGCCAAGGGGCCACAGAGCCTTGTGCCAAACCAAAGCCAGCGTCCCGGGGCTGCAGGCAGGCACACCAGCACGTGCTGCTCACCTGTCAGACCCGTTCCAGACGCACTCAAACTTGTCGAAGATGCAGTCGTTCTCGTAGAGCGAGCACAGCTTGCTCCGCAGGTAGTCGTGGACCTGTGGGTGGGAGGGACAGGATGAGCCCCACAGTGGCCACACAGCCCAGGGACTGGCACACTCAGCCTGGCCCACAGGGTGTGCCCCACACTCGCCACAGCCCAGCTGGCAGCGTTGGGCACTGCCTGGCGTCCTGTGCCCACCCGCAGCCACACTCTGCACACGCTTGGGCACCCCCAGGCAGTGCCAGGGGACATCCCCTGGCAAAGGGTGACAGTGACAGGGCCACTGCTCTGCACAAGGCCTCCCACGTGGCTCTCCCAGCTGCCAGCACCTGAGCTTTCCCTCCTCACCCACCCCCAGCCTGGGGACACGGTGACAACTCCCCAGGCCACTTGAGCCCACATTTAAGCGCTCTGCTTTCCACCATCTTACGGGCATAAAGCTTCCACACAACAGGTGCATTCCTGCCCCTCCTGCCACTGGCCCAGAGTGTGGCTCAGGAAGGAACTCTGGGTGCCCCACTGCTGCATGCACCTGGCTGTGCCACACTCACCTGGTAGGTCTCAATGGGTCGGTTCTCCATGTTCAGGTCCCACACCTTGACAGTGAGGTAGTCCCGGGTCATGATGTACCTTCCACTGTGGCTGAATTTGACATCAGAGATGGAGGAGATGATCTCAGAAAAAAATGACCGGTTACTTGGGTCCTCAGGCTCTTCAAAAACTGTGCAGGAGGAAAGAACAAGCCCCAGCATAAGCTGAGGGAGGAGCTCCCTGATCTCAGGCCAGGGAACTGCCACCCTGTCCTGGCACCACAGGAAGCTTCTGGGAGAGCACTTGCATGATGCTGTACCCAGCACCCACACGTGCTTATGTTTATCACCCCCCACCAAGTCCTGGAGCTCCACTATAGTGGGAAGAATGTCTGAAGTGCCCATATAATGAACTCTACAATGCAGAAAAGGCACTGCCCACAGCAGGACGCAGAGCTGCGGCCTTTCACCACCAGCAGAAACCTGGAGGCTTTTTCCATATAAAAAGTGATAGCAACAAGAAAAAACAAAGAGCTCAAGCAGGCAGAAAGCAGCTGAACCCAGGACGTGTCTCTGTTGCTCACAGCCCGTCAGTCATGATGCCCTGGCCTCCCTGTGAGGGCTCTGTCCCTGGGTGCCTCTGGGAATGGGCAGCAGGGCCATGGCCACAGCTCTGCTGGGGGACGTGTGGCCCCTGCTCCGTGCCTGCACTGGCAGCAGCAGGGGCTCTACTGGCACCAGGCTCCCAGCACACAGGCAGGGCTGTGACTGGGCTCCCAGCACACACAGACAGGGAGATGCCAGGATGGGGCTCCCAGCACACTCAGACAGGGAGATGCCAGGATGGGGATGGGGCTCTCAGCACACTCAGACACACACAGAGGAGATGCCAGGATGGGGATGGGGCTCCCAGCACACACAGACACACACAGAGGAGATGCCAGGATGTGGGTCCCAGCACACAGCTGATACTGCCCAGTCCCTGAGTGTGTCTGTGACCCAAAGCCAGTGGCTGGGCAGGGCTGAGGCTCAGGCCAGCTATTTTTGCTTTGGGCTGAAGGCTTTTGTGTGGCTTTGCTCCTGCTGCAGAAGCAGATCTGGGCTGCTGAGCTCATGGAAAGGATTTCTGAGCACTAATTCCCTCTTACACAACAAACCTCCTTTCTCTGGCACTGAGAGGTGCTGCCCTGCCCGCACCAGCTCCTCCCGCAGCTCGCGCTCCCCGGGGAGCAGGTGAGCCCCGAGGTGGCCCTGAGGGTGAGCGGCCATGGGGACACCGGGGGGAAGGCAATGGGGCGCTAGGGCAGGGCCCAGCCCGGGGGCTCTGCAGTCCCTTTCCTGCCCCTTTCCCGCGAGGGCTTGGCGCTCACTCACACTTGGCGTGGCGGTCGCAGAGCGCCGCGGTGCGCATGTCGCACAGGCGGATGGTGCCCTTGCTGCTGCTGTACACGAAGGTGTTGCAGTGGTGCGGGTGGAACTCGGCCGCCGTGATCACCTCCGTCAGCTCCTCCATGTTGGCTGGCTTGATGTCCACGATGTCTGGCAGGGCCAGTCAAGGAGCCCACGAGCCCAGCCCTGACCCTGCTGATGTCCCTGGGCACCGGGGCCTCCCCTCACCCATGCAAACCGCGTGCTCTGGGCAGGCACCACCATCACAGGGCAAAACTGCAGCACAGAGTGGGCCCAGCCACCCCCGCAGGGGAAGGCCAAGATCCAGCTGGGAACCCCAGCCTGGAGACCCTCTGTGGCACATGAGACCTGATCTGCCCACCCACGCCAGGCCTCAGGAAATGTCTTTTAGTGCAATATTCTGCCATGGTGAGTAACCATACTGAAAACAGCAATGGCAGCAAAGCCCGGGGCACAACAATCAACAGAAAACTCCTATGTAAGTCCCTTGGGCCAGGAGAACTCCCTGAGGTTTGTCACAGATTTAGTACTGCTCACCCTCATCCTTGCAAATAAGCAGGCACCACAGCCCTACTCTCCTGCAGCTGCTCAGAGCTCCCATAGCCACATGCCTGTGACTGCCAAAATCCTCTCCATCTGCCCAAATCATGCCCCAGGGATTTCTCAGCAGGAAACACCATATAAACACCATCAATGATTCGTGCCCTGTTTATTATTTCCAGTGTGGCTGTTACAAGCGTGACTGTCACAACCTCATTTGTAGAGCAGTGACTGGCAGCCTGTCACCTGCTGCAGGGTGCAATGGGACCACACCATCCCTGCTTCCATCCTCCCCAAGGCACCATCCCTGCTTCCATCCTCCCCAAGGCACCATCCCTGCTTCCATCCTCCCCAAGGCATCTGTCTCCTCCATCACCTGCAGACCACCCCCCTCTGCCTGCCCCACCAGACCCTGCAGGCAATTCAGAAATGTGTCACCCACACATTGACAGCAGCAGTGGAGGAGCTGCAGCCCTGCCTGCTCTGTCCCCATCCCAGAGGCATGGGCACAGCCCGGCTGTTTCTCCTGGGGCTGCACCTCACTGGTACCCAGAGCCATCCCCAGAGCCACACACACCAAAGGATACTAAAACTTTGATTTGTGATTTCAAAGTTCCACAGGTTTATCCTCAGGTCATCCGCTGACATGTAGGTCTCGTAGTCACTGTTGACGGAGATGGAGTTGATGTGGTAGGTGTGTGCGTTGGCAAACACCCTCCGGGGAGTGGCCTCCACCATCAGGTCCATGGGCCGCAGCACGGGCACCTGCAGGGTGAGGAGAGAGCGTCAGCAGCCAGGGACAGGCTCCAGCCAGCACCTGGCATGGGGGATGGCCCCACAGGGTCCCTCTGAGCTCTGGCTGCCAGGGCTTCTATCCACTCACTCCCAACAGGCTCCTCCAGGGAAAACTAATGCCTTCCCACATGTATGACAGAAGGACAAGCAGACCCAAAAGCCATCTGATTTTGAGAGAGGCTCCAGGATGGCTAGAGCACAGTGAAGCAGTGAGAGCCCAGTAAACCAGGCTCTGATCTTGCTGCAGCAACTGTTCCAGCTCTGAAACAAAAAAACAACCAAAGAACCTCTTCTACCTCATTTTGTCACTGTTAGCCAGGATCTGAAATTCCTGGAGCATTTCTGACAGAAATACCTTGCTTGACAGAGCCAGGCCAGCACGTTTTTTCTTTAAACGTTTTTGCATTTGTCTCACAGTGAAGTGATGGAGACAAGAGATGAGAAGGGACAGAGGGAAGGACCAGGAACAGAGCTGTGGGTGTTTGCCTTTAGATAAATCAGCATAACCCTGATGGGGGGAGATGCAGAGGGGACCATGTGTGTGAGAAGTGGGGTCAGTGATAACTTTGGACACAGTGCTCTGGAGGCACTCAGTACACCAGGAATGGGCCAGCCCATGCTCCTGCTCACCAGTGAGGTGTTTCCTCCAGCTGCTCCATTTCTTGTATTGTGTGAGTGCTGCCTGAAGAGATTCCCTTGGCTGCAGAGGTGGGGAGGGGAGTGACAGCCAGCTCGAGTGACACGAGAGCTCTGGTGCTGCCTGCAGCTAATTGCACCTGACATGGGCAATGAGGCATCATCTGCACTGCCAGACCCTGCTCAGGCAGCTGGGACGGGGGACAGGGACCACGGGAAGCACGGGGAGCACGGGGAGCACGGGGAGCACGGGGAGCACGGGGACCACGGGGAGCACGGGGAGCATGGGGACCATGGGGAGCACAGGGACAACGGGGAGGACAGGGAGCATGGGGACCATGGAGAGCACAGGGACCACGGGGACCACAGGGACCACGGGGAGCACGGGGAGCACAAGGACCATGGGGAGCACAGGGAGCACGGGGAGCACAGGGACCATGGGGAGCATGGGGAGCACAGGGACCATGGGGAGCACAGGGAGCACAGGGAGCACAGGGAGCACAGGGAGCACAAGGACTGGCTGTCAGTGCACCAGTGCAGCATGCAGGTTGTGCAAAGAGAAAGGGTTCAGTGACTGCCCTGGGCCAGCCTGGGCATGCAAACAAGCCCAGCGAGGGCTTGGGCAGTGGATTCTGCTCAGTGAGATGACTCTGTGGCCAGCACAGCTCGCAGCCACACCCTGGGCTAGCTCCTGTCCCCGGGCCAGGCTGACACCCAGACCGGCAGCTGCAGCTCCCGGTGCCCCAGCACAATTCCCTGCTCATTCCTACTTTGCAGTCACTCTCAACCTTAAGCCAAGAACATTCTCCACACATTACTTCAGAGCCAAGTCCTGGGGAGACTTGTTTTATGTCTGGGACTTGGCCTGTCAGCAGGTAAAGCCCCACAAGAGGGACAAACCTGGTTATACATGAGTGGTTTGCTGAAGTGGGGATTTTATCTGCTACAGTGGCAAGAATCTGCACAGAAATATCAAAACCAGTGTGCCCACATGCTGCAAACTCCTGCTTAAGGGGATCAGCAAGGAGGATTTAACCCTGAAAGCACTGAAACTTTGAGGCAGGAGCAGTCAGGAATTTGCGGGGAGCAGACAGTGAGCTCCTTCCCCAGCAGCAGCACAGGGGACCCTGCCTTGGGACAGCCAAGGGGAGCAGCTGCCCAGCCAGGCCTCAGCGACAGTCGAGACACCAATGGGACAGTGTGACACCAACTGGAACTGGTTCTTGTGGTTTTTTGAAGCAGGCACAGGCCAAATGAACTTCTGCATACCCCAGCCAGATCAATCAGCACTGCCAGAACAACCCTGAACAGCAGAGACCTCCTTGTGCACGTCTCTCCAGCTCCAGAGCCCACCTCAGGACAGGCTCTGGTGTCACACACACCCATTATTAAATGGTAATTCAGTTTAACAAAGCGCATGAAGTACGCAGAAATACTGTGTCGAAGAAAATAAAACACTAATAAATTCAGTTACTTTCTGTTTTCAGGAAGGGGGGCAATGCCAGTCACTTTTCATTTAAAACAACTTAAGTCTTAATTTTGATTCCTGCTTTTAGCAGGTACCCCATGCCTGCCACTCCCTCCAAGCACACCTGTGCAGCTACAGCAAGACACACATTCCTCTCTGGTGAGGGCTGAGCAGGGGCAGTGCCGGGCCAGCACAGCAGCAGTGCCGGGCCAGCACAGCCCCTGCTCCGGGCCAGCACAGCCCCTGCTCCTCACCAGCACAGCCCCTGCTCCTCACCAGCACAGCCCCTGCTCCTCACCAGCACAGCCCCTGCTCCTCACCAGCACAGCCCCTGCTCCTCACCAGCACAGCAGCACTGCCGGGCCAGCACAGCCCCTGCTCCTCACCAGCACAGCCCCTGCTCCTCACCAGCACAGCTCAGCGAGCTCCACAGGATTTGCTCAGGGGGATTAGCCAAGCTGAAGCTCAGATTGACCCCAGCCTTGAGTCCCCGAGAGGGAAGCTGTAATCCGGTCCCTGGCAAATCAGGGAGCAGGGAAGTGCCCAGGGATAAATCCAGTGAGTTTTCCACCTGCCCCAGCGGCCCAGCTCCTCCAGGCACACCCCCCAGAATTCATTTCCTACCTACATCAGTTACATGATGTGACCGCCCAATGCCACCTCAAGCTTAGCATTTTGCAGACAAAATGAGCATCAAACACTGTTTTCATGGCAGAGTTCACAATATGAAGTGACAACAGAATTGTGCCACATTTGACCTGCCCTGTGACATGCAGAAGGGACCTTCCTGCAGGAGGACAAAGCTGCTGCCTCACTGCTCGTCCACGCAGCTGATGGAGCTGCTGCTTCCATCTCTGGGCCCTGCCTTGTCACTGAAATGCTCTGCAGAATGTGCACAAGGAGAAGAGGCAGAAAGGCAGCAGCAGCACAGCCAACCCCCTCCAAGGCATCTCCCATCCCAGCCACACTGGGACTGTCCCTGCCTGCATATGGAACACAACCCAAACAGGGGAATCAGATGCAGCGGGGCACGGCACAGCCTCCCTGGGAAACTGCACAGGGGCCAAGAAATCTGAGTGCTTCCCCAAAATGGAGACACAAACCAGGATTTATCATGGAATTTGCTGGAACTGCGAGAGTGAAGTGGCAGCTCTCAGAGAGGGCTCTGTGACAGCCACGAACATGAAGGAACAGGCACAGAATGGGCCGGGCACTGCACCCCCAGCAGCAGCACAGGCTGCAGCAAGCACCCACAGCACCCAGCACCTGCCCCCGGGACAGGGGCACTGGGGCTCTCACCCCAGCCTGCCCTGTCCTGGGAGCTGCCAAAGCCAACACATCCCCTCTTTGAAAGGTTTGAGCCCTGGATATCACTTGTTAATTATCTCCTAGCACGTCCCAAGGCTCAGGTACTGTGAGTGGTGCTCGGGAGCACACCAAGGCACTCACACAAGGGGCTGCAGCTATTAGACTGGGGGCAATGCAAATCACCAGAGCTCTTCTGATGACAGCAAACACCTCACTATACAGCCTGAGCAGAGTTAAATATTCCTTTTGCACTGTGTGGGTTAGAAATTCCTCAGAGGATGATGCTCATCAAGTGCATTTAAACCATTTAGCCAAATGGATGAGAAATTATGGCAGCAAAGTGCATTAAAACCCTTTTTTCACTTATCTGTGGTTGAAAATTAAACTATGGATGGATGTGGCTTTAATTTAAAACATACCCATCACAGGACAATTACATGTCAGATTTACACCAAGCTGCAGCAAAGGGTTACAGCTATTGTAAATATCTGTCTAAGTAAAATCATCAAAACATTAGATAAAAGAGGGCTGGTGGAAGACTCCTCAATCTTCTGTCCTCAGGGACCAGAGGCACTGCCTAGCAGGTCCCAATAAGCATCGCACCAACACTTGAAACGTGTTTGCCCTCCCAGTGCCCGGCGCCTCCGCCAGCCACTCACCAGGGCAGAATTCCCTGGGTAGGAACGGAGTGCCTGACCCCAGAGCAGTGGCAGACCCCAAACAGCAGCTCCTGCAGCCACACAGCGCTGAGCTGCTGCCAGGAGTGCATGGCTGAGAGTAAAGCAGAGGCTGAAGCTTTGGCGGCAGTGAGTGGACTCCAACCCTGTTCGGTTCTCTGATATTTCAGTATGACTTTCTACACGGGAGAGAGAAATCCCAGGGCCTTCCCAGTGTGTTTGACCAGAGAAGGAAGCACCACCTGGGATAACACCCTTAACACTGCTGCCTTTCAAATCCTGCCTCCCAGCCTGCCAAGGGCTGACAGCCCCTGCTCTGACAGCCAGGCACTGAGCAAACCTCTCCAACGGGCTGTCAGATATCACCAGGTTAGGCTGGAAATGCTGCCTGAAACATAACAGCAGATACACATCTACATGAAATGAATGCTCTCTTGTTCTGTAAAGAAAAACGCTGCCAGTCACCAGGAGCAGCCCTGTACAGAAACAAGAATTAACTCCTGCCCAGGGTTCTCAGTGGCTTCATGCACAATGGAGCTGGGACCCATAAAGTGAGGTGAGCACAATCATAGTAATAATTTCACATGTATAAATATAAAACCCACAAGTACTCAAAAAGCAAATTCTGACAGGGTGTTAATAAATTACAAGCTGGTCTGGTCTGATTAAGGTCATGACCAGGAGGAAAACTCATTTGGAGGAAGCACTTCTGCTCCTACAGCAGCAGCTACATTTGGGAATGCTCCAAGCTGGGAGAGCTTCTGCCCTGCCTCCTCACTGGGATGGGCCCAGCCCCTAGGGCAGCACAGCACACTGTGGCACTGGGCACCAGACAGGGGACACACATGGCACTGGCAGCACCTCTGCCCAGCACCAGCACAGCCCAGACACCCCTGGCAGCTCCCTCGTCCACTGCCCTGCCCGTGCACTGGCCACAGCACCGGCCCCGGGTGCCAGGATGGCCTTGGACACCACCCGAGCATGGCACAGGGGCACTGCAGGTCCCAGGGCACACAGGGGACACGGCACACAGGGGACACGGCACACAGGGGACATGGCACACGGGGGACATGGCACACGGGGGACATGGCACACGGGGGACACGGCACACAGGGAACATGGCACACAGGGAACATGGCATACAGGGAACACAGCACACAGGTGACGTGGCACACAGTTCCCAGGGCACACAGGGGACACGGCACACAGGGGACATGGCACACATGCCATGGCATACAGGTCCCAGGGCATGCAGGTGGCACCAGCAGCAATTTTCATCCAAGGCCCCACATCCTCAGCCGCCCTGGTCCCCCACACTCACCCGCAGCACGGTGATCATGGAGGGGTCTCGCAGTCGGCCATCCTCGTCCTTGAGGTTGTATCCCTCCGGTCTCTTGTCCCGCTCGCTGACCTTCCATAGCTTCACAGTCTTATCTGGGGAGGAGCAGCGAGAGCATCAAGGCGGCTGCTCCCTGAGCCACCCACTGATGGATGCACCAAGGCTGGAAAAACCTCCCGTGCCCAAAGTGCCACTGCTGGAAGTGGTGATAGAGGCACCTGTGCCCACAGCAGGCTGCTGGTGCAGAGCCTGCACAGGAACAAAGCTGTGCAGGGCACCCTGCCCTGGGCACGCCCCTGAGCCATGGCAGGGCGTCTGTGGCTCACCCGGGGTCACTCTGACCTTCCCCATGCAGCACTCACAGGACTGAGGGCAGCTCCCAGCCTCCCTGCCTCCTCCCGCCCCCTGTGCCACAGAGCCCCCGCAGAAAGAGCACCAGGAACACGTGGGGTTACTCTGAATAATGGTGTTTTCTTTGCTCCCTCCTGGCAGGGACTCCATCCATAGTTTATCATCACTTCCACCAGGTTTCATACAAAACCCAATCATCCATCTTCATTTTCTCTCTTACACTCCAAAGCATTGCCAATTAATTTTCTTTTTATTAACATGCGCTATTTGGGGGGGGGGTCACTATAAAATGTTAGTGCAACAGTAAGAACAAAAAGAAATAGAATAACACAGAAGTATTTCCAAACTAATGTTTTGATAACCTGCCTGCATGTGGAACACAACCCAAATGGAAGGTGTAAATCCCTGTTAATCAAAAAACTGTTTAAAAACTCAATTAACAGAACATTATGCTTTATAATTAATCTTCATTTCATTTCAATGATTCTCCCCCAAATGAGTTTAATAAGTCTTTGAATTTTATTACAATGATCAATAGAGTCAATTCTATAACACAAAGTAAGTTGGTTATGGAATATAATTAGACCCCCTCCCTTTCCCCTGAAGTAATTAAGTCACATCCATCTTAAGGTTCCATTCATCCCAAGTAATATTCCTAGATCCCCATGATATTTATCAGAACATAACATGGAACTGCTGAGCCCAACATGACTGCAAATTGAAACTAAACACCTGCAGTTTGTCTTAAAAAAAAAAATAAATTCCCAGGATCCTGAGAATAAAAACTACAAGTTGTCAGGCAGAAGCCTCCCTCTGTCCCTCAAAGGGAGGGGCTGTGTGAAACACACCTGGTGCACAGGGACTGAGCTCTGCCAGACCCATTCCCCCAGGACACCCTGCAGGTGCTACCCTGCAGGGAGAGTTTTCAATGGCAATTTCCCCGAGTAAACAGCACAGAGAGGACCACAGCTGGCAGAGGGAGCCCTGAGAGGGCAGCATGGCCACGCACCGTTGGTGGAGAGCAGGAAGTACGCCGCGTTCTGCTGCGGCAGCCATCGGATCTTGTTGATCTTCTCCTCAATTTCCAGGCTCTTCAGGTAATCGAACTCGGGCTCGTGGCTCTGGAAGGTGCTGTAGACATTGTACTCTCCCCTGCGGTGGGGCTGGTTCTTGCTCTGCAGGGACAGGGAGGAGGAAGGCGCTGGCAGCAGCTCAGGGGCTCCGGGCTGGGGGCCGCGAGTGCAGGGCTGAGTGCCCGGGCAGAGCCTGGCTGGCACCACAGCTGCAGGTGTGCTCGGAGGGAAGGGAGCAGGAATGGAGAGGAAATGCAGAGGGAATGGCGTGGAAACAGAGAGGGAACGAGAGGGAATGAAACAGAAACAGAGCAAGAATGGAGTGGCAATGGAGAGGAAACAGAATGGGAACACAGTGGGAATGGAGAAGAAATGGAGAGGGAATGGAGTGGAAACAGAGAGGGAATGCAGAGGGAACACGCCAGGGATGGATCCCACCCCACTGCCTGTCCCTGGTAAACGGCTGGGACCGAGTGCCAGCTCCTGCCAGGTGCTGAACCCAGCACTGAAGAGCTGCTGGCAGCAGCCACAAGTACTAGGATGGGCAGCCTTGGTTTGGGTGGGTGGGTGAAGCCCCACATGTCCCCTTCAACAGGAGCTGAGTGGATAAATTCAGAATGATGCTGGAGGCCCAAAGTTCAGGAAAAGCAGTAGAATAATGAAATGAGAGTAAAAGGAGAAATGAACTAGTGCTGGAAAGGCTGATAAGGTGTCTGCACATGTGATGGTTAACCACTGAATTCTCTTCAGTGTATGTAGAAATAATTTTAAAGGCTTAACTTTGAGAAAAATGTAAAACCATCATCAGACAATGGCCTGTCTCATGCCCAGGTCTGATGCATTCCTTCCAGCACAGCTGAGGACAGGTCCCACTGACTCAGAGCAGAGCAGCTAATGGGGACAGCTCTGGAAATGGTGGGGCCATCCCAGGTGGCAGGTGCAGGGCCATGCTGAGGGCCAAACACACACTTCTCCAGCAGGCACAACCTCCAGCTTCCAACAAAGCATTTGCTAGCACTTCCTGAGCAAAGTTTTGAAAGGGAAACTAATGTTGCATCCATCTACACTTTCCAGAATTTTGGTGGTATGAGGGGTTCTTGGGGTGGGCGCTGGTCACACGCCCAGATGTGCTGCCTACCCCCTGTTACACCTGGAGCAGAAGAATGCAGGCAATGTGATCTTTGGAAGGTGTTTGGCAGGAGGGAATCTGGCCCTGCTGATGTTAATGGCTCCTTCTCAGTTTGTGTTATGCCAGGAGAGCCCGGAGCTCAGGAGTGACACAGGCGGATTAGGGAACAGCAGGACACTTCACTGGAAAGGATAAAGTGGGCATTCTGCATTCACTGGCACTCACCTCCTGCTCACGCTGAAATATCACAACCCGGCCCCCCTTGTCCCCTGTGGCCAGCAGCTCTCCAGTGTGGTTGAACTCAACTGTGGAGATGATGTCAGCTGGTAAAGAGAAGACAAAGACAATTTAAGTAACTGCTTTCCACAGGCGTCCAGGGAGCACCATGCCCTGCACAGCGACATGCCTGGTTGGTACCCTGTGGCATCTCCATAAATCCCTGTTTTCCTACCATCTTCAACACTAAATGGGCTTGGCATTTAGGGCCCTGGCCTGTGCCCCAGCCCTGGTTCCAGAGGGATTTCCAGGTCCTGTGCTTGTGCTAAATGCAGCCTGAGCACTGCTGTCAGCAGCAGGGGCCAGGGCTGGGCAGCACAGCATGGCACAGCATGGCACCGCACGGCACAGCACAGCATGGCACAGCACAGCATGGCACAGCATGGCACAGCACAGCATGGCACAGCATGGCACAGCATGGCACCGCACAGCATGGCACAGCATGGCACAGCACGGCACAGCACGGCACGGCATGGCACAGCACAGCATGGCACAGCACAGCATGGCACAGCATGGCACAGCACAGCATGGCACAGCATGGCACAGCATGGCACAGCACAGCATGGCACAGCATGGCACAGCACGGCACAGCACAGCATGGCACAGCATGGCACCGCACGGCACAGCACAGCATGGCACAGCATGGCACAGCACGGCACAGCACAGCATGGCACAGCATGGCACAGCACAGCATGGCACAGCATGGCACAGCACGGCACAGCACGGCACAGCACGGCACAGCACGGCACGGCATGGCACAGCACAGCATGGCACAGCATGGCACAGCATGGCACAGCACAGCATGGCACAGCATGGCACAGCATGGCACAGCACGGCATGGCATGGCACGGCACGGCACGGCACGGCACGGCACGGCATGGCACGGCATGGCACAGCATGGCACAGCACAGCATGGCACAGCATGGCACAGCATGGCACAGCACGGCACAGCACAGCATGGCACAGCACAGCACAGCATGGCACGGCACAGCATGGCACAGCACGGCACAGCACGGCACAGCACAGCATGGCACAGCATGGCACAGCATGGCACAGCACAGCACAGCATGGCACGGCACAGCATGGCACAGCATGGCACGGCATGGCACGGCATGGCACAGCGTGGCACAGCATGGCACAGCACAGCATGGCACAGCACAGCATGGCACAGCATGGCACAGCACGGCACGGCACAGCATGGCACGGCACGGCATGGCACAGCATGGCACGGCACAGCATGGCACAGCATGGCACGGCACAGCACAGCATGGCACAGCATGGCACAGCACGGCACAGCACAGCATGGCACGGCACAGCATGGCACAGCATGGCACAGCATGGCACAGCATGGCACGGCACGGCACAGCATGGCACAGCATGGCACAGCACAGCATGGCACGGCATGGCACAGCATGGCACGGCACAGCAGGCTCCCCTCACACCCTGGGGGGCTGCCCACACCATTTGGGGTGGCACAGTCACTCCTGGGACCTGGGGAGGGCCTGGTGCCAGCAGTGCCCCAGCATCTCACCGCAGCCCCGGGCCTCTGGGCAGAGCTTGCTGCCCCTGGCCCGGTGCCACCCCCTGCCTGGCCGGTGCTTTGCCCTCACCCTCACACAGAGGGAGCAGACAAATAAAGGCACCTTTGTCCTCTGTCCCCGAGCCTCTCAGGTAGAACAGCTCAGGTGACCACGTCTACATCGCTGCTTTCCCCTGCACCTTGCTGAACCTCCAAGGTAAATTAAGGTGGTGCCTTTCAGCCCTCCATCAGCTGAGAAGCCACTGCACTCACACCGCTGCCCTTCCCCACAAACCAGGTACCATCTCCAGGATCTGGCCTTGGTGGCAGAAGCCAGGGGACACACAGAGACCTGTAACTGCTTTAATCTGCATGTTTACCCTCGAGGCAACGCAGGCAGAGCTGCTAATGATTGGATTTATTTGGCCTATTTTTAGAAGAATGTCAGAGGTTAATTCCACAGCAATTACTGCCCAACTGGTGCTCACCCACTGCCTGGGGAGCCAGGCTGTGGCAGCACGAGGCTGGGAACTGGAAGAATGACTGCAGCCTTGGAGCCTCAGCACCGGGGCAGGATGGATCCTGCAATGAACAGCACTCGGCCACGACAGCTGCCAGCTCGCTGCTGCCTTTGCACTGCCTGCCCTTCTCACTCCTGCAGAGCAGCACCGGCAGGGCTGCAGCCCTGGCTCAGGGGCAGGGCTGGGTGCTGGCCACGGGTCAAACACTGGCCGTGCTCCCAGGCCATGGCACTGCCCAGGCTGCGGCCACCAGCACTCAGAACTGCTCTGGTCCCTCCTGTGTGTTAGCTCTGGTGTGTGCCAGCAGAGAAAGCCTCAGAAACACAGCCTGAGCTGTCCCCTCTCCCTCTCCAGGAGCTCTATCCCAGATACAGACTAGAAAGCTACCTCAGCAAACGAGAAAAGACAAAATGCAGCAAGTGGCCCAAGCTCCTGGTGCAGCTCAAACACCACTGAGGGTTTGCCTTCCAGGATGCCAGCCCAAACACCAAACCCACACCCCTTGCTGCAGCATCACCCAGACAGGGCCCCTGAGAGCCCCCTCACACCCATGGGCTCCCCCAGAACAGCACCTGTGTGCCCCAGACAGCATCCCAGCTGAGCAGGAGACCTCTGTGTCTGGCACCAAGTCTGCTCAGCAGCCCCAGCTCAGCCCTGGCTCTCACAGAGGTTTCAGTGCTGCAGCAGGTGACCCCACCCTGGAGAGCATCGCTGTGGAGCCACGGGCTGAGCTGGTGTCCCCAGGTGTCCCCAGGGTGTCACGGGGATGGCACTGGGAACAGGCTGGGAGCAGCTGCTCCAGCAGCAGCCAGGGCACTCAGTGGCTGTGACTGGGCAGTGCTAACGTGCACCTCATAATGGGACATGCTGCTTCCTTCTAAAATTACTCAATTGAAAATGTACCTGTTTTGCTCTATTTAATCCTCTCCATTACCAGCTGCCAGTTTTAGGTCATTCCCTTTTCAATGAATTAAAAATAACTTTGTGTGCTGCAGTGAGGAGTTTTTCAGACATGATCTAATGCACCAGCCTGCGAGCAGGGCTGTGGTCTGACACCAGGGCCAGGCACCACGGACACCCTTGTGCCCCCCAGCCCAGCCCCATTTACACACTGCCCCCACAGAGAAGGGGCTTTCATGCCACAGATCCCCCAGACCTGCTGCTGGCTCATGCCCATCATCAGGACTTCAGACAAGGATACCAACAGAGCCTGCCTAACTACACCTTTCATGTGTTAAAAAAATACCCTAAATATTCAAAAACCCTCTTGTGAGTAGAAGTATCCAAGCCAAGCCCAAACCCACCCCAGCTGACAGAAGCATCATTCCCCCAGCACCCACGGTCTGGGCACTGGCTCTTTCCCTGGTGGGCAGTAGCAGCAGCCTGGCACAGCAGAACATCCTGAGGGCAGCTGGGGGAGTCCCATGGAGGTGCCAGCTCAGGAGTGGCAGCAGCTCCTTTCCAGAGGTGCCTCTGAACAGACCAGAGGTCGGTCATGGTGCTGCACACCCCACCTGCTGCCCTCGAGGGACAGACAGGGTGGTCACCAATGAAAATGCACAAAATGCACATGCATTCCTGTTGAGGTGATCAATAATTTATGCCCATTTCTCTTAAGGTTCCTTCAGCAGTTTTGTGACAACAGAAAGGAAAAAACCTTGCCTCTTTTTTGCTTTTTCATTTCCTTCATCACCTCCTACACACTCAGTGCCCCAATGCGGGAATTTAAAGCAAACAGTTTCCATGGAGACCCAGCCCGCCATCCTCCCTCCCCTCCCATCCTCCCTTCCCTCGGCATCTCTGAGCCTTCATCCTCTCATGCTAAAAATATCCAAGATGGGATTTGATTTCCGCCGTAGCGATACAGTTTTATCAGAAAAATGGCAAATTTACAACACACCCCCCTCCCCCTCTCGCAGCGTGGAGGAAGGCATGCTCTCTGCCAGGAGCAGGGAATGAATCTGTTATTAAAAAGAAAGAAGATAAACTAGGGAAGCTGCAGTCGGTGCTGAGCCCTGGATCCCTGGAGCAGCCTGGTCTGAAGCAGGGAGCTGCCCACACTGCACCCCTCTCCTTCTGCCCACCAGGGCAGGGGCCTGGGGCTGCCATCCCTGCTCCTGGAGCATCCCCAGCATTGCCCTCCTCCCAAAGCATTCCAGGCACATCATCCCCGCTCCTGGCACATCCCATCGGCTCCAGCTGCAGCAGCAGCTCCATGCAGAAGGGCCCTGGTCCCACCTGTCCTGGTGGGGAGGCCACAGGGCACACAGACAGCACACCTGTGCCAGCACCTGTGCCAGGAGCACGTGGCCCCAGCAGGCACAGGCTGGTGCCCCTGGCCACAGCAGCGCAGCCGCTCCGTGGTGGCAGGGACACCCCTGGGCTCAAACCCCTTCAGAGGGTGCCCCCAGCCCCCAGGCTCTGCCTGCTGTCTGCTCTCCCAGGGGAACCTGCCTCCTCTGGGAAAGAGTGAGGGGCAGGGCTGTGACCACACAGAGCCATGGAACCATTCAGGTGGGAAAACCCTCTGAAATTGAATCCAGCCATTCCCCCAGCACTGCCAAGGTCACCACTAGCCCATGTCCCCAAGTGTGACATCTACACATCTGTTACATCCCTCTAGGGATGGTGACTCCATCACTGCCGCCTGTGCCAGGGCTGCTCAGCCCTTTCAGGAAGGGAAGTTTTCCTAATATCCAAACTAAACTTCCCTTGGTACCACCAGAACCCGTTCCCTCTGCTCCTGTCCCTGTTCCCTGGAGCACAGCCCGGCCCCCCTGGCTGTCCCCTCCTGGCAGGAGCTGTGCAGAGCCACAAGGGCCCCCTGAGCCTCCTTTGCTCCAGGCTGAGCCCCTGCCCAGCTGCTCCTCGTCAGCCTCGTGCTCCGGCCCCTTCCCCGGCCCCGGTGCTCTCCCACAGCCACGTCCAGCCCCAGGAGCTCTCCTGGTGACACCAATTCCTTCCCCAGACAGAACTCTGCGTTTCTGGGGCAGCCCCTGCCGCCCCTGCCCGCTCAGCTCTGTCCCCAGAGCTGGGGACAGGGGACAGGAGGGGTTTGGGGGTCTGGGCTCTGGACGCTCTGCTCTCTTCACCGTGTGTGTAAATCACTGGGTGCACCACACACAAAGCCTCCAGCTGCAGATGATAATAAATTGGGAAGCACCATAAATAACAGCAAACCAGGCTGCCAAAGGAAGGATTTAGGTCATTCAAATCCCAGACTAGTGAGTTGCCAAATGGAGTTTAATACTGATAAGTGTGGGGCAATAACTCACCACAACCACCTCCCTCATCCCCCATTGGAGCCCTCGGGGGAGTGGTGGCTGCAGGGCTTTGCCAGGGAGATGGAGAGGGGGCCCTGACTGGGAGCACAACCAAGCCATGACTCTGCTTGCCCACGAGGGAGAAAGCAAGTGAGACAATACGGGTCCCATTAACTGAGGACAAAACCTACATCTGAAACCATTCAGGGTAAAGAAATCAAAGAGGCAATGAAAAATTAGGAGGCCTATGGAGGCAATGTCTGGTAATGGGAGAGCCAGTGCACAAGTCCACCCATAGATCCCCTGTGGAGGTCTCAGTGCATCCCACCTTGTCTGCATCCCACTATGCCATGGCAGGAGATGGACCCTGAGCTCAAAAGGGGTTTTGAGAAGGACACAAATATTAAAATTACAACTGACTAACACAGCCCAATCCTCAGCCTCTCAAGGAGGACTCCCAGGTCTCACCCTCAGTGTCAGGCTGTGGGTCTTGCTTTGCCCAGAAAATGGTGAGACTCTACATTTCATTGGTTAAAAAAGACATCTTTGGTGTCCCTTTCTATCTGCTTCTCTTAAAACAAACAAAAAAAGAGCTAGCGAAGTGTTTACTCTGAAAGGCACGTGCTGGCAGTGCTGAGGAATTCCCTTCCATGGCAGGGCTTTCTGTGCAGTCTGGTGGGAGCTGTGGACCTACCAATGCCCAGCCTGGACACTGCAAGGCACCCTGGAGGAACCAGGACCTTCTCTCCCCTCTGTCAGGTCAGATCTAACCCAGCAGGGCCACAGCAGAGCTGGACCCTCAGCCCCCAGCCCAGCAGAGCAGGAGGCTCCTCCAAAGACTGGAATGCAACTCCCATGAAAAAGTGTCTGAGAGGAACTAAAGCCAGGGGGACTTCAAGGCCCCTCAGGGGCAGAAAGGGCAGGCTAAAGAGGGAGAAAGCCTGGGTACAACGTGAAGGGCAGTGTGGGGAGCCTGGGCCATCAATCCTGCCCCAAACTGTGTGGTCCACAGCAGGGGGGTGAGGTGGGAGGGCAGAGGACAGCAGAGGTTAAACTGCAATCCAATGGCATGCAAAATCACATGTGATTGATTGGCATTGATTATCCCCTGCTGAGGTGAATCATAGCCTGGGAAACAGAAATCAATTCCACTGCATTAAGCCCAGTAAGGATCTGGAGCATCAGCAAAATGCCCTGAAACACCACAGCTCGCTGACACCACCAAGTGAAGCACAGCAAGACATGGCACAGCATGGCATGGCACAGCACCTGCCCAACCCGTTCATGCCAGTCAGGCCAGGGCAGTGGGGAGGGAAGGATGGGCTAAGTGCAAAAGCCCCGTGCCTGAGGAGCTCCCAGCCTGGGCAGCCCCGTCCCTCTGCCCATCCCAAGCGCTGCTTCCTGCAGGGATGGGGCCGGGGTCACGGCTCACACGGGACCCCCCAGCAGCTCGGGCAGGGCCGGACCCTGCTGAGCTCTGCCCTACGGCTCCTCACCACAGCAACATGCTGCTGCAGGGCAACCAACAGCTGCTCCTCTTCCCCAAAATGGAACAACACTCCTAGACCGAACAGCTAAAAATACTGGCACATTCCAAATTTCTCTGCCCTTGTTACAGCAAAGAGGAATTTTGTGCTACCCAACCTAGACGAAAGAAACTCCCATCTGGCAGCAGCCCTCGTGTCACTCAGCATCCCCCAGCAAACCAAAGCACCCATTCCAGAATGCCAGAGTGTGAATTTACATCACTCCACCATCCTGGCCAGGTGTAATTTACTGGAACTGCTGGAAAGAGTTCAGGAGGAAATAACATCATGGAAGGGTTCAGCACAGAGGCTCTCACAGCCCCAGGTGCCCAGAGCCAGGACATGAAAGGAGAGGGGCAGGCGCTGCTCCAGAGCCCAGTGCACCAGCAGAGACCATGCAGTGCGCTGGGTCATCAACAGGAGCAGAACAATAAAAGGGAAGGGAAGGGAAGGGAAGGGAAGGGAAGGGAAGGGAAGGGAAGGGAAGGGAAGGGAAGGGAAGGGAAGGGAAGGGAAGGGAAGGGAAGGGAACCTTTCAGGCAGAGCCACAACTCAGCCCACCTGAGCAGGTGAGCAGAGGGAAGCAGAGCAGCAGAGCTGCCTTTGGCCCAGCTGCCCTGGCCCCTTCCCCACCCAGCACCCATCCCTGCCCACCAGTGCTGCTGGGTCCTGGGTATGCACACAACACAAAACTCTTCCATCTGTATCAAGATGCACAACTCATTAGCTCTTGGATTAATGGCAATTTTTAATTTGTTAGGCTATGAACACCTTATTAAGCTGTTACACATCACACCTGTGGTGGCAGAACAGCACGTAAATCAAGACAATTAGCCTGGGACCCAATAATCTCTCTACCAGTGCAGATAACCCTGACTTTGTGAGGAAAACCAACAGCTGCTCTAGGGTGCCCCAGAAGACCCAAGCAGTGGCACCAGCCAGCCCCACACAGCCCAGCTCTGGGTGCGTGGGAGAGGTTCTCAGGTGCTCCCTCAGTTAACAGCCCAGGCTGGGGCAGGACAGACCCTCTGCTCACACACCTGAGATAACCACAAACCATGGTCTACAGAGCACGGCAACTTCTTTTAGGAAATCACAGAATATTCTGAGTTGGAAGGGATCTGCAAGGATCAATGCGTCCATCACTCACGTGACTGACCCATATGGAGATTAGACTCAAAATTGGCAATATTTGCACCATGCTCTAACCAACAGAGCTAACCTTGGGGGTTTAAAAGCAAACTGACTGAGAGCTGGGCAGTTTCCTGAATTATTTTTTTCTCTATTTACTTTTCTACATTATTCATCTTGCACACACACTCGGGCACATCAGGGCAGCCCTCAGGGCTGGGGTCAGAGACAGCACCAGGGCAGTGACCCAGGCTGGCAGCAGCCTTGCCCTCCTGCCCCATGCTGGGCTGCCCCCACACTCACTGCCTGTGCTGGCTCACACTGCCAGAGCATTCCAGGCAGCTCATCCCACTGCTCTGTCCCTTGGCTCACGCAGGATTTAGCTGCTATCCCTGTGCCAAGAGGCTTAGCTGCACAGCAGACACAACCTCCTCAAAATGGCTGATTTGGACTTAGGAATAGTGATGGAAAATCCAAGTCCATCTGCAAAATACACCCTTAAAATAATGAGACTTTGTAAAAAGCAGCTGAGCATTGATCAAGTCCTCCACCCTTTCCACATTAAAATCTTTAAAAACTCCAATGATTTCTGTCACAGAACTGTCTGGGCACTTCTCATGCTTGGTTATAAAGGCATAAGCAACCCAAAAAGTGTCCTGGTTCCAAAATACCTTCTGAAAACCTATGATTTCCAGGGACATCACTGGTTGCTGAAAACCTGAACATCTGACAGAGGAAGATACTCACAGATGGTAACAATAGTGAGCTCTTACTATTTACAAGATCTTCGTCTGTAGCAGGAACACAAAAGCTGCTTTTCCCAAAAGGTAACTCTGACCCTCAGCACACCCCTGTGTCCTGGGGTGCTGCCTTGCAGACCCAGGGGACTCTCAGTGCACAGCCCTGCATTGGACTGTTCTCACAGACGAGGGGTCGGTGTGCAGACACTGGGATGGATGATTTCCAACACACTTCATGTGCCATGCAGTCTGTCTTTCTGGTCATCTTGCTGCAGCCATCTGTTAGCTGATCAGCAAAAACTATTGACTGTTGAAAAATTTTAATTAGAAGTACCCAAATGTCAGCTAAGTGAGTAAAATTCAGAAGCAGCAATCTTTGCTCTCATGTAGAGCAGCTATTTTCAGCTTACAACCCATTTTTGTTACCATCTTGCTCTGATGTCATTCTCTGTCACATTATTCCAGTTTGGTGCCCCTGGAACAAGCCCCTTGGCTGAACATGGGAGGCACAACATGCACCTACTGCTTCCCACAGGAGCTTCTCACAGGAACGTGGCCCTGGGTGCCACAGAGAGAGGATCACAGAGCACATTGCAGAGCACTGGAGATGCAGGGATGGGGGCCCGTGGGCAAGCCTGGGCACAGGGTGGCCGAATGAGCTGCCTGCAGGTGGGGCAGCCTGGGGGGCAGCACCAGGACAGAAACACAGCTGGGTCAGCAGGGAGACACAAAGGGTCTGGCACATGAAGGGGAACGGGGGGAGGCAAAAGGGGAATGTGGCCGATGGAATATGGACACCTTCAGCATGGGAAAATGACCCCTCTCTGCCGTAATCCACCTCTGCAGGGCGCACCCACAGCAGCCACGCCCGTCAGAGTGGTGGCATTTGAAAAATGTTCTTAACGCTCCAATTCCAATTCTACAGGAAAGCAAACACACCAACACTGTGCAGACAGTCCCTGGCATTTGCTGCACGGATTTGAATTTAATCAGCCCAAGATGGCTTAATCCAGCACCTGGGGCTGTGCTAAGATGGCAGCACAATGGCACTGGGGCAGGCCGTGCCACCCAGAGCCCTGGCTGTGCCCTCCCCACCTCAGCACCCGTGTCTGGGCAGACAGGAGATCTCAAACTGACACCAGTGCTGCCCCAGCAGCATTCCCCTGCCTCTCCCTGTCCCAGCCAGGCCCCAGTGCCCACAGACCCCTCTCTGGGAGCTGGCACGGCCTGTTAGCACACCCCACTGCCCTCCTGGTGCCTCAGGAGCCGGTGCCACTCAGGGTCCTCCCTCTGGGATGTGCCCCATTCCCAGAGTGCCACAGGTGCCCGTGGCAGGTGGCCACTGTCGGGAGCTGCCTCCACACATGGCTCAGGGCCACTGCCAGCCACTGCCAGCCCTCCTTGCCGGGGCATAAACCCTCCACAAGGCCCTGCAAGAGCTCAGGCTAACCCAGAGCCCCTGCACGGGCCAGACCACAACACACGCTTTATCTGCTCCCTCTAAAACTCATCACAAACTACATTTTCTGCTGACTTTAACATTTCTTCCCATGGAAGACAGATGTCTGTGCCATCATTTTCAATCTGCTCCTGGAAGAGCTTGTCTCAAGACATTTTCCTTGCAGTACTTTAATTAAACTTTCTTTCTTTCAATTTAGTTGGGTTCATTAAGTGATGTCCTGAGCCACTGAAATGAATTGCTTAAAAGTGATTTGTGCAGCAGCTTGAAGGAGCAGATTGCAGCTATAAATGAGCCTGTCTTTGAACTTTACAAGTTTTGCCACTTGGGGTGCAGAAAGCACCCAAAAGCCTCAAGTCCCTGGGGAGGGCCCAAGGTCTCTGTGGGCAAGGCAGCATTCCTGGCTCCTGCTGGTAAGTTACAGAGAGTGAAAAACACTTGTTTATAAACTGCAAATGGAAATAACAAATATTTCTCCTTGAAAAATAACAAATTTCATATATACAGCTTTCTTTAGTGAAAACAAAACCCTTGTTTGTTACAGGGAATAAATTCTAGGATGTCAGAGGCTTCCAAACAGAAGCATGGACAGTCACTAGATCCAGTGAAAACTCTCTTCCCGTCAGATGGTCAAGAGCCAATAGACACAACTATACAACATCCAGCAACTTCCACTGAAAAGCTGCACTGATAAACAGCATGTTCTCTTACAGCCCTCACCTTCTAAAAATGAGGTGAGAGCTAGGTACTTCATCTCTTTTCCTCCTGCTGTTGTCAGTGAGAAAGCAGGTTCTGGATGTTATCTGACACTGCTTCTCTACACCATCCATGGGCTGCCCAATACTTACCCAAAGACAAGGCACTGGGCTTCCCTCTCTCTGCCCCTGCCTGCTGAGGTTCAGCAGGAGACAATCACATTGTTTGATCTCAGCTGCCTCAGTCACACTCAGCTTTAGCTCAGAGCTCCCCACGCAAACACAGCTTCACCCGACACACATCAGCCTCCAGGGACTCTCAATGTCACTGCCAGCCCAGCCAGGCCTCTGCAAGCCTGGAGGTGTCCTGGAACGCTGAGGGGTTTGGGACAGCCTCTGCTACAGAGAGGGGTCAGTACCATGGCCACGGTTCAGTACCAGGGTCACAGCCCCTGGGCGGCAGAGCACCATCCCAGCACTGCATCTGACACCAGCTCACTCCAGGCAGGCGGAGCAGCAGCTCCACTGTGACGTGCTGCCCCTGCAGCATCCTCCTAGCACAGGCACAGCCAGATCAGCCACGTCTGCGTGGCCTCCACCACGCAGGGAAGGGAGAGCTGGGCAATTTGAGCTGGTCTCACACCCCAGACAGCGCTTGGGGCAGGTCAGTCACTGCCACTGCCACTGCACAGCACAGGGCAGTGCTTCACCCAGGGCTGGGGAGCACTGCCCAGGGCACGAGGAGCAGAACACTTCTGCAGAACAGCCACCACAGCCAGAGCAGCTGCGGGACACCCAACAGGGTGCAGCCCCTGCCCCTATGCCCAGGTGTGTGCTGCGGGTAAGGGTGTGGATTTTAACAGTTCTGCTGGAAAGCTGCTTCCCATTCTGAGAGAAATCTAGGCATTATTTAATTCAAAACAGAAAACAAGCTGCACTGTGGGCTGTGAGCAAGTTTGGGCTTCATTCGGAAGGGGGAAAAGTGAAAATACTAATTAACCCCAGTTGTTGGAAGAACGCCTTGCAGAAACATTATTCAGAATGGGTCACAAATCATAAAATAATAATAATAAAAAAAGCCACAATGCTCTGGGGACATTAAGCGATTACAGAGAGTTGTTATTTGGCTGATTTTCACACTTCATTAGCATGTGCATAATTTAACAAGTGAACGTGCTGAGGGCTGGCAACACATAAGAGCCACTTTCTTGAAACACCAACTGTAAATTGGGACACCACAGTTAGGGGGTTTGTTTTAAATCATGATGGAAAAGCAACGGACATGAATTCCAGGCCTTCAGCAGAAGAAATGGATTTTCAGGGACTACAGGCCAAGCAGAGAGGTGCTATGGGAAGGTAACTGCCCCTTTGGACATGGCCCAGAGAGCCCAGCTCCGCATGGCTGGGAGCTGCCTCAAAGCCATTTAACACAGAATTAGGTAAATCTGGATAAAAACAACACCGTGAATCTGTGACCTTCTGCTGCTCCCACTTGTCTGGCACTCACCACAGAGCAGTGGGGATGGCACTGAAGCAGAGGGTGGACAGAGTTTGGGAGTTACCATCAGAACAGGCAACCTTCCAGCAGGGAGAACGGAGGGCAGGAAACAAAGGGGATTTATCAGTACCAGGATGGCCACATCACATGGAAGGGGCAATGCCAAGACAAACCAGAGCACCCAGGGCCCCAGGCTGCTGCCAGCCCTCGCTCAGGCCACGGTGGCTGAGAGCTCACGGGCATCCCAGCAGAGCCTGTGACACGGGGGGACTGAAGGCTCCTCAGCCACCAGCCAGGGACAGGGAGGGGACACTGAGCGACTGAAGGCTCCACAGCCACCAGCCAGGGACAGGGAGGGGACACTGGGGGACTGGAGGCTCCTCAGCCACCAGCCAGGGACAGGGAGGGGACACTGGGGGACTGAAGGCTCCACAGCCACCAGCCAGGGACAGGGAGGGGACACTGAGGGACTGAAGGCTCCTCAGCCATCAGCCAGGGACAGGGACACCCTGGCCCAGCAGCCAGGGCACCCCAGTGCTGTCTCCCACAGCACCTAACAAGGTGGGCAGACACGGCAAGCACAGGTGTCCAGCACCTGTGAGCTGAAGGCAAAGGGATGGTTCAGATGAGGGAGAGACAAGACCTCTGCAAGAAAAAAAAAATCTCTTCCTCCTTTTTCCCGCACTGTGTGGCAGCCACATCTCTAAACACTGTTCCAGATTGTAATTTCCCTATATTTTAACAGAGATTCTGTTTATGAAACTGCAAGAGGATTTAGTACTTATGAATAATGCCATGAGGTCTGGGAGATGTTTCTTTATATGATTAACTGACCACAGGCCATTTGTTTTACAACAAAGAGGCTCAATGATCCGTGCACTCTGATTTATTCAGCCCCCATCTACTGCAGTGGCTGAAACCTTCCTGGTACCCATATCTGCACAAGGATGGGAGGAATGCAGACCATGAGAGCCTCTGCATGCCAGTCCATCAGCTGGGGCAGCACTGATGGGCAGGATCCCCAGATGATGGCAGGGGAACCCAACTGGCACACCAGGTTTCACAGTGAAGCAGGCCAGGGTTCAGCTTTCGAGCTCTCCCTAATGCTGTCCTCACTGGGGCATGGCTGCGGGTTTCACCCACAGTTCTGATTTCAGATACAATATTTGCTGCGAAGATAACGGGTATTACAAAATAAACTAGGGGATTTGATATTGGCCCTGCCCTATTGGGCGCCGTTGACACTGTTTGTTGATGAAATACTGCTGCACTGAAACAGAGTGCGAGAACTGGCGAGTGGACTTCACTCTGAATAGAAGTGGAACTGACAAATGTACTGTAATTGTCCAAATTGAGCAGCTGATGGCAAGTACCTGGCATCCTCCGGGTATCACACACTTTTTCTCTCCAGCAGCACTCCTGCATTCCAGGAAAGGATGCTGGAAATGTTACCTTCCTTCTGAATTTGGCTCTTAATAATTGAACAAGAAATTATATGGCCACAGAAGAAGTCTGAGTTTCTCCATCCAATGAAACACAGCAATGCCTGGTTGGGCACTTTATGTTGTTTTGTTTTGCTGTACATAAATAATGAGGAGTGAGGATGCAGTACTTTGACGTTGAACTTGGGAGTATGAGCAAAGCTACAGTGAGAGTAAGAAATTATGCAAAACCATTTGTGCTTGGAATGTCAATGTTTCAAGATGATGCAAACAGGCACTTTTTAAACCTCTTCTAAAAACCCAAAGAAGCCTTGGGACCAAACCATATGGTTTAAGTCAGCAGCCTATAGCAAGCTTAATGCTTCTGCCAGCCAGCAAGGATTTGGGCAATTAGTTTATTAATGTGTTTATGTAAACAAAGAGAAAAAAAGTTGGGGAAAGTCTCATCCATTTCTCTCTGCCAAACTTATTGAGCATCATCAAACAGAGAAAATGCAAATCTAAGAAACTTTAAAACCCAACAAAGCCCCAGCCAGCCCCAGCACCCTGACGAGGAGAACTGGATCCCATCACATATACAGGGCTCAGTGGTGTCTTACCAGAGTAATGAGGAATGGGCAAAATGGTCCCTTCCAACCTCAAGAGTCTGTGGAACCTCAAGCAGAAAAATACCATATCCCTTACAGTTCATTATTATATATCCCTGACTCAGGACAAGGAATATCTAATTATCCCAATTGCTTCTGCTTTGGGAATGGGCCCTTTACACTTGGATAAAGGTGCCTATAAACAGCAGCATTTCTGCCTGCTCAGGCAGGGTCAGGTTTTATATGCTCTGAGAAGATTAACTTTATTCTTAGTGAAGAATTTAATTACAGGAAGCGATTAGCCAAGTGCTCCCAGTCAATACAGATGCAGTACAAGCTGTGCAGGAGTGGGCACCTTTGCTCCTGTGCAGGAAGTCCAGAAACACTGACATTATTGCAAAGCCATTTGGGTTTTAAGTGACACCAGCCAGACCTGGATCTCCACAGGCCAATTACAACATGCTGACTTAAGCAACTTTCAGCAGGGCTGGGAAACCAATAAAAAGACAGCAGGAGGCTGAAAGTCCATTTTAAAATGCAGGAATACATCAGTTTATAGGTTTGTTTTCTAATTGCAACACTGCAAAAATCAATGGCTTTTGAAAAGTAAAAGAAACACAGAAAACTGCTTGCAAACTCTGCTAGCCAGAAAACAGCACTTGCTGATAAATGTAACTGTTTTCTCTGTCTTTTGGTGAACAGGACAAAAGAATGCCTTGAATATTTGCCATCTCCTGTAACCCTTTCCACGGCATGTTAATAACTGCAGCTATTCACTAAGCAAGAAAAAACTGTAATTAAATATACCTAAAACAGCTTTCCAGCCTCCAAATAGCACTGCCAAGGGCTAACAAAGGCTAAATCCAGCAAGCCAGCCCAGCTGCCTGCTAGCAGGCTCCCACTGAGGCAGCGATGGTGGGAGCCCACACTGAGCACCCAGCGGGGACAGCTCTCCAGGATGATGCCATGGAGCTTTTTCTGCTGCTAATTACCACCCACACGCCCTCCCAGGCCTGCTTGTGCACTGAGAAGGCACTGGCTGGAGCCACTGCTCATCAGCTGCTGCCCTGAGCCTGACACACAGGTTTTCCAGGGGGTGCTTTCATTTGAAGGTCTGAGACTGCATATGCAGAGGAAAAAACCCTTTTTCTGGCAAACCCTTGTCCTCTATTTCATCACCTCATCAATAACTTTGCACATTGTCAGAAACAGATGGCAGGGAAAGAAAGAGGTTTGGGGAAGCAGCAGCTATCGGGAGATCAGGAACAAAGTGGCTCCCAAGTCTGGAATTCTGCTGTATACCAGTACCTCAAACCAGGGCACAGCTCCTCCCTGGAGCCAGGAAAATCACTCCCAGCCAGGGAAGTGAAGAGCACATATTCCTCCTCAGCCTGGCTGCTCCACCACTGTGGGACAAAGCCCTGCAAGGCAGAGCTGGTGCTGCAGTGCCTGCTTGGGGAGGAGGGCTGGCACTCACTGCTGTGGGCACTCCCCGGGTCAAGCCACAGCCTATAAACACGCTGAACAGTGGGCAAGATGCTTTGCCTGTCCCCAGCAAATGCTGAGCCAGGGCAAGACACCCAGCCTGACGTGGACAGACACCTCCTGCACATGGGAACATGAGCATTCCTGCTGAGATGAGTCCCTCCAGAACATGAAAGGTGCAGTAAAATGGACCTGAAAACAGCCTCACAGCTTCCTTCTCAAGAGAAAGCAGAGCCCTCTTAATTAAAGAAACAAAGCCTTTAAGAATAGTACTCCAAAGCCCCTCTGGTTGCCCAGGCTGCCTGGGTCCCTGGCAAAGGCAAACACACCAGACATGAGCACAATTTGGAGCAATTTCTGGCAGCTCTGTGCAGAATATTTCCTCCTGCGTCGGAAGGAGGGCTCTGGCTCACCCTGCACCACTCTCCTGCTGCTCCCACACCAGCAGGTCCATGGCTGGACCCACCCCTTGCCCCACGAGAAGCTGAGAGCTGGGAAGGGGCAGGGGTGAGTGAAAGAAAAGGCAAGAGCCATGTCCCCAAGCCCAGCAAGCAGAAGATTCACTAGAGGTGGTGACAAGTGTGTGTGTGTGTGTGTGTGTGTGTGTGTGTGTGTGTGTGCATGTGTGTGTGTGTGTGTGTGTGTCTGTGTCTGTCTGTGTGTGTCTGTGTGTGTCTGCGTGTGTGTGTTTGTGTGTGCTTGTGTGTGTGTGTGTGTCTGTCTGTGTCTGTGTGTGTCTGTGTGTCTGCGTGTGCATGTGTGTGTGTGTCTGTGTGTGTCTGTGTCTGTCTGTGTCTGTCTGTGTCTGTCTGTGTCTGTGTGTGCGTGTGTGTGTCTGTCTGTGTCTGTCTGTCTGTGTGTGTGCAGCCAAGCACACAGACATGCGCAGCAGCAAGTGGAGACACAGCTAACTGTCCAGAGCCATATGGGCTCTTCGATTCACAACTGCTCATCCCTGAGAAAAGGGTCCCCAAAATGCTTGTGAGCATTCCTCTGTCCTTCTGCCTCCTTCCACAGGTAGAATACCCCATCAGGAAGGGGGAGATGGCATCTGCCTGCCTGAGAGAGAGCCTTGGTGCTGGTTTTGGCTGTTCAAGGGGCTGGCAGGATGGGTGGTAAGTCAAAGGCCTCAAAAGACAACATCCTTCTGCAACACAGACATGTAGAACCACAGTCCTCCCATCCCTGTAAAGCACACGGGACACTGGGAGCACACAGCCAGAGATGACAGGGACAGGATCTCCCACCTGCACTTAGCAGACAAAGCACCATGGCCGTGTCCATCCTCAGCCAGGGCCAGGGAACACGAGGGTTGGGATCTACAGCCCATGACACGCCCAGGCAGCCTTCACATGGAAACTGACAGCAGCATTTGGCCCTGAGAGCCCAACTTAGAGCAGGGCTAATTGTATTAAGGACCACACAGCGTATTGCTTTATTTGTAATGAGTTTTAGGCTTCGGAAGCTGAGAATCCCATCTGCAAGAACAGACTGTTGCAGGATTCATCTATTAATAGCCACTGGTACACACTTCCAGCTGAGGGACACAAGGAGGGAGGAGACAACCAGATGGAGATAATGCATTAGGGTGACACAAAGCCAAAAAAAGGATGATCCACTTCCCCACATCCTCACACACATCTCAGGCTTGCAGCAGGGAGCAAATGAAGTGTCACATGTGATTAACTCATAAACATCCTAATTAGAAAGTTCTTACACTTGATCAAATGTCCAAATATGACAAGACTTCAGTGTCCTCCCCAGAGCCCCATGCAAACAAGGAAACACAGCAGACTTCAGCTCCAACTTCAAAGCAAGGCCCATGCCCAGCATGGCACGTGTAAGATCCTGTTTATGAAGTGCTTTGAGAGCTGCTGGTGGAGGTGAGTTGGATGAGAACCAAGAGCCACTCTTCTCCCTTCTATGCTACACCCAGATGAATTCTCTGACTCAGGCTGACCTCCAAACCAGCCTGTCAGCAGAAGCTGTTGCCACTGATGGCAATGGTGAGAAACTCTGACCATCCAAAGGTCCATGGGAGACATGGATCTGGCCTCACTGTTACCAGAAACAGCCCCAGCTACAAGGTAATCTCTACACAGCATCATCTTCACAATCTTGGGTGAATTCAACCATTTAGTGCCACAGGTACTGACGCCTAGCTTTGTTTTTATGCCCAATGTTTTTCTGCCTGATGACTTCCATCAAAAAGCTGAATACCCTGTTACAGCTGGAGCCGCTCAATCAGTAACACCTCGCTGCTGCACATTGCAGGACTCCTAATGAAAAACATTGCATCAAGTTGCCAAATGACAGTATGGAACAGGATCCATAGCCAGGTCTCTGCTGCAGGAGAGCCTGTGCTGAGCTCCCCAGGAGCAGAGGGGCTCCCTCAGTACCCCCAGGATGCCAGCAGCATGGCAGCCCATCAGCACCGGGTTTGCTCCATCACCATAACACACTTGCTAGCAGGAGTCCGGAGGCTCCCCACAGTGCCTGCAGCTCCAGCCCCCCAGCCATCTCCCTGGCTGCTCTCCAAACAGAACACAGCAGAAGCACAGCTCACAGCATTGCTGAGCAAAGCCAGCAGAGCTCCTGGGACTCACAGGCATCACCAGGGGCAGGCAGGGTCCCACTGGACTCCAGCCATGACCTGCAGATGGAAATCATGCAGGGTCAGGCGGCTGCACGACCCCCAGAGCAGAGCCCTCACCTGAGGCCAGCGTGGAGAAACACCCTCACCAAAACTTAGCCAAAACTCAGCCAAAACTCAACAGTTTGTCACTGCTGAGAGGCGCAGGTCCCTGTTTGCTCTGGTGCCTTCAAACAGAGCAATTCTGTAGAAGGAAACTGCTGCAGAGGTGCTTGTGAAGATTGTGGTGGGACTCTGGCTTCTGCCAAGAAATCAGGCAGACAAGCAGACTGCCCCTGGATCCCTGCAGGACTCGTATCCTCCAGCTGAGAGTGTTACCCGAACAGATCTTCCCAAGCAGAGGCAATCACAGGCAGACATCTGGCACACCATTCCTGCTAGCCAGAAATGTTCAATGGGGAACCAGTTACAAAGCAACACTGCTCACGCTGTTATTATAATTAAGAATCTGTCAGCCTGCTGAAACGAAGGCCAAGTTTATTTAGGGATTGTGAGGGAGGGCTCTCCAAAACAGCCTCTCTAATTCTCTCTCTTCCATTCCCCAGAACCCACAGAGATGCAGGTTTCCATGGACAACTTGTGGTTGGAGCAACCTCCACCAGTGCTGACACCTAACCTCCAGCAGCAGACCCCATCTCCTGCTCCAAAACAGCAAATGCAAGGGTCCCCCTAATCATTATGGGGGTTTCCAGTGGAACTAGGAAGAGCAGGCGTGTCCCATCCACAAGCAGGTACAGTGGGTGAGTTTCCACTGGTGCTCCTCCTGCCTCAAGGGGCCATGCCATGCACCTCACCTTCAGGACAGCACCTCAGGGGTCTGCAGAGCAGGACCCCAGGAAGCAAAGCTTGTTTGCCTGGGACTCCATGCTGGCTGAACAGCCTCCCACTGCACATCTGGACACTGCAGGTCTCT
Source organism: Agelaius tricolor (assembly GCF_023055355.1). Taxonomy (NCBI): domain Eukaryota; kingdom Metazoa; phylum Chordata; class Aves; order Passeriformes; family Icteridae; genus Agelaius; species Agelaius tricolor. The sequence continues at coordinate 18,734,973 of NW_027269278.1, forward strand.
GGGCACCTGTCAAAGGGCTCCAGTGCTCCTGGAGCACCAGGCATGCGATGGGCAGTCTTCCTGGCAGTAGGTGAGTGCCCCACAAGCACATGAGAACACCCAGTGATGTGCACTGTGTGCCTGTGCGAGTTTAATGCAGGAGCCAGGTGTTAAACAAGCTACAGCCCCCCCGACCCAGCACTGGTCAGCATCTAGCCCCATCAGCCTGAGCTCTGTGGTGAGACAGACTTAAGGGCTGCTGCCCCTGCACTCCCTGAGCTGGGCCCTTCTCGCTCAGTACAGTTGACTCAGGCTGCAAGGGAAGGGATCTGTCACCCCTGCTCCCCAGCTGCCAGGCTGCTGCAGGAATGGGCAGTCAGGCCCTGCACGTGGTGTTTGGCCAATGCCTGCACTCCTCAGGAAGCTGCTGCTCCCCAGGCCCCAACCACCCTGCCTTTACTCACAGAGCTAACAAAGGCAATGCCAGGAAATGCCGGATAACTCAGCACCGAGGCTGCACTGCTCATTTCAGGGCTACCTGGTGCACAGCAGCACACAGGCAGGGGCCCAAGCGCTGCCCCCAGCTCTGCCAAGGCAGCCAGGGGCAGCACCACCACTGAAACACAGCTGCAGCAAGCAGAGGACACCCAGGACACCGCTCTGGAGCTGGCTGACCATCACTGGGCGCTGTTGGGGCACAGCATTGCTCCATGCCCAACAGCAGTCAGGGTGCCAGGGCAGGGTGAGAGCAGGGCAGGACCACAAGGGCACTGACCGGAGCCACACCAGCTCAGGTCACACGTCAAATCACAACTGAGACACATCTCTTGCCATGAGCTTGCCATCAGCTGATGAGGACCCAGATATCAAGAATGAAAACACCAAGATGAAACTTTAAAAACCCATTGGTCTTCCAAAGTCTACAACACCTTGAAAGTGAGCATATTTTGGGAGCCCTGTTTGTGTGGCTGTTTTGGGCTGGGTTCACTGAAGCCATAGATGAACCAGGAGCCATTTTGGGGTCCGGGGCTTCCCCCACTGTTGCACATCTCAGCGAGCTCGTTACCAGCATTTGGAGAGGTTCAGCTTTGATACTCCTTGCACTAAAATGAGTTGCAGATCAAACCAGGCAGTCAACAGAATTTTTAAATTAAACTACAAAATTATTTAAAATCCCCTTTGAGGACGTTATCACAGGGTTAACACCCACTCTTGGCTTCAGATAATACAGCAGCAATAAATGGTAATGTGCTCTATGAAACATGATTTATTTTTGCTGAGCAGGCTTGGCATTATAAATCTCAGCACTCTTAACATTTAAAGTTGTTATTCTAATGACAAAATAGACATGAGGGAGATAACAGTCTTTATCTCCATTAATGTTTTATTGTTGTTCAGAGAATATGGATATGGACTGATCCAAGCATAGGAAAATCACAGCAATTTGTTTGCACATTGGGGAAGCTGAGATAATGGTTGTGTTTTATGACCACACCAGGGAATCAGCTGAAATGCAGGACAGAGCAGATCAAAATGCGGGATTAATCGGCTGCTTTGGTTTCTGGTTTATATTCTGGTTACATTTCCATTCCCAGGACCTGCCTTAGCATGACATTAGAAGAGATGGTCCAACAGCTGACTCGTGGCACCCAAGGAAGTGAGGAAACAGGCTTTGAAGGAAACAAAAAAGGCTGCACAACAGTTCTGTGCAATGCAGACCAGCAGCACTGCCAGGGAGGCAGGATCCTTCTGGGCATTCAGCTGCCTGGAGCCGACTCTGCTCTCCCCGAGCGCGGCTGTCGGGGCCCCTGCAGCTTCCTGTGGTGTCACAGCACAGAGCTCCTGACCTGCCCGGCATTTCCCCTCCCTCCCAAGGCACACCACACCTCAGAGGACCCCAACACCCTCTGTAAGCTGAACCTGAAACAGTGAGCGGAGCTGCAGTGAGGGCTGTGCTCCGGAGGCTTAAGCAGATAAAAGCTGAAAACCAAAACAACAGAAACTCCAGACAAACCACACAGCCACCTGCCCCATCCTGGGACCCCCTGGGCCAGACAGGGCAACCCTTTCCCCTCAAGAAATCAGGTGCATGATGCATCAGGGAAAAACAACAACCAGCGCTGCCCTCATTGACTCCAACAGCTCAATCACACCTTTTCTGGGAGGATGGCAGGGAGGTGAGCTGGGGACAGCATTCCTGACAGCACACAAGCAACACACCACAACACACCAGTGTGCACATCTGGCCTCCAGTGCCCAGGTGCTGGGGCAGGTGGCCACGGTGGCATCTCAGCCTTTCCCAGAGTGCTGGGTCAGGCCCAGGCCAGTTCCAGGTTTGCTGTGCCTCAACTGCCCCTCCACAGGGCAGGGCAACCGCCAGCTCCCCAAGTCGTGGGGATTCGGGAGGGCTGCAAAGAGCTCAGGTGCCACTGCCCAGGGCAGCTCTGCACAGGAATGCTGAGGTGAGAGGTCCGGGGGCCTTTTGGTCAGCTCCAGGCAGAGTGGCTGTGCAGCAGCTGCCCCAGCACCGGCTGCGCGGAGCCCCGGTACGTGCCTGGGCACTCCCCACCGTGCCCGGAGCCCGGAGTGCCCCCCGGCACTGCCCGGAGCCCCGGTACCTGCCCGGAGCCCCGGTACGTGCCCGGTACTGCCCCCCGGTACGTGCCCCAGTTCGTGCCCTGGTACATGCCCCGCTACGTGCCCCGCTACGTGCCCCGCTACGTGCCCGGTACTCCCCCTCGGTACTGCCCGGAGCCCCGGTACGTGCCCGGTACTCCCCCCCGGTACGTGCCCGGTACGTGCCCGGTACGTGCCCCGGTACCTGCCCGGTACTGCCCCCCGGTACTCCCCCCCGGTGCCCCCTCCCGGCCCTGCCCGGCCGCTCCCTGCGGTGCCCGAGCCCCGGGCCGGCCCTGCCCGCAGCTGGGGCTTTGTGCCGGCTCAGCGCCTCGCAGCGAGCGCCGCACAGCCGCCCTGGGGAGGAGCGGCGAGAGGCAGCCGCTATTTTTAAGCCGCCTGATCAGCACCGTGCCCGGCCAACGCGCCCCGGCCCCGCTGCGGGCGGGGCTCACCGCACCCGCCACGCGCCTCTCACCGCGCCCCGACAGGCGCCAGCTCCGGCAGCAGCAGCGTTTCCCTGTGACCCAGCAGCGGGCACGCATGTTCTCAAAGGATTTTTTCCACCAGCATTTATTGCCCCAGCCTAGCAATCACTAACAAGCAAGTCTGGACTCAATAATCTTGGAGGTCTTTTTCAACCTTAATGATTCTATGAGTCTAAGCCTGCTGGCAGGGGTACACCTCTGCCCCAGCTTGCAGAGTTAGGGAAGCTGATGATTACCGTGTCTGCCACAGCATTAGGCCCTTCCACCTACCGACCTTCCAGGCACCAGGTCTCACCAGCTCTTTTGGGAGGAGGCGTCAGGGGTTTGGCACAGCCCTGCAGACTCCTGATCCCAAAAGCAGCCATAGGGGCAATCTGCTGGGCCAGATCAGGAGCACATCCCACCCAGCATCCTGTCTCCAACAGACAACAGGTGATACACAAACAGCAATCAGCAACGTTTCCACTAGCATTCTCCTACCCTCTGCAATATTCAGCCCAGGGGGCTCATCAACCAGAGGTGGTCTCTCTACATTTAATAAATCTTGACCACTCCACCAAGGCCCTCAATTCCATCTCAAAACCTGATGAGGGTCTGTCCTGTCAGGCACCCCAAGGATCACCTGCAAGCGCCCACAGCACAGCTCGGGGTGCTGGGCCTGAGGGCCTGACCAGGCTGGGTTCTGATCTGCTGCAGCTGCAGATCCCACAGCAACAGGGACCAGGCTAACTCCAGGCTGTAAGGCCAGACCCCTTCGGGTGCTGTTGGTGCCTCCTGGGAGTGACCCAGCTTTCCCAGCCCTGGAGAGGCAGCAGCTTGCTTCTTGCACAGAACTGAGGGGACAGAGACAGACGCAAGCCATTACCAGTGCCCAGGCACCCTCCTCACAGTCCATCTGCAGTGGGTCAGCCACATCATTACCTGCTCCCAGTCCTCTCAGTAATCTCTAGATTACAGAGTCCCTAGGCACATCTATTCTCTCATTAATCTGTAGATTAAAGCATCCCCAAATCGGCTTTGACGTAGAGCATTGCAAACAGTTGAGTTATGCTGTGCTTCTGCCGAGATCCCATATGAGACAGAACAAGGGATGGACCCACGTGTCTGTGGGTCCAGGGAAGGGATGTCTAAACACAGTACTTGCATCATTTGCAACAACAGAAATACCCAACAGCTCTTGCCCTAAACCAGCACTGGGAGATGCTTCACTTGATGCTTTTCTGGAGACTAAAAAACCTACAGATTTTTAAAAAATCAACCACCGTACCATAGAGAGCTCGGGGCAGCCTTCCCTGGCATCAGGGCAGGGAGGCACTGGCATCAGGGCCCCTTCCTGCAGCACCATGGCAGGGCAGCATGGGAATGACTGAGATGCTGACAGAGAGTTACAGAGGGAGTAACAAGATTAAAGCAGGAAAAGGAAATAAAGGCTTAGTGATAGATTTTGCAACAGCAAAACCTACTCGGTTTGGAAAACACCCCCTCAGGAGATTAAACACTTGCAGGGGCTTTAGCCAGGCCCAGGGAAGGGCGCAGGGAGCAGCCATGCAGGGGCCCAGGAGTGGCTGCAAGGTGTCACGACTGTCCTGCCCAGCAGGGTCAGCCCCGTGCCTGCAGGGGAGAAAGTGCCTTGGCAGAGCCATTGGGAAACACGGACATCCCTCAGGGGATCCAGGATGGACCCCACAGCGGCCCCACACCATGAGCACTCCTAAGGATCCTTCTCCAACAGCACAACCGCCTGGCCAGGCCACCTCCCCACCAAGGACCCTTAAGGCCACATCTCCAACAAGCACATCTAGAAGTGGAAGCTGCTCCAATGGTTGTTTGTATTCAAATGTCTCAATTTGTCCTACTTTTGGCTGGGCACTCGGCAGAATTGCCAATGAAGATAGATTTAAGCAAAACAAGAACAAATCAAGCATATTTTCTGGACATTTTTCATGTGAGCTCTGCCGCTCTGCAGCAGTGCTCTGAGATCTGAGCTGGCACTGCCCTGGAACCCACTGGTCCTGCTCCCCGTGGCCGGTAGACCTTGTGGCACAGCCGGGGACGTGGGCTGCACCTCAGCACCTCCCTGGCAACCCGAGTCGAATTAGTGCAAGGGCCCCGCTTCTTCTCAGCAATACTCCGAGCTGCACAAGAACAAGGCATTCAAATGTGCACTTGTGAAATACCATCCTCACCCCACATTTGCATGAAAATACCAGACCTATTTAAGTGACAACGACACTTCACTAAAGCAAATTACATAACTGGCTATTTCCCTCAGCTGACACACCAGAGACACTTTCATTTCCAAAGCAAGTCTGCACTTGCTGCATAGCGTTTGGAAGGATTTTCTTCTTTTTAAACCAGATACCACAGCGTTTTAGGTATATGCTGCTTTCACATGTAGGAAAAAATGAAACTCAATTATCTAAATTTTTTATCTTAGCAGAATCTACCATTTCAAAGTGCAGTCAGCCTCCCTCTAGCAGAACCATTGCAAGGAGTCAGGAGTTCTATATAGCACGAAGGGAAGAAAAACTCCCAGCTGATAGACAGCCATTAAATCCCCTCCTGCACTTCCCCCTGCCCTGCCACCGCAGCAGGGATCTCACCGGCTGATTCTGTCATCTACTGCACAAATGCCTCTGTTTCATTTCTACCGAGAGGATTGCTGTGGTTCCCTAGTACGACGCACAAGGTCCTTCTGAAAATGCCAGCATACAGCCACAGATTGCAGACAGACTGGATCTTACCACTGAAAACCACCAGCCTTCCCAGAAATCACTGTGGGCTCCTCTCCACCCTCCACCCTTCCCCACCAGGAAACCTGAGCTCTCAGCAGGTCACAACAAGGTAGCTACAGCCTCATTTCACATTTGCTGGCTGTTGCAGCTGCCTTTCAGAACGCAGCAACAACAAAATCATCCTTCAGAGAGCACAGCACATGGCGATGTGAGCAGACAGCCGGGAGGTCCCACCGTGGCCACAGCAGCCTCCCGGAGGCACCGGCCCGCGCCGCCCCTCTCGGCAGAAACGTCAGCGTGGTGTGGCCTCCACAGGTCCTTCACTCAGCGCCAGGGCAGGTCTGCCCACTCAGCCCAGAGTGCAGCAGCACCTGGCCCCACAGCACGTCCTGCTGGCCCCACAGCACGTCCTGCTGGCCCCAGGCCCACAGTGTGAGACTCCCAGGCAGAGCAGCAGAGCCAGGGGTGCCCCAGGACAAGCCCTCCCCAGCACCTGGGGGCTGTCACGCTGAGCACTTGCATTCCAGCTACACACAAGCAACACAAAAAAACCCATTTCTTTGGCTCATCAGGTATTCAAGCTTTCCATTACTATATCAAGCCAAAGACTTTCCACTAGATAAACCCTCCTTTAGCCATGTGACAAAATTCCCAAAGTCTAGCTTCCTCTAAGTCTCATGAGGATGACACCATAAGTGAAAGCCTCTTTGGCTACTAATTAAGCTACAAATAAGCCTGCTCAGACTCTGGTATGGAGTCTGGTTCTTGAAGCCTCATTGAAGGTGTCAGTGCTACCAGAAAGGGTGGGGGTTCAGTTTTGCTTTACATCAGCTGCACTTTCCTCCCGAAGCCAGAGAGCAAAGGGAGGTTATGACAGAGCTGATGTGAAGTTGACAGCTCTTCAGCTACCAGGGAAGATAGCAGAGGCAACAGCAGCTCCATCCCCATCCCTCCTTCACCCCTCGCTGCTGGAGCTGCCTTTGTGGTGGCTGCAGCAGCATGTGCAGGCTGAGCTCATGTTCTGATGCCTGAACCGAACATGGCCACACCATCCTCTCTGCTCTTGAGCTATTATGGGAAACCACTTTCAAATGCACCATGAGCCTCACCAGAGCTGTGACATTATCCATGTGCAACAGCCTTGGCATCTCCTTGCATCTGCAACGCACCAGTCAGGATGCACTTCACTACACCTTCCTGAAGCAGCTTGTACTGAAAATAACCCCGAAACCACTGCTCCATTGACGAGATCTGCACCAGCGTTTGCCGTATTCCCGCACCCCACAGCGGCTTCAGCCACCTGCAGCACCGCGAACGCCCTCAGGGGCTGGGGAAGCCGATCCCGAGCCGCGGCCGCCGCCCGCATCCCTCCGGCTCCGGCGAGCTCCGCGTCCCTCCGGCCCCGCGGGCTCCGCTCCGGCGGGGAAGGGTTGGGGGGGGGTCGGGACCCCCCTTTCTCCCGGGTCAGGAGGAGCAGGAGCTCCCGGAGGGCCCTGGCGGGGCTGGGGGCGGCTGCGTCCCGAGCGCTGCTGCGGCGGCTCTCGGTGCCCGGGCTCAGCGGCCCCGCTCCGCCGGGGCACCGGCCCGGCCCCGGGAGCCCACCCAGCGGCACCGGCGCTGCTGAGTCACCGCAGCGGCTCCGCCGCGCCCGCAGCGAGCCCCCGGGGCCGCCGCCGCGGGGCCGAGCAGCCCGGGCCGGGGCGGCGGTGCCGGTGCCGGGACGGCCGCGGGGGAGGGCGCGGGGCGATGCGCGGCGGGGCGGGCGGGGGCCGGGGCCGCTGCGGGGCGGCCTCACCTGCTGCGGGCGGGCCGGGGGCTGCGGGCCGGGCTCACCTTCCGTGGCATAGCTGTGGTCTCGCAGGAAACTGCTGCTGATCTTGCGGGTCTCAGCGTCCTCCTCCATTGACGGCGGGCAGGCGGGCGCGGGGCGTCAGCAGCCGCAGCCGCGGATCCATCATCCCCCCCCGCGCCCTGCTCCGCGGCGGCGGCCGCCAAATGCGGCGGGGGGGGCGCAGGGGCGGCGGTGCCCGGTGGCTCCTCCCATACGGCACCGACCGGCACCGCGCGGGCGGGCGGAGCGCGGCGCGGCCCCAGCCCCAGCCCCGGAGACGGTCCTGATCGGAGACGGTCCTGCCCGGGGATGCTCCCGCCACGGGGGATGCTCCTGCCCGGGGAGGCTCCTGCCCGGGGATCGGGGATGCTCCTGCCACGGGAGAGGCTCCTGCCCGGGGATGCTCCTGCCCTGGGATGCTCCTGCCCGGGGATGCTCCTGCCCTGGGATGCTCCTGCCCGGGGATGCTCCTGCCCGGGGATGCTCCTGTCCCGGGGGATGCTCCTGCCCTGGGACGTGCCCTCCTGCCCGGGGATGCTGCTGCCCCGGGACGCTCCTGCCGCGGGATGCTGTCTCACCTGGTGACGCACCTGCCCCGGGGACACTCCAGACCGGGGATTGCTCCTTCCTGCCCGGGGCGTCACCGGCCCTGCTGGACACCCCTGTCCATGGGACGCTCCTGCAGCCTTCAGGCAGGACTGCCGCTCCCTGACCTGCCTGCCCAAACACAAGGTCCCAGCCGAGGGCTGGCAGCAGACCCTTTTTTGGCAGAGCCAGAGCACACGAACTCCCGCTGGGAGTCGCGGGACAGGGGATGCAGTGAGGGCCATGCAGGTGGCCATGCCAGCCGGGCTAAGGAGGTGTGTGCCCACGGGCAGCTGGTTCAGGCTCACCCTGTCTAGACTTTGGAAGGGGGTAGGAACGGTCAGTGACTTATGACCATTTATGACTCTGGTGGCATCCAGAGAAGAAAATGAACCCAAGGGCTATGGGGGAAGGGAGGGCTTTCATGTTCAGGGCACATCTCTGAAAGCACAGGCTGTATTCTGCACTCATCATCCAGCGCTCACCAAAGGGAAACAATGGCCCACTGGAAGGGTTGTGTGCCTTGGTAGGGTCCAGGAAGAAGCCTTGGCACTGGCTGAGCCACTGACAGACACAGGGAGGAAATTCTCAGGGGAAAAGTTCCCTCAACTCCAGCACCTGAATTTGTAAGTAAAATCCAACCGCAGCATCAGGGCACAAGAAATGCCCAGTCAGGCAGCAGTGCACACACTGGGCAGCAGTGAGAGGACAGCCACTACTCCCCACTCTTATACTGACCCACAATGTCCCTTCACACTCAGCTGCTGAAGGGAAACATGGGCACAGACACAGCCTGGAGTCTGCACCCCACAGCACCCCACTGCTCCACTGCTGTCAAGACCCACCTGAGCACTGTCCTGGTTCACTGTGCACAGGAATATCACCAGTGCTGGGCACTGGCTGGATGCAGCACGAGCTGGCACATGTGGGCACGGGCCCATGGCACCTTCCCACCCACCCAGCACCCCTCGAGACCCCCACACCACGGGGGAACTGCAGAGCTCAGCACACGAGCTGCTTGACAGTCCAGGGCCACCTCAGTGGGGAGTGAAATTGTTACTGGAACAGGAGGATGCAGAGGGAACGGACAAAGATGGTGGATAACATTGTAAGTACAGTGGTGCACTGCAGCTTGATTTCCTCTCCCAACTGTGGTATCATAATTAAAATCTCATTGGGAAGGTGCAAGATTTATTATTATTCTGTTGAGATTCACTGCCTGCTTGGGGGCTGCTTGTCCTAGGGGAAGCATAGGAGAGAGCACCTCTGAGCAAGAGGGCTCGAGGACTCCAGTATGTCCAGTATGTCCATCTTTTGGACAGCAGGTTCCACACCCGTGCCAGACACCCAGCACACCCAGCACAGCCATCACACCTGTGCCACACAAGCACCACACGTCCCTTGGAGGAGTGTGTGCATATTCTCAGACAAGGGGCAAGAGAGGGAAATCTTGTTCTACCCCTAGTGACCTTATGAGGAAAGGTGAACTCCCAGCCCCACAGATGCCTGCCTCCCCAGGATGTTTTCTGTCACATAGAGGCTGATACAAGACATTGTAAAACTGCACCTTGGAGAACTCTGGCACTTACTCATATGCATACATAACTTCAGGATTTGTCAGTCAACCACATCATGTCACAGGCCACTCATTAATACAGGGATTACTAAAGTGACAAGCCAGAAGCATTCATCAGACAGGCATAAGCCTGAAGTCTCCATGCCCAAGCCTTCCCTGAATTATACTGCAATGTGATTTGCTTGCTGTAATCACCAGGCACGTGTTTAAGTCAAGCAAACACATTGTATTTGAGGCTGAGGCTGCTCTTGGCTGCAGTGGGTGGGAGCCACAGGTTAGCGTGAATTCACTCCCTGTGGGAAGGCACAGGACCTGGCCACGGCTTTCAGCACAGCACAGAAGTGCTGACCAAAGCTCTCCTGCAGGCCAAAGAGAGCCACAGCACTAACATCATGCTTTAGAAATAATTTTTATGTTGCTGGCAGCTCGTCGTGCCTGCAACCCCAGCACACCACAGGACTTGGAGCTGCTGCTGGCCCTGGGGAAGTCGGCTGGCACCTCTGCCTGGAGCCCTGTGTCCCGAGGGAAGGACAGGGACCTCCCCCAGGGAAAGATGGAGAGGAAAGGTTAAAACTGCACCACAGCACTCTCCCCAGGAACTGTCTGCAAGCTACACTCACCTGCAGGTGTCCTGCAAGGGGCAAGAGCAGCTTCAGACAAGAGAAATAAAGACAGATTTTGAATAAGCAATTGTTAGCATATTACCTCCTCCCAGCAGACCCCAGATGCCAAACCCCAGGCCAAAGGCAATGCCCAGCTGAGTAACAAGCCCCTGCAATGCCTGTGAATATCATAAACACAACCAGTGACCTCCTTCCCTTCCTTTTCAGTAGACACCATCTTCAGTGTATTTTCACTTTAACAAGTGCCAAGTCCCTTCTCCTTTTTGAAGTAGCAAAAATCATTCCCCCATTGTGCATGAACTCTACTTATGTATTCATAAGTTCTGCAAAGTTTTTCAGTACAGTGTATCATTTAAACAGATCCAGAAGCTACCTGTTTGTTATGCAACACGCATAGGAGCTGCATCATGAAATCCATTTATTCTCAGCTTTTTAAAATCCAGGAACAAGCCTTTACAATAACTAAAAGCATTAGCTGTCCTAAGCAGGAATCCATTTGTAGATTAAATTTGCCAAAGGTCAGCTTGTAGCTGTCACAGTTCCCCAAACCCTCAGGTGTCTGCCATGTTCTGTACTTTGACATCTCCTGAAGAGCCAGGACACTTTCCACTCCAATGATTTTTGCTTCAATTAGAGAGGCTGAAGAATTCCATGCTCAGCTTTCTGTGGGATCTAAACAATGTGTGAAGAATAATTGAATCAAACTTCCAATTTTATGCTCAGTACAGAACTTCCTTCACAGCATTTATTTTACTCTCCCATCCATGAGCACTCAATCTATTTTCCTAATTACTCTTTGAACAATACCTTCATCCTTTAACCATTAAATATAGATAACAAAATTTGTTTTAAACTTGTAAGAATTATTTCTGTTGTTTAACTGATGGTTAGCTCAGTGAGCTGATTTTCAGCAGGTCTTTAAAACACTTTTGTTGGTAATTCTCTAAACTTCCTCTGAAGAAATGAAGAGAGGATTACCATCACATGTATACTTACTAAAAAATTGTAGGTGAGTCCCATGCTTTTGCTAAATTTATTGGCAAATGCTTGCTGAAAAAAAAATGCCCACAAGTCCTTCAGCTCACAGATTCCAATAGATACAGCACTTTAGCTTCAAAAATCTGAAGAGCTAACAATGCAGCAAAAATGGGGTAATTATACTGTTATTCTCCACATATAATTGGTGTCAGCCACCTGGGCTGGTGGCTGGCTGGCCCATACTTAAGGGACAACCACAAAGGGAAAAAGCTGTCTCAGGGCAGAGCCCCCATGCTGCACACCCTGCAGGAACCCAGAGCTTCCAACACCACAGGCACGGTTCCCTGGCGTGGCCAGAGACACAGACACCAGGTCAGGGATCTTGGTCTCCAGAGGACCACAGACAACTGAGTCCTTCACTGCCAGTTTATCAATATTGTCCCAGAGAGGCCGATGCTCTCATCTTCCAGCCCAGGAAGCCTGGGCATGGCTCAGGAAGGGCACCAGCCAGCAAAGACCATTCCCACCCAGCCAGGGAGGGACGTGCATGAGGGTGAGCCCTCTCTGGATGAGCACCCTCACGCAGGACCATGCCCTGACAGTGTGCTGGGCTGCTGCCTGCTCCCCAGGGCATGCCTACAACCCCCACCACATGTTAACATTCTCACTGAGCCCCTGTGCTCCCTCTGCTCTCCTCTGGAGCCCTACCCTTGTGCTCCTGCAGTGCAGCAACACCTGACTGGGATTTCACTGACTAAGTCGATTTGGTTTTCACATTTTCTCCTGTAAGCCACATAAGCAAGCTAGGGAAGCCATAACCCACATCTGTGATGAAGTCCCAATCATATGAACCTTAATTAGCATGACTTGAGGAAGGCAAATAATTTACCAGATTAAACCAAGATCAAGAAAATTGGGAAGCCAGGTTGCATGCAGAGGACAAGCTGCAGCCCTCTTCTTCCCATATGGTGGAGAACAAGAGTCAGTACCTCAGGGCAGAAAGGGAAGAATCAGTTCATTGAATGCAAAGTAGGCGAAGACTTCTGCCTCCCAAAGGTCAAAGGATAAATTGATCTCCTTGGCCTTGACCCCTGCCATGCTGTTACAGGCGCTGGTACAGGCTGCACATGATTAACAGCGCGCCAGTAACGAGCACTGCCACACACCCAGCCTGGCCTGGGGGACAGCTGCTCCCCAAGGGCTTTCCCTCCCACCTGCAGTTAGACCAACCACCTTCTGCCACATTTTAGCAGCTTTCTTCAGACTCAGTCTTTCCCTACTAAGCATTTTATGCCAGGATTTAGAAAAGCCCAGACGTGCTCCTGTTCCTCAGATTTCTCCTATAATGCAACAGCTGCACAGCAACAATATAATGCACCTGTGCAACAGCAACATAAACATGGTGCTTTCAGGAAAAACTTATTTCTTATTCTATTCTACAGATGATCCAGCCATAACATACTTATTACCTCTATATTATTACTAAGTTATACTATTGCTAAATACACTGCAGAGCACATACCACATGCCAAGAATGGAACGAGGCACAGAATATTTCATGAGGGTCTGAGACATCAATGTCTTTTAAAGATACAGTGTGAACAGTTTGTCACATGTTCCTCACATCAGAGATATAATTAGCTTAAATACTTACACAGTAAATAGGATTTGCCACTTCTGAAGATTAAGGCCACATGCTTCAGCATTGGAGCATCTGAGCCAGTGTAGCACAGTCTACGCTGAGGAAGAAGTTTTTTCTTGAAAACAGCTACTCTGAGCCACGCTGCAGTCAAGGCTTGTCCATGTCTGTGTTTTGTCTGCTCCTATGGGTTTGGGTTTTACCAGGAGGGACAAACCCCACCGCAGGTGACAGTGGAAGGCCAAAACTGACAGGCACTGATGGGGTGTGTGGAGTGAAACTCATTTGGGGGCACGAGTGCGGGTCCCTGGGAGCCCTGGGCACAGAGCACAGCCGGGTCCGGGCACTGTGTCCCACAGCTCGCTGCAGCAAAGGGGGATTGGTTAAAGGACACAGCAGGACTCGGGAACGTGGCTCATGAGACAGCCATGACAGGAGGGCTCCACCTGAATTAATAAATCCAGCAAGCACAGAATCCAGAAATAAAGGCAGTATTTTTCTTCTTGGATTTTCCTGATGATTTATTTTCAGTCGGGGAAGAATATCACTGTGTTAATTTGAGTATTTCATATGGAAATACAGCTCTCAAAATGTTTTTATTAGGTTAGGTCACCCTATGGGAGGGAATGTGTGAACTCACATGTGCACTTGAGTGGAACAGCCACAAGTGCTTGTGGTCACTGGCTGCACACGCAGCCCCTGCCCCAGCTCCTCACAGCCCAGCCAGACCCTCCCCATGGGCATCAGGGCAGTGGCACCTGCCCTCCCCACCTGTGCCCCAAACAGGTCAGGCACCAGGGCAAAGGCAAAAGCCAGCTCCACAGAGCAAAGATGGCAATCACACACCACGGTAATAAAACAAACAAACAAAAAAAACGTAACCTTTAAAACTATTAAACAAACAGCAATTTGCAAACTGTTAATCCATCAGCTGATGATCAGAAGAACCAACAAAAGAGAAACAGGAATCAGTCTGAGTGCTGAAAAAGCAAACTTTGTCATGTAATGTATTTACATTGGACACTCAGATACTTCCCCACATATCCTGGGATATTATTTGCAAGAATGACTATTTAGTATTTATTCTGTTAAATTAGTAATTAATATGCAAAATTTCATATGGCCTCAAAGGTGGCTTTTATTTGAAAGAATGTTCACCAATGAAACACATCCAGGTCACTGTGAATTGTATTTCCTAAACTGCAATTACTTCACAGCCTTCAGTTAATTGAGTATGTCCCACATCAAAAAGTAATAAAATCATGCTATAAATTAAAGTAGGGCTGCCCGTGTCTTGCAACACAAACACAGTAAGTTTCAGCACATTGGGAACCTGAGGCTGGGATTACTATCTTATAAAAATCATTGTGCTTGTCCTCAGATGTCACCCAGCAGCAGCAGAGTGGAGCACACACAGACATAAGCCTGGCCAGCCTTACAAAATGGAAAGCAAAAAGGCAAATCAGTCAGAGGTAACTCCCCAAAGGAAAGGAAACTGCATGTCTGGCAGAGCAGCACTCCTGACCTGCACAGGGATTAGCTGAAATTCCACAACTGTCAGAAGGATGGATGGTGACCCAAAATCAGCCTGGTGGAAAGTGCAAAATGGGATACAGCAAAATACAGCTGCTGCTGCAATGCTGAGAACTGGGGAACCAAGAGAGCCTGTCAGGAGTGATCAACTCACCTACTGTTTCCACATTAACAGGAACTTGTCAATTTTTAGTGGTACTTCACAAAGCCAACATGAGCGGAGGGGCTGCCCCAATGACCGTGCTCCCCCCGTGGTGCCCTGGCTGAGGGTCCCCATCTGTGGGCAATGCCCCATGACAAACCAGTCTGGACCCCAGCAAAGCACTGGAGAGTCAGCCTGGCTCATGCATGCTCTGGTTAACCCAGAATTATACCAAGCATGAAATGACTCTGGTGTTTTCTGGGGAAATAACAAGGGGTCATCCCAGCAGGCTCTGGTTCCCTGTGGGATCTGTGGCCCAGGTCCCACGAGCAGGGCAGCCCTGCCCCAGTGGCAGCGCCAGAGCTCCGAGGGGCACCGAGCTGCAGGAGCTGGGCAGGCTGGGGACAGGGCCTGGCCGGGCTGGGGGCTGCAGGGGGCTGCCCTGCCCTGCTCTCCCCTCACAGCCCCCCGTGCCATTAGGGTGTGCTACAATGCATTGCAGCAGAGCCAAAAACACAGAGAGCCCAAGAAGGGAACGTGCCAGCGTAAACTGAGTTTGTGTTCAAGCTCGCGCATTGACAGAAGGCCAGGGAGTGTTACACTGATCCTCTTCTACATTTCTTATGTGCACATGGTCCTAAATCCAGTTATTTGCACTACTCCTCTGTGACTCAGAGCCACAAACAGGGAGCAGCTCCGGCCTTTCAGCTCCAGCTCTGCCCTGCCCAGCCTTGCCCTCCGCCTTACCCCAGGGCAGCCATTCATTCTCTGGGATCACCTGAAATTCAGCATTCCAGTGTGACCCATCATTCCTGGGGTCCTCCAGGTGTCTCCAGCAAAAACCAGCAGCTTGGGAAAGGTGGCACTGGGGCTGGCTGGGGTCCCCATCCCTGGAACCTGCTGGTCCCCTCCCAGGTAGCAGAAGGGGCTGCTTCATCACAAAACAAAAATATTCCTCCTTTTTGAAGTGCCAGTGCGAGGGCCAGGTGTGGCTTTGGGGAGCCCCGCCTGGCACTGCCAGCCTCCCACTGCCTCCAGGAAAACTGCCCTCCTGTCTCCAGGCTCCTCCTCAGCCACGGAGCAGAGAGAGCTCCCAGGAACAGCCCTGGCTGCACAGAGGGAAACTTTCTCTTCTGTGTGGTGTACAGCCTTCCTACTTGCTCACACTGATTCCCCCTTTTGGAGATATGCAGCAGGAAAATGGGATGATAGCATCACACGGGGACAGAAACGGGCTGGAAGAACCTGCACTGGCAGGATAAATATGGAGGATGGCCTAGGACATCAGCCAGGTCTAGGCTTTCCTTACACTAAGGAAAACTTAACATAACAAAACATAAACCTAAACAAAACATAAACCCAATTGTGCTACCTGAGAATCTTCATGAAGTACAGCTTAGGGGAGGGGAAAAAGGAAAAACAAGAGATACCATGAGGAGCCTTAAAAGTTTGCCTGACTTCTCAGAATGCAAATGCTGTAAAACTAATATTTGTATGTCACTAACATCTACATATAATCTACCTCATGTCATTTGGAAAAATAAACCTGGAAAACTGTTACTTAATAAAAGATATCACGTCTTATTAATGTTCGTATAGTAATTATGAAAATCACATATCCATCTGTTATGCAGTCAGCAAACAAGACAAACGACTGTGTTATGTTAAACAGATTATAAAATGCCTGGGGGAAGGAGATCTAATAGCCCCGGCCCAGCCATGAATCAAGCAGCAGCACATGGGCTCCAGCACACTGGAACACACACGTGCCTTTCCCAAGGCTTTTTCCTGAAAAAGGCTTTTTCCCAAGGCTTTTCCTTTTTCCTGTACATATAACAACATCAGCAATGAGGTCAGTATGATATTAGGCATAGAAGTCTACATTGAAATGTGATGATGTAATCATTAAGATTTTATTGTCTTTTTTAAAAAATTACTTCCTAAAACAGACAACTACTCCCCCAAAGGTGAGGGCAGAACAATATGCAAAGTAACATTAAATCCAATTGCCCTCGTAAATATGGGAATACAGCTACTTTAATCCAATTGAATAAACAAAACTGATTCAATTCCTGTTATGTTTGTGAGTGATTTCTGAACATTTAAAGGGAGAAACATCCGTGCATGAAGAGTAATTGAATCATTAGCATGAGCACTGTCCATCCATCCGTGTGTTCTATGGACACCCAGTGCATGGAATGCTGCACACCCACCCCTCACACGTCTGCATGCAGCTACTGCTGCCAGCTTGTAGCAGTCTTACCTCGACTGCTGACTTAGAGCAAGTGCTTGTGCTCGTTACAGAGAGCTGAACAGTGGATTTCACAGGAGGTCACACACATTAGCAACTCCCTCTGCCACTGGGCAGCAGCACACAGAGCACTGCCACAACAGGACATCCTGGGCAGAAGGCAGAGCACCCCACACGAACCACAGGCGTTCCCCTGGCAGCTCCCGGTTCCCCAGCTCGACTCCAGCACTCCCCACACTCAGCTCGCTCAGCCCTTGCACTCCAACCTGCCTTAACTTACAAGGAAGAGTCACTTTTCATCCTGCTGACTGCAGAGTCTATTTTAGACCTATCCACCACCATCATGCACATCCCTTGCCAACAGGCTTTGATAAAGATGCTCTGGTGCTTCGTTTCCTGAGACCCAAATTTATGGGAACAGAATGTCAAAGATGTAACAGCAAGGTTCCCCTCACTCCTGCCCTCCAAAAGTGGGTGTCAGAAAAATATGGGCATGACAGTCCATCAAAAACATTCTCCATGGCCTTCGCAGACCCACACGTGAAAATTCATCAGTGTGAATTTTATGGCTTTTAAGTTTCAACAACATGGGGATTGAGGTCAAGCACAGCAAACCTGAAATATCTTTCCTCTCAAGGACAACTACCCTTGAGAAATTACAAAGCCAGCACAAAAAGGAGAAGAAGATTTCAGGGCAGCCCAAGCAGCAGGGGACTGCAATTCTGCAGGCAATGCCTTTGCTGTGCAGCTGTGCATGTGCACAGTCAGGATACAGAACCCTCAGAAAAACACGGGGAGCCGTTTGCCTTCAGAGAAGGCACAGGACACCCCTGGCAGCACACAACAGCCCTGGGCAGGCCCCGCTCACCCCACACGGGGCCAAGCCCTGCTTCTTGCTCTGCACCAGGTGTCCTAGGGCCTGGACCTGCTGCTGCACCAGGAATTGGCTCTGCCATCCTTCACCCTGTGGAAATGAGCACTTCCCAGCAACTCCTGACTTTCTCCACCCACGAGCTGCAGAGCTCCGGATCTTCAAGCTGGTAACTGCCCTGAAGCCCCCCCAGGGCCCCTCCTGGGGACTCAGGCTGCCCCAGCACGGGGAGCAGCCGCTGCTCCCAGCCACAGGAGCTCTCACGCCCTCCACTAAGCCCCACAGCCATGATGGGGCTGGCTGTGCCCCGGCCAGGCGCTCAGCACACCTGCCTGCTGAGCCTGGCAGAGCCTGGCAGCGCCGGGAACTGCTGCCCAGCATCTCGGCACTGGCTCTGGACACAGAGCCCCTCCCTCGGGATGTGACTGCCCCCAGCTCACAGAGCACAAGCAGGATGTCCCCTGTCCCCGTTCCCACAGAGCCCGTGCCCCTGAGGCCCCCAAGCCCCGAGCTGGACTGGACAGGCAAGTGCCTGAAGCCATGGAGGAGAGTGGCTCTGACTCGCCCAGACACACTTTCCATGCAGGATCTTACAGCCCCATGTCCAGAAGAAACCAAGCCAAAAGTTGCACTGTTGTGCAACACTGCACAGAAAGTAAAATAGCAGCCAGCAGCACTGGAAACGAGCAGGGACAAAAACTGCTGATGAAATCCACAGGAGCTGGTAAGAACTCACTAATGTAAGTGCTTAATTATACTGCTGAGTGTGCATTGCTGAAACAGGAGGTGGCCCATGGCTGCAGCCAGCTGACCGCTCCCAGAGCACACGCTGGAAGAGGAAACAGAGAAACAGAGTGCTGAGCTGTATACTGGAAAATGTATTACTAAATGAGATGAACTTGCATTTGAAAGGAACTGCTGATTGTGAATAAATCCGCCATATGGCTTTACAAAGCTTGGTGTTTATTTCCCAAAAATAGCCAAATCAGCCTCTGACAGCCTGGCTTTCTTTTATAATCCATGTCAGAAAATTATTTAGACTGTAGTATCAAACACAGTTTGTGGAGTGGCTGGTGTAACACAAGGAGTTCACAGTAAGAGCAGCATCTCATGTACAGCAAGCACACCTGCACAGCTCCACCACAGCAGCATATTTAAGCAATTTCAGGGACCTTTTTGGTGACCTTGTTTTGCAAAGCTGCCTGCAGAGGAAAAAATGGTTAAATCCCAAACTATCGGGTTTTTTAATGTTTCCATTGAGTCCCATGTGTGGCCCTGTGACCCTTCATGTGGTGACCTGTGACAGTCCTGGATGGGCTTGGTAGAGATGGCACCCAGAGCCCAAGGGGCTGCAGGCTGTCGCTGGGTGTTTCCCATCTGCTCTACCGAGCCAGTACAGCTGCTAAACGCACCTGTGGGTCTGATCAGAGACACTGACCTGTGCCCGTGTCAAATGCAGCCCCTGATGCTGAGGTAAATGGGCACCCTTGGATCTGGCCCTGGGCAGGAGAACGGTTCCAGCAATTCCACAGACAAAGCCACCCGTGGCAGGGACAACAGAGACAATTTCCCTATTTCTTCCTATTGGTGGGTCATCCTGACCACACCGCACTCAGCATCCTGCCCTCCCCACAAGTGCCTAAAATTACTCCCTTTAAAGGCAGCCGCAGCCCGAGATCTGCTCTGAAGCTCAGCCCCCGCCAGCTGCTCTTCCCTCTCGCTCCGAAGCATTTCCCTGCAACCTCCATCAGGTCCCTTCCGAGTGGGAGGGATGACAGAAGGCACCTTTGTGCTGATTTAAGCACTAACTAAATATAGACAACAGGGGAACGCTGGGAAGCTACAGCTGAACCCATCTGTAGTGAGGAAAATACAGTCACAGAATGGAAATATCTCCAGAGATATCTTGGAAATGTGCTTATAATTCAGCTTATGCTTTTGTTGGAGCCGTTCGACATGGAAAATTGCAGGGAGTCTGAGCTCCAGGAAGCCTGCAGAGGCCGATGGTCACACAGGAATTGGATCAGAGGGAGAGGTGTGGGGAGCAGCATCCCGACACAGACTGGGGAGAAGAAAAATAATTTTCAAAATCCTCCAACGCCAGGATGGAGCACTCACAACTAAAAGTATTTGTGAGAAAAAAAATCCCTCAGCGACATTTCGTGTCATTAAAGTCGAGCGCTCGTCTCGCGGGTCAGCGCCGGTCGGGGCCACTCCGAGCATCCCGGCAGCGATGTCAGCTCCGGAGGGGTCAGACCCCGCGGGGAGAGGCGAACGGACGGAGCCGGAGCGGCCGCTGCTCCCAGCAGCCGGCGTGCACCGGGACGCGCCGCTGCCGCCGCTGGCCGTGGGGTGGCCCTGCACGCCGCGGGCACCGGGACCGTCCCGGGCACCGGGACCCCCGCGGGCACCGGGACCGGCCCGGGCACCGGGACCCCCGCGGGCACCGGGACCGGCCCGGGCACCGGGACCCCTCCGCGCACCGGGACCCCTCCGAGCACCGAGAGAGCCCCCTCGCGGCCGCCGGCGGGAGCGCAGGAGGGCGGGGCCGGCGGGGCGGGGCCGGCGGGGCGGGGCCGGCGGGGCGGGGCCGGCGTTACCCACTGCCCACCCCAGGAGAACACCCCAAGAATGCCCTTAGCAATGCTTCCTTTCTCACTCAAAGCGTCACAGGGGAACATGAACATTAATTTGTTTAAAACAGTGTCGCACCCGTGACTCAAACCAAATTCAACCCCATTCTCTACCCAACAGCTTTGAGAGAGCACAAATGAGGTCATGAGCCTGGGAAATAGGTGCAAAAAGCACAGAGTTTTGAAATAATTAAAGCTGATTTCCACATCAAGCCATGTCTGAGCCTAGGAGCTACCAGGATTTTTACTTTTTCTTCCTTTAAAATACATCTATTTAAGCAGAGTTTTATCACTTCTGGCTGTAAACTTACAGCAGTGTAAGATCATGTGAGGGATCATGGCCTCAATACAAAAATGTTTATACTATCAGAGGTCTCTTAGAGACACAAAGCAATTTTATGTGGCATTAAAAGGTTTTGAAATGCCACTCATAAGAATTAAAAAATTCCATCCTGAACTGATGAGAGAACAGTGGGATCACAGACCTCTGTTCCTGTTTATCTGGCTTTCTCATGAGCTCCCAGCTCACAGTCCAGTGCTCACATGGCTATGAAACCTGTTCATACAAGGAGCAGCAACAGACACACACAAAAAAAAAAAAGTCATTTTTTGTAAAAAGCCTTGATATGGGCAGAATAAGGAGAAGTGCAAAGGAAATGCGATCAGTGCAGCCAAGGAGAGGTAATTCCCGCTCCTGAGTCACTACAACAACAGTACAGGTGCACTGATCATCCCCGATGGAGAAAACAGAACCTACCTGCACCAGTGCTGAGCCTGAACACCAGCACCCGAGGCTGTGGGTTGGGCATCCCATCATGTTCTGAGCAGCCCCTCTGGCATGGGAGCTCCCCAGCACGTCCTGTCAGGACACAGTTCCTCATGTCTCCAATTAAAGCAGCCCAAGGATGCACCTGCATCTGTCCTGCCCCTGCTGTGGCACAGCACCTGCCTCATGCCAGGCCCTGCCACAGCAACAGAGCCATGCTCTGGGATCCCCCCCTCAGGCAAGCAGACATAAAAGAGAAGGAATGGGTATCACAGAAACAAGTCTTTAAACTCACTGGGAGAAGAAATAATTTCCACACTGCTTCAGTTTGACACTGTGCCTTGTATTTGGGATAGGGAATTAGCCATTTTCCCCCTAGCCAAAATCCAGTTCTTTGTGGACACGCAGAATTAACCTCATTTGCTATTAGGGAATGAACTGACCAGGCAGTTGGACTCTTGCATGTGGTGCATGTCCTGATAAATGTGAGACCTGAAATTAAAGCCAGGCTGATGTTCACTCAAAAGCAAGGGTTGATGCAGCATTCAGAATGAGAAACTGCAAAATACCTAAATCAGGATATGTAATCATTGTAGAAAGCTCAATCTTAACTCAGTGTTCTCCTCCATCAGCCTTACACTAATGGCCTCTCTTCATGTAATTATAGACTATTAATTATGCCAAACCATATTTGCATGCTTTTGCAATCACACCGTTCCTCTAATTCACACACCATCCTGTAAAATTAGGTCTGCTGTAAACTCAATTTCTGTGGTTTTCTCTCCAGAGTCATAAGGACTTCCATGAAGCTCACAGCTGCTGGTGCCTGATTAACTCAGGTCGGAACCATTGGAATGACTCACCAGGAAAATAAACCCACTTGTGGTCAACACAGCAACAACAAAACTGACAATCTGGTGGTAAGTGTAATAGTCATCATAAAAACAAAGTCAAAGTCTCCAAACCAGAAAATTTACTATTTTAGGTTCACTCCAGGTGAAGGATTTTGTGTGAGGGCTCTCCTGCATGGGGACAGAGGTTGCTCTGTGCCAGGACTGAGCAGCCTGTCGGCCCCCAGCCAGCTGGTCCCTTCACAGCTCCATCCCACCTCCGAGCTGGCACCAGGGACCGGGAGCTTTGAGGCACATTTGAAACAATTCCCAAGCAGAACCTTCCTTCATGTTGTTAATTGGCCTGTCCTGCTGATCCCACTGAAACCTGACCGCACTTTCTGCAGTTACCCAGGGAAGAATCTGCTGTCTGGAGCGTATGAGGAAATAATTATTACTTTTTACATGCGTCACTCGAAAGTATTTAAAAGGCCAAAAGCCTAGCCTAGAGGTGCCCCTAAGGCAAAGAGCTTAGTTTTAAGGTGCCTCTGGGTGAGCTTTCATCTTAAATACCCCTACAAAGCTCACCATCTAGCTTAAGGGCACCTTTGAGCTAAGCTTTAGTATCAGCTCTAACATAAGCAACTGAACATCCCAGCTTTCATATCACCTCCACTGGATCTTCCTAAAACGCTGCTTCAGAGCTTAGACACAAATAGGGAGATGTGAAAAACCAGAAAATTGTAAAAAGCTTCAGAGAAAACAAACAGAGTTACCTCAGGGCTACTGAAATGCAGGCATCACTCCACTCTTCAGAGCATTTGTGGGCCAGGGTACTACTATACAAATATTCTGGAAATTATCATAACTTCCAAACAGGAAAAGACACAGGAGCTACTCAAAAGATGACAGGGGAGCTGCTGTGACTTATCAAGCAGTAGGGATCAGAATTCACCTGTGCTGCTCTCCTGACATTCGGTGTGTAATTTGGAAGCTTATGCAATTTCAGGAGATCAAATGTAAATTCTGTTTGCAGCGCTGCAGGCAGACCTGGCCCGCCGGCGGGAGGAGAGCTGCCCACGGCCAGGCGAGCTCCTCTGCTGGCCACAGGCACCGCCCTCTGTCCTGGCGGCCCGGGACAGCCCCGAGGCCGGGCCCTCTCCGGGGGTGCTGCAGGTCGAGGACAAGGGCTCTGTGTCCCCAGCGGCAGCGGAGCGGGGCTGCACAGTCCCTGCCCTGTGTCCCCGCAGCTGCAGCCGGGCACAGCCTCGGCACGGGGCCAGCCGTTCTTCAGAGGCCTTCAAAGAAACATTCATTGCCAAATACATCATATTTACCCCACCGGGTTTTTGAAAGCTATTTATTAAACTGCCTTTGCAGACAGGAGGTGGCTCTTACCTGGGCTCTCTTTTTGGTTTTGCTAATGAGTTAGGGTGGAACAGGGTCCTTTAAACTCTCCAGACCGCAGTTTTACCCCAAGTTTATCATATGCATCTAATCATGGCCTAAGAAAGAGTGCTGTTCAAGTTTCATTCTGTCTATATTGTTTGCTGTGGAGAAGAATGAGTAGCACACCAGTGTGACATTTTTAAACTCCTTTTTTTCCCCTCAGTCCTGTCATATGACCTCCCTTTAAACAGCACACAGGCGTGCTTCTCCACTGAGTTACTTGTTCCCGTACAATAATTGAGAAGTGACTTGTTCAGGATATCTTAAGAAACTGTACCTTTGGATAAAGTCAACATGAAAACAAAAGAAATCTTCAGGAAAATTCTCAAAGAAAGAAGCTAAGAGTCAGATATCAATTTGGATAATTTGATCTGCTTAGAACTTCAGAGAAACTTTAAAACAAAAAAGTTTATGCTGTCTGCTTGGATTGAACTACAGCAGCCCGAGTAGCTGTAATAACTTAACCTGGAGTGTGATTGTCTGCTGCCAAGTGCTCCTTGTTTGCCCCTTCCGTTCCACCCCCTCAGCAACCAAACTTCCCTCCCGCGTTCACTTGGATTTTCCTCTTGGGTCAGGTTGGCAACTCAGCGTGTTCACAGACTGATGGGTCTGCAGAAAACTGGGTGACAGGGTGATGGTTTTCATCACTAACTGATTTTGTTTAGGGCAAATGAGGAAAACCGCTGTGGTTCCGCACGGGGAGCAGCAGTGCCGGGAATGTAAATCCCACGGAGCTGTTTGGTGCCTGCGGATGATCCGTAGACC
The DNA here is from genome assembly GCF_023055355.1 of Agelaius tricolor. NCBI lineage: Eukaryota > Metazoa > Chordata > Aves > Passeriformes > Icteridae > Agelaius > Agelaius tricolor. The sequence continues at coordinate 18,759,263 of NW_027269278.1, forward strand.
CGTCCGACAGCTCTCACTCCGCGTCACACGGGGATGAATCCGCAAGAATGGGCTCTCCGCTGCGGGAGTCCCACGGAACTCTCGGCAAACACAGTCCCGCTACTTTGCATTCCTGCGATGGAAGTGCAAAGTTGAAACACTGCTGCGAACATTTCCCTTTTCCCGAACTGCTGCAGAGCTGTTTCGCCAAGACCGGGAAACACGCTCTGCTGCCTGCGGGAGAGGGCTCGGGTGGCCGGCGGCGGGCAGAGCACGGCAGGATTGTTCCATTTCCTCGGGAATATCCGGATGCATTTAAAGCCACATCCACAAACCCCCCGCACCCGCAGCCGTGCAGCAGCATCACCGCCGCCCCCGCGGCGTCTCCCGGCGGCCCCGCCGGTGCGAGGGAGGCCCCGGCCGCTCCCGCCCGCGCCCCGCGCCCCGCGTACCTTCCGCGTGGCAGCTGGCGGAGCGGAGCGCGCCGTGCGGCCGGAACAGGTACGGGAGGTACCGCGACAGGCATTTCATCTTCCGCGCCGGGCCGAGCTAAGGCACCGGCCGATGCCGGCGGGAGAGCGGCGCCCCGGGCCGCGCGGAGCGGCGGGGGCTGCCCGGCGGCAGGGCCGGTCCCGCCGCTGCCGGAGCGGAGCGGAGCGCCCCGGGCCGGCCCCTGCAGCGGGTGCGGCACGGCCGGGAGCGCCGAGCGAGCCCGTCCCGCCCGCGAGCACAGCCCCGGCCCCGCGGCCGGCCCGCAGGGCGCCGCAGAGCCCCGGGCCCGCCGGCCCCGCTCCGCCGCAGTGTCCCCGCGCCCCGGAGCCGCCGGCGGGGCCGCGCAGGCCGCACCGCCCCGGCAGCGCATCCCTGACCGGCGGGGCCGGCGGCACGGACGCGCGTCCTGGCGCTGCCACACGCCCGGAGCCGAGCGAGCCACCCCCGCCCCGCGCCGCACCGGCCTCCAGCGGGTCCCACCTCTAAAGTTCCCGCTAATCCGTTTTCTACACTAGACTCCTAATAGTCAATATATCAGAATAAGGCAAGATCTCAAAAACTTGTTTGCTTTTGGCAGTACTGAAATGTAGTTGAAAGCACTGTGATATGACAATGGTAGTCAGCAACATCATGTACTTCACATTTAACACTGAAATCAGTGTTTGAGCAGCTGAAAGATGTATCAGGCCTCCCATCTATGCACAAGGGAGCTCATTCATCCCCACAGTTGCTTCAGTTAAAGGATCCATTACACCCCTGGTTTCATCTGGACAAGTACCACAGACTATGACACCGTTCTCCAAGTTAAAGCAAGAAACAAGGAAAGAACAAAATGAAGTGGTTTATGTAGATCTGTTTGTGTGGCTTCTGTGCAGATAAGAGCACAAAATTACCACAGAATTAATGCAGAATTATTGTTGGCAACATTTGAAGTACCATTTGAAAGCCAGAATGACAGTCCGTTCTGCTGGAGGAGGTAGGCTCTACTACATTCAAAGATACAGAGCATTTTAATAATAGCAACCTCACTTCTCACCTGATCAGACACAACTGTGCTTCCTCGTCACTAAAGAAATCATACTGTGCAAGTTCAGGATGCTTGGATATTACCAAGAGTTCTGAAGGTCAAAAATGTGTTGCAAATGCTAGCATAATAGGAACAAGATATGGATGAACTAGTGATGAAGGTGAGGCATCTGTAATACCACATTTATGACTTAATTCATGTACACACATTAGCACCTATATATGTGTGTATTCACATACCAGCACAAACCAGCACAAGAACCAAAGCCCATCCCAATGTAACATTTGTGTGAGCTTCCTCCTCAGCCATGGCCATGCTGTTTGTGCCTGTTCAGGTTGAATGCACCAATGGCATCACCTTCTCATTACTAGTTTTACTGAATACAGCTTTTAAGTATTATTCATCAGCCTTTACTGTTCTGTGAGCCCAGATTACCCCAAGAAAAAATTGCAGGAGTCCTTTCCTGCCATCGTGCCTCTGGGTTCATCCACTAAATCTCTAGTGGTAAAAAAAAAAAAAAAAAAAGCTTACAGCCCTCAGCTGATAAGTGGTTACATTAAGAAAATAGACAACAAGAGAGGCAACCTAACATTTCATTAATCATAAAGCAGCAAACAAGTACTCCTGACAAGTTACAGTGATCTGCAGATTCTACAGTAAAAGCTCAAAACACTTGTAAATAATTTTAAAAAACCCAAACCAACAAAACAAAACGTCAGTTAAAAAATATTTTTGCTTTAATCACTACCGTGGTGTTTTTCTCTAGAGATTTAATAAATTTTTAGATATTCTTCAGAGTGTTGTACCCCACTGTAATCTCTAGAGATCACAGACTGAAACCCTCTCCTGCAAAAGCAGTGTGGCAGAGCTGCCACTGAAGCAGGACAGCAGGACAGGTGACAGTGCTCCAGGCAGAGCTGTGCAGAAGTCAGAGCTCTGCTCTCACAGGCCTGGGCCAACTCAGTTCTCTTGGTCTCACAAGACTGTGCTTTTAAAAAAGTCATCACGTTTCACTGACCACAACAAAATATAAGGAGAGTGTCTAATAGTCCATCTCAGTTCCAGAATTGATTCTGGTAAAGTTTATAGTGGCAGAAACTGTCTCATAATTCCCTGAAAAATTCTAAATAACAGCTGAAAACCAAAAGAAAATCTATTTCAAAGGCTATTAATATGATTAAACTATAATTCCTTCAAATGAATTCTTGGATCAATAGCTAATTTAAGAGGCCCATCTCTGTCAGATGCACAAGTACATAAAGAGGGCAGAAACCAAGAAGCATGGCTTAGCTCTGTGCCAGCAGCTCCCAACAGCACCCAAACGACCTCCCTGCACACCAGCTAGGCAAGATGTATGTGGCAAGTTATTTTTGGTCACAGCAACAAAAGGAAAAATAAACTTACATTCTGTCACCCCAGCATCTATGGCTCCTTTTACTTGACTGAAGCACCAGAGCACATCCTGCATGAGGCTTCCAAATCCTGCCAGGAAAACACATTCAGAAAGAAGATACAATCACATTGGTACAATGTGATTGTGAAGACACAATCACATAGCTTGTCCTTTTTTAAATGAATGTACAGGCACACGCATGCACATATATGCACACACAAGCACATGCAGTCTCTGCATGGAGATAAATGTCTGCTCACCTGGTGTCATAGTTCCATGCAGAGTGCAGAGCTAGCACTGCAGAGCCAAGAGCATCGTGCCTGCCTTATGAATCAGCCTCTGTTCTCCCGTGCCATGGCAGGGCTGTTGGGAAGTGGAGCCACCAGAGTCAGTCCCCTCCACATCACTGGCAGCAGCACAGAAGTCAGGAGGCCCTGTAGTCATGGGCTTTGTCACAGCCTCCCTCTGTCAGAATACTAATGATACTGATGCTCCCAGTCATTCCCAGCACACTTAAAGGAGTGAAACAGAGAAAAGGAACTGCTCCTGCTACCACAAGAATTTTTTTTTTTCACATTTGTGGTCAGTGTAGTTCTGAGCTGCTTGGCAATGAACCCAAGCAGCATGGAGCTGCTTTACAATACATTATAACGCTTTCCTCAAAATCTGCCTGCAATCACAAGTGCCTGATAGCTGCACTTAAATGATTACTACAGACATTTCCATTGAAAGGCACATTATTAAGCTGTAGTGCTTTCAACTGTGTTTGCTGCTGCAGCAATGCCCTGTGTTAAGACTCTCTGAGAGAATTTAGGATTTCATCTACCAATGCTCCTTGTTTCTTGACAACTCAGCAAAATTTCCCTTTCTGTAACACCGTTTTCACTGTTCCACAAAAAATCCACTGCCTCAAAGGCCAACTTGTTTCCTTTCATCCTAACACGCATTTTACCTCAATGAATTTCCAGGCATGAGGAAAGCAGGAAAATGGAGCCACAAGGACCAGTAAATTTCATCTCATCTGTTTCACACACAGGTGAAATGTGTAACAGAAAATGCAGGTATTTCACAGTTGGCAGGTGTGATACTGGGCTCAGTCTGGGGTCATGCCATGGAGACACAGACTTGTGACTTCTCTACGGAAGAAGAGGAAAAGATGGGGTTGGGAGACAATGTCCAGCAGGGGATATGACCAAGCTATATGGACTATGCTGTTGCCTAACTGGATGTCTTTGTGAGATTTCTGTCTGATTTTATTTAGGTTTTTGTATATTAATACAGGTATGTATTAAAAGTAACGTAATCATCTGGAATACACAAAAGGTACAAAGTCAAGAGTGAGCTTTATTGGATTATTCAAGCCAAATACAAGGAAAAGATAGAGTTTTAAGGGTATGAAAGGGGGAGGGTGAGGATTAAATGCTGCATCTAAGCAATGAGGAGATGGCCATTTTCCAGAGGCTCTGTGGTGCTTCCTGCAGCTTGGGCAGAAACTGATAAGAGTGACAGTGAGTCTAACCTCTGGGCAGTTTGCAGGGCTCTGTCTCACATCCTCACTCTCATAAACACTGCTGATCAATATATTTTTTGCCCAGCAGTCTCTGACGGGATTTGCTCTGTCCTCACCACTGTGTTCTCCCACTGACACCAGGGAGGCTTATTCCTGCTTTGCACTGGAAGTGCTGGCAGCAGCAGATGGGGTTTCTCAGGCCTTTGTACCCCCAGACTTCCCGAGCACAGACACTCCACTGTTGCAGACACCAGGCTGGGAAGAGCCTGTAGTAACTGAGCCCTCTTTTCCTATGTTGGAGATGAGTGATTTAAAGAAAGTTGTGGTGGTTTTTAAGGTTTATTGCTAGCTTAATTTGTGAAATTTCTGCCTGGACCGTGCAGACCACCCCTGTAATTCTTGGAGTTCTTTCTCTTGGCACACCAGTTCTTGCTTTAAGGATGGAATTTCACTAATGAAGTACATACACCTATTGACACCTTGTGTGACAATGAACCAGTGTTAACTAACAAGTTCCATTTCTCTGAAATGAAAAGTTGTTAGTCTCTGTTAACAACCCAGCTTGCTGGAGGAGAGCTGTCGCTTTGGATTCTGAAGTCCTGTCCTGCCTTAAATTCTAGTGACCTCTAGCTGAGGAATCCTAGTGCTTCACATCCTGCAGCCAGGAAAAGACATTCCTCAGTGTGTTCTCTGAAATGGAGCTCAGACTCCACAGAAATCTTGCTGGGATTGGTGTGTTTAAATTGCAGGTTCTGGAACGCTGTGGTTTGCATTGTGAAAAGGATGTCCAAGCTGCTTTCAGAAGCAGCCACCTCACAGCATATACCAGAGTGGGTGCAGGTGCCATCATCTGTGCTGAGTCAGGGGCTGGGGAAGCTGTGGATGGGATAAGGCACCAGGGACAGATTTGCCCATCCAGAAAACACTTAATCCCTGATCATGGGAGAGCCCCTGCTACAGGAGGGGAGCCCTGGGTGGTCCCCACCTCCGCACAGCCTGCAGTGAGTTTTAACCTTGATTAAGTATGTATATCAATACCTACACTTTGGGACTGGCAGCCACCTGCACAGCATACAAGACATTCAGAAGGAGCTGTGGGCAGTGTGTGAAGGTAAGCCCACTTTAATCACAGGAGATGCCAGCAATGGGTATTGAAATCTAGCACATTACAGGCATACCATAACGTTAAAGTTTGATGGAAGATTACAGCTGAGTTATGACTGCTCAGTATAATTTAACTTCTTTAAACACTTGTGGTTCCAGAAAATACATAGAATAAGTATAGCAAAACTTCTCTGTTTTTGCAAGCCATTGATAAAAGTTAGTTTGATAATTGAACCAAAAGTACAGTTAGCTAAATAGTTAAAATTGTAAAGGTGAATAAAACTTTAAAAACTTATTTCTTAAGTCAGTGGCAGCCATTAGGGGCTTTGCCCCTCTGACCTTTGCAGACCCCAGGGGTTTGCCTTGTGTGCCCAGGCCGGGGGAGAGGTGGGGTTTATGTGCTGGAGGAGTGTAGGGGCTGGTGGCAGGAGCCTCTTGGACGAGAGGGATAAGCCGTGCCTCCTGTCCATTAGAAGGCACCAGAGATCCACCACAGCGCTCCCATTTCTCAAGCCAGGAAAGCCGTGGTGGCTGTTGTGCATGACGCGTGACAGAAAGACCACTGCGCTCCCCTGAGTTTCCTTTTCGAGTACGAATGAAAAAATTCCCCAGCTTGGGACACGCCTCCTCTTTCTGAGCTGACACAGTAGAAAAGCTCCATTTCTTGAGAAAACTGCGAGACATGTTTAACTGTTTGGTTTTTTTTCTAAGTGTGCCCTCTTTTTATTGCAGACCGAAGCCCCAGCTCTGGGACAGGAGGCTCTCTGTTTCCCATGGAAAATTAATCCCTCTGCTGCAAGCAGAATGGTGTTTTCCCATTGCCCGGTGGGGAACAGAGTTGGCTGTTTCACAGGAGCTGTTGCAGGTCTGCCTTTTGTCCTCTCATCTGCTGTATCTCTGGCCTACTCAATAAATGTGGTGTCTCTCTTCTTGTGGGGTCCTTCCAGGGGGAATGCGAACGGGCAGGGGAGGCAGCGTGACCCCGGCGCTCGGCCTTGCCAAGATCAGTGACCGAGGCTGCGACGGGACCGCCCTCTGTGAGCTGCCCCGAGGCGGCTGCGGGGCTGGATGCACCCGGAGCCCGCATCCCCCTTCCCGAAAACAGCAGAGGGCCGGGCGCGGGGCTCAGAGAAGGGGGAGGATAACCCCGCAGCGAGGGGCGGCGGAGCGGTCCGGGCGGTGGGGTCGCCGGACGGACTCTCGTTCCTCGCCGCAGGGCGGGGACAGGGACAGGGACAGGGACAGGGACACCTTCCTGGCGGCGCGGCCCCACGCGAGTGTCGCTCTCGGTGCCGCAGGCTCCTCCCGCCGCCACCGGCGCCCGGCCCGGCCCGGCCGCTCCCTCGCTCCGCCGCCCCGGCTCCCGCTCCGCTCCTCCCGCAGGCTGCGCCGGTCCCTGCGCTCCGCTGCCCCAGGTAGGCGCCTCCCCGGTGCCGCTGCCCGGAGCGGGCTCTGGCCGCGGGGTTGGGCGGGGGGCGAGAGGGGGACGGCGCTCACTGCAGGCTCGGGACGCGCGGGGTTCGCCGGCGGCAGCTCCGCCGCTGCCCGCGGCGTTTGGGCCGGGGGTCCTGCCCGAGACCCGGCTGCGGCGGGGAGAACCGCAGAGACACCCGTAGCTCCGTGGGAGACGCCCAGCGCACCGATGGTGGAGCTCAGGGCGCCTCCCCTCGTTCTTGCTGAACGCCGCTGTGGCTGCGGGGGAGTTCAGGCTCATCGTTAGTTCCTCTGGGACCGAAGCTCAGGGTGATGTCCCTCCGGGCTGTGTCGCCGCCCAGTCCCAGCTCCTCGGCGGAGCAGCGCTCGGGTAGTGCAGAGGTGCTGACAGAAATTGTCTGTGAGCCCTCGGAGGCAGCCGTCCCCTCCAGGGTTTCGGCAGCCCCACAGGGGTGACTCCGCCCGTGCGACCGGTGCCCATCCTCGGCTGAGCCTCCAGCCCTTCCCTCGGTCCCGCTGCGCTCCCGTCCCCTCGGAGCGCACCCCGCGCCGGTGGCTGCATTCCTCAGTTCTGCTCGGGGTTTCCGTTCATCTAAGGCGTGCTGGGCCGTGTGCGGGTGCTGCGGCTCCGGGGCTGTGAGCTGGGACGCCCCGGCAGTGCCGTCCCGCCGGTAAAATCCGCCGGTGACCGAGGAGCCCCGGGCGCTGCGGAGCGGAGCTGCTGTCTCGCTGCTGAGGGAGCGAGGGTCCGACTGAGCACGACGTTAGCGTGGGAGACCTAGTAAATTCGGCCAGAGGAAAAGTAATGATTTTAATAGTTTTGCAGCGTGAAACAGTAAAAGATTTATCATTTCCATCCCCCGGCTACACTTTGTAAATGTGCAAATCCTTGTAACTATTACTCAGGCTAGCTTAACTTCAAGGAATATCTGCACTCCTTCCTCAGAGCTTGTATGTATTGATGTATTTTCAAAAATGAACTTGGCTCCAAACTGCTGTGCAAGGAAGTTTCCTTGGGAACCCGGGATATGGGAACCTGATTTATGGCTGTTGCATCTGAAGGTCTATTTTTATTCTGAAGAGTACGTTTTGGGGCTCAAAAAGAGTTACTGCTGTTGGTTTGTTTGAGACTGAAGGCTCGATCTGTTCAGAAGCACTGATGGGAATCGTAAGCATTTGCTGCTTCATTTGTTTTCTTGCTGGATCTTGTTTCAGTTCTGAGATGGGAAATTAAGATTTTGTATTGGTTAGCATATGCTGGTGGGGTAACTCATTGTATCCCATGACAGACCCAGTTTCCAGTAATTCTCTTTTCTCCAACATCTTTCTTAGATGCTTTTCTGCTTCTGCTTAAATTAACCATAATTTTGTTAATTTAAAGAAGTGAAGTTAGTTAGTAGTTTCCAAAATGTAGATCTGAGGAAATGTTCGGTGAACATACAGATGCCCTGGAGAATGCTCTGGGCTGGACCCGGTCCAGATCTTGCTGCACTGGTACTCCCTCATTTTGTTCTTTTAAGGCTTCGTACTTGCAACAAGGTATAAAGTTGTATGTCACAGGGAGGTTTATCAAAAACAAGCACATAAAGGTGCATTGCATGTGAATGCTTAAAAAATATAGTGGCTGCTGTAACTTACAGAGTGTTCAAGCTCTCTCAGCTGTCAGTAAACTCTACAGACATGTCAGGAAAGATTGGAAAACTCCTGTACTCCCTGCTAATGAACAGACCTGTCCCATTGCAGTGGGAGAGGAAATCCAGTCACTGCAGCCAGCATCAAGCCAGAAATCAGGTTTGCTGTTCTGTTCATAGTTCGTATCCAAAAAAAACCTCTGAAGAACCTGAGTGGAAACTATACCTTGATTTTACATGGAATCTTTTTGTTAGAAATACCAGAATGGTATGGTTTTTTCTCAAATGAAAGACTTGTGTAACTGCTTAAATCAAAAGGTGAATTCTGTGATTTTCTTCTTCCACAGTTTTTACCCCTCCACATGACCTCATCAGTCAAAAGTGCTTTTTGGTTTTATCTAGCCAAGTCAGTATGTCCATTTATTTTGGATATTGGTCTCACTACAATTAGTCACCCCCGAAGCTACAAAATACATGCTGAATGACACAGAAAACACGAGCCAGATCTTTGGGTCTGCTGGTCTGTTCCTGCCCTTCCTGCAGTGGGCAGCAGTCCTGCTCTGAGGTGCAAGGTTGTGTGTTGCTGGTTTCTCTAGTGAGCTCCATTGCAATGTGCTTTTCCCTGACAGTCAGGCTTGTCCTCAGAGCAGAGAACCCCCAGTGAGACATTTGCAAGCTGTAAATGATGAACTTTTGCTTCCTGCCTTCTGCAGGATGCGTCAGCAGGACATTGCCAAGGTCTGGCAGGACTGACCCCCAGCAGAACTGTCCCAGAGGCTTCGGGTGTGGGAGCAGAACCCAGAGGAGTGGAGAGTGCTGAGCCCGGGCCGAGCACACCATGGGGGCAAGCACCTCCAGCAGGTCACCCCCCTTTGATGGGAATGAGGATGGTAAGAACTTTTCCTGTTGCTGTCTGGGGCTGCGGAGTTCTCCAGTGCAGACTGACTGTGGGGGTGCAGCCAGCTCCTGTGCTGAGGCTGCACACTCCTGGGTGCCCCAGGTGAGCAGAGGGCTGTGGGCTCAGCAGCAGTGTGCCCCTGGTCCCTGCAGAGCTGTGCTCCGGTGTTGGGGTCCCTTTTGCCTCCCCTCCCAGCAGCTCTGAAAGTAAAACTGTCAGCAGAGGTTTGGTGTTGAGGAGTCCCTGGGACACTGCCAGGCACCTCGAGGGCAGGGACAAAATGCTGCTGCTCTGGGGCCTGGAGAGGTCTGTTCTGGGGTCCCAGTGCAGGGAGCAGTGGCAGAAGTGTGGTGGGAAGGTGGCTGGAGCAATGGATGTTCCCATGGTTGCTACTGTGGCTGCCCAGCTGGGCAGGACTGCCTGCAGGCACTGGGAGGCCAAGCCTGCAAGTCGGGTTGGCTGGAAAAGGAGCTGGAAAACTACTGCTGGGAGCAGTATTGGAGGCCAGGCTCCCTGTGCTGCCAAGATTACAGAGACAGTCATTAAAAGATTGCTCCATAAATGTATTTGCTGTTGCATGAGTCAGCTTGCTGACTGCCATATGGGCTTTCACCTAGGTACAACAACAAAATGCATATGTGGATAAATACAAATACATAGTAATGAACATAAAGCATACAAAGAGCTGGGTAACCCATCAATGCTGTTCCAATGTGCCCTGTAGTGCCACTGCCTGTCTGCAGCTGCTCAGCAAAACCAGCTTCAGTTTCCAAATTATTAATGCAACTGCTTACAGTTTTTCTTTGGTTTTCATATTTTTTTCCATTTCTGTAGTTCAAAAGAAATCTGTGCTGTGAAGTTTTCCTAAAGATTTTGTTCCTGCTGCATCTAAATGCTCATTATTGGCATTTCTCATAAGCAACCACTTATGCTTGCTTGGGTTAATGAGCAGTTGTGTTCCTAAGCACCTTCCTCAGGGTGGTGTGCTCTGGCTGTGGGATTTTCCTGGCTGGTCTCTGCTGGGTCTGTCTCTGGCTTCAGTGTTCATACAGCACCAGCTTCTGTGACTGAGAAATGCAGTGCCAGGAAAGGCCCTGTCCTGACCTGTCGGTGGTTTGCTGTCAGTTTGTTGGGTTTCAGTGAGCTCAGGGCCATTCTTGCATGCTGACACAGTGTGCAGACCAGTGCAGTTCTGTTTCCATGGCCCTGCACAAATTTAAAAAGTGGTACTGCATTTTTTCTCTAATAAGTCATGTTTTAATATACAGAGGGGAGAGAAACCCAGCTGAAACAGAGATGCCCCCTAGGGAATTTTCCATTATCTTGCAAATTGGTAACCAGAGGCTATCTCACCTTAGATGTCACAATCTTGTCCTCATTCTGATTTCAATTAAAACTGTAATTAATTAAGAGCTTCTAGGTACAGTAGGAAACAGCACACTGCTCCATGGCACAGGCAGGTTCCTCCCCCGGGCAGCAGGTGGTGGGCACCAATCCCATCTCTGCAGCTGTGGCACAGGGAGACTTTTCCTTTGGTGTTGTGTAGGTGCTCCAGTGACAGTCCTAACAATTCTAGCATATTTTCCCAAATTGCTGTTGCTATAATTTCACTATTTTCTGTAGCACCACAATTTCTGTTTGAACTTCTTGAAGGGCACTGTTTACCTTCAGCTGAAGTAGGGTTACAGGATTATTTTTCTCTCAGCATTTCCTCTGAGCAGACAGGTGTGGATAATAAGCAAGTGAAATGAAAATGTAATAACCAGACAGAAGATTCAAGGCTACGAGGTGATCTGATTCCCAGTGTAGTCAAGATGAGACCATTCAAGAAGCCAGATTTTGTTTGTGCTGCTCCTGGGCAGAAGGGTGTGGGAAGTGTCCTGGGGATGGCAGCCAGATGTTCCCCCAGCTGGCCGAGTTTGCTGCAAGATAAAGAAGAAATAGGTAAAGGTGAGGACAGTGGTGGGTTGAGAAGGATGCTCATCAGTCGTGGGCCTTTGCCAGTGTCCTCTCCAGCCCACCAGCAGCTGTTGGGGTTAAATCACCCTTGGACCAAGCAGAGCATCAGCTGTGTCATTGCTCCTCTGCCTGGTGGGGAGGGACTGGCATGGTTGCTCCCAGTCGTGTGGCCGAGTTTTCCTGAAGCTGCAGAGCAGAGGAGGGGAGAGGGGGGGAGGGAATATAATAAAAATTGGGGAAATCACCGCGAGAAAAGGGAGATGAGTTGTAACAGACCATGTGGTGCTGTGCTGGCTGTGCTGGGGTGAGCAGCAGGGATGAGGGAACCTGAGCTCCAAGCATTGACTTTGCCTGGCAGATGAGCCTGGGGACCTCAGCAGCGTTGGCTGCTCTTTGCTAAAGATGTTTTTTGTGGCTGGTTAGGTCAGTATTTTTTATCTAAACATTGTTCCTTAAACCTTGGTTTAGAAATATGACCCCTGTTTACAAAACAGTGTTTTGTGATTATACACCAGTTGCTTCTTTATGGCAGTTGTATTATCTTTCTTTGCATGTCTTAAACCAGTTCATCTGAGCTGGTGAATTTTGATCTGAGCATGTGAGTTTTGTCCCTGAAGGGCAAAAGCTCATAGGGATAAAAAGTAGAAATAAAATAATTTCATCAAATGCTTTCTCAGCCATTTAATATTGAAATGTTGCTCTTTCTTGCAGTTACCTTCGACCATTTTGAGATTTTGCGAGCTATTGGGAAGGGCAGCTTTGGAAAAGTGAGTGTTTTGGAAATTAATCACCATGTGGGCAGCTGGAGATGTAACTGGGTGGAAATAGATGAGTTGGAGACTCACATGAGAGTACAGAACCAAAGCCCATGCACTATCAGTGAGCCTTGACCTTCAATTCCTGGTAATCAGAAAGGAACCAGAGCCTGAATACTTTCCCATTCTGTAGCCACAAACCAAAGCCCAGTGGCCCTTAAACAAAGCCCAAGATTACCTGTGGACTGAGTAACACTTCTCAGGAAAGTGAGGATCAGGTGCTGGTCCCAGTGTTTGACCCGTAGCTCTGTGGTGGAGGGGGCTCTTCCCAGCAGCATCAGTGTGGGAGGAATGGACATGGTGGTTAGTGAATGGCATTAAATAAAATGTTGACTTCTCTGTGATTCCCTGTCTCCCATGTTGTTCATGATAAATTCCTTCCTCTTATCTTCCCCCCAAAATTTCTCATTGGGTGAAATTCCCAAGAAATTCCCAGGCAGTGTCAGTGTTGCAGCATTGGTGGATGGAGTTGTGCCCTGGCAGTGTCGGCACTGCCAGAGCTGCTGGAAAACACTCATGTCACTGGGCTTTACCTGCCCAAATTTGCTGACAAATCATCTCTGTTTTATCCCCTGTCTGCTCTCCTAGGTCTGTGTGGTGCAGAAGACTGACACCAAGAAAATGTATGCCATGAAATACATGAACAAACAGAAGTGTGTGGAGCGAAATGAAGTGAGAAATGTTTTCAAGGAGCTGCAGATTATGCAGGGCCTGGAACACCCTTTCTTGGTTAATTTATGGTAAGAGGTGGTGCCTTGGCTCACTGGTTGAGTCAATTGCAGACACTTTGGAGATCAGACCCTCCTCATCTGCTTCAAGCCTGTCCTGGGAGCAGCTGGTGTGTTCTGCTGACTGGGGCTCTTGTTTCAGGGGAATCCTGTTTGGTTAAGCAGTTATCACCCTTCTCCTCTCAGACAGCACAAGAGAGTTTATTCATGTGTCCTTTTGCAGTGTCCCCCAGGCAGGTATTGGCTGTCACCACAACCCCACCTGTATTTAAAGGAGCTCTTTGCAATCACCAGCAACTTCTGGCAGCGTGGGATTGATGGCCAAGCAGAGCTCTTTGCTGGTTATCCCTTGACATTTCTTTCTTAATTTTTATGAGGACAGCAGTAATGTTCCAAGGGTGTGAGGTCACATATTGCATGATAAAGTGGTGAATATCCTGTAGTTTCAGCATTCCTCTAGGGTTGTGGGTAATTTCATTTATTGGAAATTGGATTTCTTTTTAGAATAAAGTAGAAATTATCAATGCTAATAACACACACACACACACAAAATAGTCTAAAAGACACTGAAGATCAAAAATCTTTGAATAATTCTTCCTTTTTAAAATCTCCTGAAACCTGAGTGCAGTTCAGTGAACTCTTGGTATTTTGCTGCTGTTGCCATTTCGAGTGGTTCTTATTGGGGTATGAATGGCAAAGGTGCAGCTGCACCTCCCATATAATATCTCCAACCTTGTCTTTCCTACTTGAACACAAAGCTCCAGGTAAAGCTCTCTCAGCAGCTGAAAGCTGACCAGTGTGTCTGTGTAGAGATCTGTACAGAGCAAGCCATCCCTGCTGCTGTTCTTGCCCTGCCAGCCCTGGCTTCAGGATGCCTTTAGCATTCCTGTGTCTTTCCTGCACTCCGGGTGATTCAAAACCTACAAGCTCTGTGTGGAGCAGTGGTCTGGCTCGTGGCGCTGGTCAGCACATCCAGCAGTGTGCTGATAAGGAAAAGTCCATGAGAAAAGGGCTCATGGCTGGTTGTCAGCCCCTCTCAGAGAGACACAGTCCATCAGATGAGATCACTCACAGAGGACCAGCAGAGAGCAGCTGCACCCTGTGGTGTTGAGCAGATGCTGCCCTGGCACAGGGCCCTCAGTGCTGGGTCTGGCCAGGGGTGCAGGTCCAGGCTCCTCTGCCTGGCTCCTGTGGTCACCTCCTGCTGGTGCTCAGAGAAGGCAGAATGCCCATCCTGAGCTGTTCATACAATCTGCTCTGACTCTGTTCGGACCTGAGACTGAATTATTGTTGTCACAAGTGTGACAATAGTGGGAAACAAAGCATGGAAAGGTCGTGAAATTTGGAGTGAAATATTCCAAGACATTATGAGTATTCCCAGAGGTACCACATGTTCCTTTACTACCTGTCATTTTTCAATGCTGCTGTCCTTGAAGCACGCGTGTGCTGTTTTAGGTACTCGTTCCAGGATGAGGAGGATATGTTCATGGTGGTTGACCTGCTGCTTGGAGGGGACCTGCGCTACCACCTCCAGCAAAACGTGCGGTTCCAAGAGGCAACTGTGAAACTCTTCATCTGTGAGCTGGTGCTGGCCCTTGACTACTTGCAGAGCAGGCACATCATCCACAGGTCAGCCAGGCCACAGGCAGGCTTGTTACTCCTTTATGTGAAACAACAAATAGAAGCTGAAGTGATAAACAACATCTTCTCCTATGTGTATTTGCTTTTCTATGAAACACAAGGCTTCCCCCAGAAAAGTATTTCAAATACAGCAGAAACCATCTGATTTGTCCCTCTGGGATAGCTGTGAAATAGCATATTTGATTGCTCACTGATCCTGCAAAAATATGTCTCTGATAGGTTTTAATTAGCTGTAACTCATTAATGTCCATCCTCATCCAGGGAGAGTAGGTGTCAGCACTCAGAACTCCTGTGTTCATGCTTGAAGATGTCTCCCTTTGCCCCCCTCTGTATTGCACCAAAATACGAGGACTGGGCCCAAACACAACTTTTTCCTGGATGAGGTAAATCCCTTTTTAGAAATGCTGAGAGTTTCTTTTTGGCTACCACAATTTCTCATGGCCAGTGAAAAAAATGCCTGAGCTCTTCCCATACCTTTGAAGACCTGCAGAATAGCAGAGGAGGCAGAGGTTTCCCTGGCTGGGAAGCAGGGTTTGGCTGTGGATGGATAGACACATGGCTCTTCTGCTGCTGTCGTGGGCAGCACAAAGCTCAGGGGCCCAAGAGTTTAGCCAAGTTAGCTGCTGTCAGGGAGGATAATCAGAGAGGGTCTGTCAGGGTCAGTAATTGCAGGGATGCTGTAGGGAAATACTTTCATTTAGAAATACCACTCCAGATGAGCACATTTCATTTAGAAATACCACTCCAGATGAGCATTCTTGAGCAGTACAAGAATTAAGCATGGAAAGTGTAAAATTGAAGTGGTGCTGGTAGGTAGTGGGGAAGGCACACACTGGTGAGGAGCTGGTGAGGGTGAGTGCCTGTCCTGTCCTCAGGGCCCAGCTGCCATGCCCAGGCTGTGAGGGCACAATGACCCTTGCCTGTCCCTGCACCACCACAAGAGCCCAGAGCAGCTCTGCCCTGCTCTGCTCCACCAGGGGCCAGGCCCGGGGACAGCTCCCACCCCCTCAGGGTCTCCTCTTTCACGCTGCTGCTTTCGTGCTTTACCTGCATGGATCTTTGCCCCAGTGTCAATAGGAGTGGGAGAAACTGCAGGTGGGGCTGCAGTGTGCTTTTCACACAGCTGCATGTGTTTAAGCTAAATCAAGTACAACAAAACATGTATGGCAGGTTGTAAAATTTGCAAGTTATTTAATTAACACTGTAATGCGAGTTGTTTAATTAACACTGTAACCCAGTGGGATAGTGTTTGATTGATAAAGTGATTCGTCTGAGGCAATTACACTGCAACAGCTGTAATTGGGAACATCAGGAGACAGGGAAGCAATGGTTTTGTTTGGCTGAACAAAACTGTGCAGAGACACCAAACTCAGGCTGCAATTATTTCCCACCTAGATGTTAAAGAATGGGAAATATTAATATCTTTTAAGTTAGGAAATTATAGAACCAGCTTATAAAAAAGAAATATATAAATGAGCAATAACAAGAATTATCTCTGGTATTTGTTTGCATCCTGAGAATGATCTTACTGTGCTAGTGTAATTTCAGAGGCTGTATGCCAGACTGAGGGAGATCAGAAACAGACACAATAGAAATTAAAAAGTAATAACTTTGAAAAAAAAAAAAAAGTAAACAGTTCCACTGTGCTTAGGGGGAAAATCAGCTGCTTACCTGATGCTGTCCTGCTCTGCTAATGACACCTGTCCCTGTACCCACCTGTATGATGGGATGGCACCAGGAAGGGAACCAGTGCTTATAATAACCCACTGGAAGTTGTTGGGTAACAAGATGCCAGAAAACTGTAAGCTATTAGATGACAATTAGTTATATTGTGGGGCTTTGATTCCAGGTGGCTTGGAGAACTCAAACTGTATCCTAATGATTGAATTTTTAAAGATAAAATCCTAAACGTGTTCATTTCTTCACTTGGACCTCCTGTGCCTGGTGGGGAGCACCAGCTGGCACAGGTCACTGCACCTGCTGGCTGGCACCTTCTCTCTGGGGCATCAGCTGGCCAGGTGCTCAATGGGGACTGGTGTAATGAGCTCATTAAAGCCAGGTAATGGCTTGTAAAGCCACTCAGGTGACACTGTGGCTGTATCAGAGTATCAGGTGTATGCTTTCTGCCTTCAGTTAAAGTGTTTCCCTACAGCATTGCTATAGGTATTATTTTTTGGGGTCCTTTAACTTAGGAATAAAACCTGTGGGTAACCTATTTGTATCTAGAACAATGATGTTAAAATACTTTAATTTGTACTGGGCACCCCTTCTCATACAGTATTGAAATAGATTGAAAAGTGACAGGAGGAAAACAACAAGAAGCCTCCTAACTGAGCTGTGGGTGCACTTAGCTGAGTGCTGCTCACCCAGACCCCTGCAGCCACTGCTGCTGCTGCTGCTGATTCCTTGGTCACCCTCTTACACCCGAGCCAAGGGGGAGCATCAGCTCTGGGAAGCCCAGGCTGTGAGGGTGCAGTGGCCCTGCCAGTGTCCCAGAGCTGCTTTCCTGGGGTGCCAGCAGCCCTGCTTCCTGCCCCTTCTCCAGGCTAATGGCTGTCTCTCCTTCTCTGCTTTGTTTCTCAGAGATATCAAGCCCGACAACATTTTACTGGATGAGCACGGTAAGTGCCAGGTGCTCTGTGGTCATGCCACTATTTAGCAGCAGTCAGGAGCCTGTATATCTTTACATAAATGTACAGCAGGAGACAAGCTGCACTCTCGCTGCTTGCTGCTGCCATCCTTTTGTGTTGGGCTCTCCTGCTCTGCCCAGCTGGGAGCAGGATCTTCCCATCCTTTTGTGCTCACTTGCTGTCTCTTGCCTTTGGAGCAACAGTGTCTTGTACCTTCAGGGCACTGGGCAGCCTGTGATGCTGTGGTGTTTCTGGGGTTGCCTTGGTGTTTTAGCCAACACCTTCTGTGGCTCACTGACTTGATGGTCCCTACAAGACACCTGCAGGTACCTTATGTTTGGTGCTGCTTGGGATCAGGAGCCTGATTTTAACATTTTCTTGGTTCTTGTTTAAAACTTATTCAAAATGCATCATTTGAAGGGCAATGCTTGTGTCACTGCAGGGTTTGTGCACAAACAGAATTAATTATGGTGCAATGGATAAGCCTTGGTCACATATTTAATTTTTCCTTGAGCATTTGGCATGGGGAGGGAGCTCGGAGGAGGATTAGGGGCTAGGTATGTTATAAATGTTGCTATTGGTTTTTCTATAGTTTTTCATAGGCAAAACTCTTGACTATATTCTTGCATGGCTCTTCAGTCACATTTTTTCCCAGCAAAGATCTCACAGTGAAGAGTTGTCTGATATTTTTTAGTTTGTAAAGAGAAACATTTTGTTAGGTCATATTTTTTTTAAAATTCAAGTAACTGTATTGTTGTGAGAAATCTTCATTAGTAGCTAGAGCAAGGTGCTTGAAAAGTCAGTGCAGGGAGGAGGCATACCTGCATTTGTTATGACTTCAGAGATGCTGCAGCTCCCGAGGGAGGCCCTGCCTGGGTGTGTGTGACCAAGGTTGCCTGGCAGCACCGAGCCCAGACTCGATCCGTTTGCATGTGACCTCTCATTTCAGAGCAGGGGTTGATTATTTATTTAGGAGCTGGCAGCAAAGTGGCTTTGCCTCCCGGTGCTGGAGCCCCTGTCCCGCCCTGCTCCGTCTCTCTCCGGCTGTTGCTCCCTGCACGGACTCTGCAGAGCCCTGTCCTCCCTGCCACGTCGAGGGCCTGGCACTGCCCATCCCATGGGGGGCTGCTTTTGGTCAGTCCTCACTGCTGGGTGCTTTGGGGACCCATCACCATTGTCCCAGAGCTCTGTGCTGCTCAGACGGGGATGACACAGCTTCCTGAGAGGAGCTGGGATCACCATGGCCATGGGAATGTGGATCAGCACTCCCTGAAGAGGGAAAAAAAAGAGGAAAAGGCTCTGTTAGTCGCTACAGCTGCATTCAGCACAGGAAAACACAACCTACTAACTTTTATAATGATGCTACAGTTTGGGATGAATTTTGAGTCTATTCTCTGCTCACTGTGATTTTTTTAAATTCTCTCTTGCAGAGGTTTCAGAGTGTTTTTTCTGGGTATATACCCTTGGCTCCAGTGTCCTTTTGACTGTGACTTGTAGTATTCTTTTTCTTCATCCATGACAGCAAAGGTTTGTCTTCCAACAAACTTAGAAAAGCTAAGAAAGCTTTGGACACACACAGAGTTCATTTTTTTTCCCAGACTGATCCTGAAATATAGGAAGACTCAAAACAATCACTGCTAAATTACTTTTTGGAGAGCTCTTGTATTTTCTAGTTCCCCAAAGGGAAAATAAGGGGGTATTTGAAACAAGAGACATCTGCAAGCAGCCTGCAAGCTGAAATATTTTCTATCAGTTCTCCCACCAGATTTTTTTACCTGGAAACTCCTTTCCATTGGGTATTTTACTTTATGTTTCTGATTCAGAGCTATTTCTTGTGTGAAATTAAAGCCAAGCCTGTTACACGTTGGCCTCTGTCTTTCAGGACACGTGCACATCACTGATTTCAATATTGCCACCATGCTGACCAAGGACAGCCCTGTCACCACCATCGCTGGCACCAAGCCCTACATGGGTGAGAACCAATGGCAGTTCCATGTTCTGGAATCTCCATTTTGTGGGCTTGGGGGGAGTGCTGTGGTGGGACACAGGTGAAGACAGTTTTGGTTAGAGCTGGGACTCTTTTCTTCCCAATCCACATCAAAACACACAGAGTTTGAAGTGAGGAGCACCCTGGGGAGGGGATGCAGGGTGGGGACAGGAGTCCCTCCCCAGAAATGCCTCAGTGCAGCTGGGGAACGTGTGCCCTACTTCTCAGGGGGGTGAAGAGACACTTAGGCCACCTTATGCCTAGGTTGAGTGAATGTGGTTGTTCTGGAGCACATTTACTGTGAATGGTGGGCAGCTCCTGCGTCAGTAAAAGGAATTTGCTCTTTCTGGGCTTTGGGGCAGAGAAGCACAGAGAGTTTCATGTGGAGAGGGCTGTGGGCTGCTGGGTGGCCCTGGTGCAGGAGCATGGCAGCACGGGAAGGGCAGGGGTCAGGGGTTCTCTGTTGCTCATTTCCATTGGGGACTGCAGCAAGGCAATTTTTCCCCCCTGTATTTCACAGCACCTGAAATGTTTAGCTCCACAAAACCCACCAGCTACTCCTTTGCCGTGGACTGGTGGTCACTGGGAGTCACTGCCTACGAGCTGCTCAGAACTCGGGTATGTGTGTGGCTCATGGCCTGGCTCGCTCTGCCCTTGGACACGCTGTTGGGAGGGTTAATGCTTTACAGCAGAGATGAGATGAGATGGCCAAGCTGAATTCAAGGCTTTAGGACTTATTACAGCAGAGGAAGCAGAGATCACATCTTCACCAGGGCTCTTGTGATCATGGCTGAGAGCTCAGAGAAGCTGCTGCAATACAGAACAGCATCTTGTGGCAGTTCCCTGTGCAGCTGAGGCCCTCTGGGTTGATATAAGGGGCCAAGGCAAACAAGCAACAGCTCCTGAAGTTTGGGGTGCAATATCCTTTACTTGGAGCTTCTATTCTCCAAGGAAAAATAAAACTTGAAAAAAAACTTGCTGCTGTTGTAACAAGACTGAGCAGTTGGAGCAAATGATGGGAAAAGCCCAATCCCTGCCTGTGCCGTCAGGGCTCTGCTGCTGACGCAGGCAAGGTTGAGAGCTTTGTAGATAGACAAATGCATGAGTGTTTTGAAAGTGTTGTGAAAAAAAGTGGGACAAAAATTTTAAAATTACAGTATTCTAAACAAAAGAATGTAATTTAAAGAGGAACATTTAAGATCTTGGGAAACTTGGAAGCTTCTTTCAGTATAAGTATGCAAAACATGGTTTTTAAAACCTCTTATCAGCAGTCTTTGCAGAAAACATTTTGATGAACAGATTTTTTCATTTGAATCTGTGTGTCTCAGTTGCAAGAGATCAGTTTAGCAGACATTGAAGAGATGTGGCTGTCTGACCTGTTGGGTAACTGAAGCAATAAACATCTCAATGTAATATTTGAGTTTTCCACCTATAATGCTAAATGAATGGCAGGACTGTGAATCACATTGGGTTTTGACTTGTTTCTAAAGGCAGGAGAGGAAATGCTGTCTTGTGCTCATGCTTGATGGCACAGCTGTGGCGAGATGGTGGCACCTGGATGCTGCCACCCAGGGGAAGGGAAGGGGGCCTTGAGGTCCATCTAGCATTGGCACACTTCAAGCACACTGCACCTGATCTGATCTCACTATTTATAGCTACTATTCTTTAAATGTACCTTTAATACACTCCTGCCTTCTTCCCCACAAAATAAGGTAAAAATCTGTGAATCAAAACTTTCAAGATGGAAACACTGCCATTTCAAGTTCTCTCTCCAGATAAATTGGCAGAATTGTAGATGGAAAATAAACAGGGAGGTGACCTCACCTGCACTCTACACTGCATGTGTCCCCGTGTCACTCACTGGCTGTGCACTGCACGTGGAGGGGTCCCTGGTGCTCCAGTGGGCCATGTGCTCCTCTGCAGTGGCTCACCTGTCCCAGTGACATGACAGTAGCCACAGAGCAAAAGGGACTGTCACCCTGAGTCCTGATGACCCTTCCTGGGACATCCCTTTCTGAGCTGATTTTATTGTTGGGGGATATTTGTCTTCTTTTCACTGGCATTGTCCCCAGCATGAGTGAAAAACGTTTTACAGGCAGTATCAGGAGCGGTCTAACCACAGCACTATGTGTCACAGCCTTATAAGATAAAAACAGTGAAAAGACCAAGCAAATTCCCACTGGCTGATAACTCTGACTTCTGGGATTTGCTCCTGCCTGTCCTGCTGTTAAATGTCCAGTTATTAGTGTAGTTCTTGCTGACATTTTGGTTTTTTGACTGAGCCATGGTCACACAGGGAGAGATGTCCCACAGGAGGCTGGGGACCGGACAGTGAGACTGTATGAAGCTTCTGTGCTCTAACCAGATTTCTCAAGAAGTCTGAAAAGCAGATAAATTCATGCTTGTCTTGTGGTGTTTTCCACAGAGGCCATACCACATTCGGTCCAACACGTCCCCAAGTGAAATCGCTCGCGTGCTCAAGACAGCTGCGGTGGCGTTCCCGGCAGCGTGGAGCCCGGGCATGGTGGGGCTGATCAGGAAGGTGAGGGGGCGGCAGGGCCAGTGCTCCTGCCACTCTCAGCCCTGCACGGTGGGGAGCGCTTGCAAATGGCCGGGGCCAGGTCCCTGCAGAGCCCACTGTGGGACACACGTCAGCTGCAGGAAGGCGATGGCAGCGAGCCATAGCTTCAATAAACAAGACTTGGGCTTAGCAGTGGCAGCAAAGCTGAGCACTTACACCCTGCATAGCAGCACTGGCAGCAAATTTTAAGGAAGTATGTAAATAGTTTTTTAATCTCAAATAAGTGTGGGCAATGAAGTAGTACTTCATGTAGCTTTCAACTGGTTTTTGTTCCAAATAATATATATATATGTATTCTGTAATTTCTAATGAAATAGATTATCAAACATTTTAACAAAAAGAGGCTGTCAAGGAAGAAAATTGCAGAATATCTCCATTTGCTGAAAATTCAATTAAGCCAGTATTTCATTAAGCCTAACAGTAATACAGGAATATTTGCTGCAGATGTCCTGTGTGTTCCTATGCTGACAGTGTGTTTCCTGCTGATTTTCCAGCAGGAGAACCTGAACCACAGCAGGCCGCAAGTCATGGAGGCTCCCTTGTGAATAAATAATACAATGTCGCAATTATTTAAATGTCCCAGTGCTCCTTTGCATCTGGTTTAGCAGCCATATGTATTATATATGGCGCCAGCTGTGGCTCCTTCCTGGCTCTGCCGTGCCCTGTGGATTTCTGTGTTTGTGCTGCGGAGCTGCAGCGCTGGGCTGAGCTGGAGCCCAGGGCTCTGCAGAGGGAGCTGGGCTCTGGGGACAGTGCTTGTGCCTGGCTGCACACCAGGGCAGGGCTGTGCAGGTCACCTTGCCTGTAAATTCCCCAAAGCGTTTGGATCATCTGGTTTTCCTGCTGAGTTTTAGGAGCATAAGGTATCAGGAGTTTATGTAATGTATAATCCTTGAACAGAGACCACCTCAACCCTTTCCTTCCACACAAGTAATCCCTACAGCAAGGTTAAAAAATTATGAAAATGAGCAGTGTGAAGGCATACTTTCACACTGGAATAAGAATATTACTTTAGTAGAGTGAGAAAAGAGGATGTTTTACTGATCCAGTACTGAAAGCAGAGCACAAACACGTGAGTGGAACTTCCCATTCCAAACAAACGCTTATTTTTAACATTGGACAATTTGTTTAATGCCACTGTACTGCCTCATTGCCTGCTCCTACAGTGGGGATAAAAGCAATTTGTAAAAATGGGAATAAGCAGAGGCAGAGCTTGTGAGCCTGTCGCATACCCTGGTGAAGGGACTCTGAGCCAGAGCAGGAGAGGCACTGCTCCAAACGCCAGCCTCGATGCAGTGTCTCTGGCACCACATGTCCTCAGCCGTGCTCCACAGAACGTGTGCCCTGTGGGATGGTCTCATCTCTCCCCTTTAACTCTTGCTGCAGTTGCTCGAGCTGAACCCCGAGAAACGTTTTTCTCAGCTGAAGGATATCCAGTCCGTCCCCTACCTGTCTGATGTGAACTGGGATGCTGTTCTCCAGAAAAGAACACTACCAGAATTCATTCCTGTGGTAAGGCCATTGGAGTGTAAAGGTTCCTCACACCCAGTACTGGGACATTCTGACAAATTTCCACTGAAGCGTCAGGTGTCCCAAGGAGAAAAGAGAGACCCAGGCAGAGCTGTCTCTTCCGTGAGTGTGTCACAAAGAGTCATGGAGGGAGACTATAGTGCGGGTGCCCCAAAATGATCCGCCCTGTTTGTAATGTTCCCGGAATTTCTGGGTGCAGAACTGGTGTTACAGCCCACTGGGCTGTGCATCTGTGTGGGAGGGATAGTGCCTGTGAGCCCTCTCGTGCTGACCCAGGCTCTGAGCAATGCTGCTCCCATATCCAAAATCCTGGTGCACCAGGATGGACTCAGCAGCAGCCTGGAGATCACCCACCATCTTATGGGAATTGTTTTCTCCTGCAATGCTTCCCCAACAAGCTCAATGTTAACAGTAAATAGCACATGCACTAGAGTTGTATTTATGGGCCTTTTTAAATTGAATTAAAACAGCACATAAGTAACATAACCCTTATAAAGAATAGTCCAACTACTCCAACTGGTTTTCAGCAGAAGTTGAGCTAAACTATGTATATTTGTTAATTGTAAATCTGCCCTTGTTGCTGGGTTTCTCTGTAGTGGGTATGATTCTCTATTGCTTGAAGACCAGTTCCACTGGGCTGTTGTGCTACTCTCAAAAAGGCACAACCCAGCCAGGACACTGTACTCATCCTCATTGCCACTCCAAAGCAGGCAAAGGGCAGAGTAGAAGCAGGAGCACAAAAGGAGCCACTGTGACACCTTGAATATCGTCCATATCTGAAAGGACTGATAAAGTATATCAGAAGTATAGCCAGTGCTCTTGGCTGCATGTGCAATTATAATTAGTGCATTTTTTTTACAAAATTCAGCTCCCAAATGCAGTCCAGTTTATAAGAGACTCCTTAAGACAGGCTCTGATCGCTTAAGGCCATTTCTCTCTCCCCTCCAGAAAGGCAGACTGAACTGTGACCCAGCCTTTGAACTGGAAGAAATGATCCTGGAATCCAAACCTCTTCACAAAAAAAAAAAGCGCTTGGCTAAGAAGGAGAAAGACACAAGCAAAAACAATTCATCCCAGGTGAGAGCAAACAGGTACAAGCATGGTAGGCCTTTCATTTTTCAATGACTGCCATCTAGCAAGACCACAGTAAACTGAACAGAATATTTTTTTCCATTGTGACCAACTTTATTCCTAAAACTCTCTCCATCTTCTCTGTGGTGAAGGGCAGAATCTGTATGCACTGCTTTACTGCAAGAGGAGAGCCTTAATGCCATTCTTCCCACTGCAGGGCTAAAGATGCTCTGTGCCTAAGCATATTGCCATGTGTCATTGAAATTGTCCTTGCAATGTTCTTCTGTGTAAACTGTGAATTTATCCCCTATATCTTTTATTTTTCCATTCCAATATGAAAGGCCAGCCACCTCCAGAAGCACCTGGAAATGCTCCAGAGAGACTTCATTGTTTTCAACAGAGAAAAGTAAGTTTTGATCCAGAGGCAGCAGAAGAGGCACTGGCCCTTGGCAAAGCCTTTGACAGTTTTTGGGGACCCAGGGCAGGGCCGGGGGGGCTGTGTTGGAGGAGCTTGGGGCACTCAGGGCTGGAGGAGCTGTGCAGTGAGTGGCAGCTCATGCCAGGCAGTGGGGAGCTCCAAGGCAGCTGTACTTCTATGGGGCCTTGGCACTGCCTGGGCTTTTCCTCACAGTTCAATCATCCTTTTCTATCCCCAAGGGTAAGACCCCACCATGACAGCATCCAAGAGACCACGACAAAAAGTGGAGGCCCACACAGGGAGGACAATCAGAACATCAACCTCTGAGAGCAGCTCAGCCCCTGCAGGGGACCTCCTCATGGCACTGGGGCTCACCCACCCATCCACCTTCGCAATGTCAGGCCGTGGACTTGTCCTCTGTTGCTGGGACCCTGCCAGCAGCCCAGGGCACAGAGGAGAGCTGGGGCACCACTCCCTCAGCTCATCCCCACAGCCCTAGGGTGCTGAGCATGGGGGGAGAGGCTGTGGAGGTCGCCTTGCAATTGGCCACAGTTGGTTAGACTCAGATCCTATCGTGTTGCCTTTCCTGAGGCCAGGAATGGGACCACAAGACAATGGATAAGACAGTTTTCACTATTTTGGCTTGGCTGGCAGGTGCCACAGCCCTTGGTGCCACCATGCAGCTGCGCTGCGCTGTGCTGAGAGGTGCCCAGAGCTGTGCCACAGGGCTCTGCAGATGTTGGCATTCCCGCATGGAAGGGCTCATGGCTGGTTCCCCAGGGAGAAGAGGTGGCTCCCAGATGCAGGGTCTTCACCAATGCATTGTGACAAAAGTGGCCTTTGCTTACAGACAGCTCCTGCAAACATCCTGTGAGGGTGGGCACAGGAGACTGGAGATGAGCTCCTTCCTTAGCTGGGAGGAGGCAGCAAAGGTTTCCTGCCCATTTAGTGCTCTCTCCATGTACCCAGCAGGGCTGGCATGGTTGGTGGCCAGTGTGCAGACAGATGTGGACACCAAGCTGTAACAACCAGGTGCTGGTGAATCCAGATGCTTTACCAGTCTGGCCTGAAAAATACATTCACCATCATGTTAAAACTGCTGCAGCTCACTGAATCTGATGGAGTTTGGCTTCCAAAACCAGATGGGAATTTAAATGTGTATTTTGAATGCCTCTACCACTGAAATCACACTTGATTTAAGCAGGAACTGTCTTCAGGAACAACTGCACTGCTGGTGTGGTCTTTCCAAGACTGAGATTGACAAAAGCATTGCTACTGTGGTAATGCCAGGAATAATGCTTTTATTTAAATGCTTTGGCAGGCCTGAGGTTTCATTCTTTATTTGACATTTTTCCCATTCTTAGCAATGTAGTGAACGTGTGATGAAGAGTTTGCCTTCCATTAACCTGAAGGTAAATGTCCTCTCTGCCCCGTGTGTCTGTGCAGCGGCTTGCAGTGCAGTTTGTGTCTGAAAACAAGCTTTAGTTTGGTGTCTTCCATGCTCTGGTCCCTCCTGCAGTGGTGGGGTCCCTCGGCCAGCTGCTGCCCAGCCCCTCAGGGGTGAGGGCAAGGCTGCCCACTCTGTGTCTGCAGCCTCACCACCTCCCTCCGCATCGCCCTGCCTGTGGAACAGCCCCGGGAAGGCGAGCGCAGGGAGCTGTAAAGCTGGAGCGGAATTAATTCATCAGGGAGAGGGTATGGGCGTCCCCAGTGAGTGTCATTGCCATGGGAAAGTCACCTTTTCCTGCTTACTCACAACACACCTTTCCCCGCTCCATAGAGAGCAGTTATAACCCCAGTTATGTCATGGTGTGCTTGCTCTCCCCCTCCCCAGCCCTGCTGGCTTTCAAGCAGCAGGACTTCACAGTGGGGTGGAGACTCCCTGTCTCTCTGCCTTGGACTCATCATTCCCAGGAAGGCTATCCAGAGCACCTCCAGCCTTCCCCATGGATCCTCTGCTCTCTGCCCAGTCCTCCAGCAGGTCTGGCACCAGGCAAGACCGTGCTGACAGCTGTCCCTGTCTCCTGCACAGCACATCGCCATCGCTGCCTTGCTCTGGGGCAGGCAGAGGTTCACATACCATAAGTGTATTTATCTGAAATCCCAGCTCTGCTCCTCACTAGGGAAAAATCTGCTGCTGCAGAAATACCTCTCCACTGGCTGGTCAGAAAAGCCCCAACACAACTGAAGTCCTTAAATGGAAAGAACATTGCATATTTAAAAATTTTAAAAGGTAGAAATTTAAAGATTTCTACAACCATCTCTCTCTTCCCCTCTTCCTCTGTACACAGAGGCACAGTCTCAGCTTAATTTCTACCAGGCAACAGGAAAAAGCCTAAATTACTTGATGGAAGAACTTCACAATGCTTGTAAGCACAGCCTTCCCTACCCTGGCACAACTATTATGGCCTGGCCCCTTAAGGACTGCGGCAGAGACAGCTTGCCCTGCCTGAGTTGCAGACATGTAAAAAAAATATTTCAAGGTCAAATACTAAAGAAGAGGGGAAAAAAGTGTTATTTGTTTAGCATAGCTGAAACTGACCCTTAATTTTGTAGTCTTTAAACAACAATCACTTTTTTTTACATGCTTTGCAAGCTTTAAAGGACAGTGCCTTTCATTCAGACAATGCCTGATGGAAGGGGAGCATTTCACTGACAGGAGTCCACAGAAAACAGCCTCCAAGGCTGTCTGGCCAGGATGACCCCAAAGCCGTGCCCAGGCAGTGCCATGTGGAGCTGGTCCCTGTCAACACACAGAAGACAGGCACAGCTCTTGCCAGGCAGTCACAGCCCATGGTGGCCAGGCCAGGCTCAGAGACTGCACGGACAAACTGAACAGCTGTTACAAATACTTGCATTGTGCTGTTCTGCCAATACCTTTACCTTTGCCTGAGAAGCTACACCAACACCCTGGCAGGTGTAGCAGAGAGCACTGCATGCTGTAGCCCTGATAGCCTGTTGCTGCAGCCCCTCCAGCCCCAACAGCACCCAAACCCCTCTGCTGCCCCAGCCCACTCCCTGCGGGGGCAGCTGGGCACTGCCCCTGCCAAGCAGCAGGGGCCCGAGGAAGAGAAGAGCCAACCGACAACACGAGCTGTTTGAAGGAACAACTGTTTTTTTAATAAAGTGTACAAAGTAGTAAAACTCCTTACACAAGGTGCTGTGACAGCTGTTACAGAGATGATTCGAGCTCCCCCACAGGCCTCATGATGAAACGCCAGAGCATTGGGTGGAGATGAAGGAGATGAATGTGACAGACCCACCTCTCCCTACGAGCTCAGTGCACCTGCCCTCCCCATCTGACATCCTGCCTCCGGCCAGACCCTGCCCCTCACCTGCCTGGCCGGGTCGCCCTGTGGGCCATTCCCACTGTCCCACACCACGGCATCCCACACACGTTCAACACCAATAACATTGAACCGAGCAACCTGTCCGAGCAGCATGCATACAGAGAGGAAGAGCAAAACACAACCCAACCAAACCCACAACAGTAACAACAACAGAACTTTAAGGCTATGCAAAAACAAAATGAAGCAACATCTTTAAAGCTAGGTAGCAAGTAGCATTTGTGAAACATAAGGCTTGAGGCTTATTGATTCTTCAGAACAGGTTTATTTCTTTTCATTCTTCAACACCAATGTACCATTTTTCCTCCTTTGCTTGAACAGGGGTTTTGTTTCCTCCTCAGCCGGGACATTTAGCTCAGGGAGGTGATGTTGGAGCGGCCTCCCGGGGGCGCGACAATGCGCTTGCTTGCCGAGCGCATGCCTTCATCAACCTGGGTACCTGGGATAGGATGAGACAGTACAAAGGGAACGGGGAAAGTAAAGTTAAGAGCATCTTCTTCACAGACTGAGCAGTCAGGCAGCCTGGAGTCCTGCCAAGGCCCTCCAGAGGCTATCTACTGCAACCCACTCCAACTCCAGCAGCAACTCAGAGCCGCAGTGGCTTTAAAGTCTCTGCAGATTCTTTGTGAACAGACCCACACAGCAGGAACAGCATCGGATGCTGTGCTGGCCTCCACGGCCACGGTGGCCTCCAGGCAGTCTGACTGGCTACTCCTGCAAGGTGCAGCTCCAGCCATGTCCTTTAAGGGACACACGGGATCTTGCCCTGCCATGATCCACTCTCGTGCTTACCTTGCCGCAGGCCACCTCTAACAGCCCCTTGCCCCAGGCCAGGGACAGGAACATATGGCCAGTGGCTCTGCCCTCTCCCAGCCCAGCCACAACACGGACTCACCTGACAGGCTGAATCCAGACTGATGGAGATTCCTGACGGGCGGGGTCTGCCGTGTGGGGGACCCCCTAGTTGACCCCGCAGGGGTACCCCCCTTGGGGGTGGTGGTCAGGTCAAACACGGGTCCGTCGTACAAGCCCCGGGGCACAGCATGCACCTCTGCCATCTGTCACCAGAGAGAAGAGGACAATGACACTTTTCTGAGCCCAGGGAACGTCAAGCTCCAGCCATCCACCCGCTCCTTAGTCCCCCTGCAGAAGGATGTCACATTGCTATAGTCCTGCAGCACTGAGGGCTGGCACAGCCCCACTGCCCTGTAAGGTGTGCAGAGCCAGTGCAAGAGGCTATCCCCCAGATGGGATTTATGCTGCACAAATCAGGGAGGAGAAGGCGATTTTGGCCAATCTCTTCATTTTAAACAGTGTTTCCCTCCAGACTCCTGATGCAGCAGGATAGGATGAAGAGAGACATTACCACTGCTAACCTTAAGGAGCATCTGTCTCCACCATGGCACATCACTAACACAAAGGGCTCCCTAATCAAGCCTCAGTTATTTTGTATATTCAAAATACACCAGGAATTTGCAGCACTGCTTACAGGGTCCAGCAAGAACAGCAAATGAAAACCAACCAGTTACTAAGAGCAATTTGGGCTACCAATAACCCAACTCTGTCTCCTGGCATCCCCACCTCCTCACCTTCCTCCTGGCTTTGATGCGCTTGTAGACGTAGTCAGGGAAAGGGCTGCTGGGCAGGAATCGTCCAGTCCCCTGGGTCACATGCAGGTTGCCATCCTCCAGCATGATCTTCCCCTGGCATATGACAACCAGTGGGGCCCCACGGAGCTCCATCCCCTCAAAGATGTTGTATTCAGCCACCTGCAGCAACCCCAGGATGATGGTCAAGAGGGACAAGAGCACTGCCTGCCCACTCAGGGTGGGTCAGTCCCCACACCTCACTGCTGGAGTCACCAATGCAGGCAGAAGACACCCCTAAAGCCTTGCATGCTCAGAGGCCTCCTGTAGCTCACTAGCCCATCACAGTAAAAGCCCACCAGAATCCCCAACATGAACCAGGACCTGCTGGTTTGAAGCTCAGCATGAGGAAGAACTCCCAGAGCAGACAAAGCAGGACCTAGGCTTGAGGTAAGGCACAAACAAAGCACTGTGGCAATGCCAGGAAAAGTATTTGTCCTGGAAGAGGAACCAAGGTAAGGAGAAATGTGTGTCTTTCCACCTGCATAGGCCAGGGTCAGGAGAAGAATACTCAAGCAGGGGGAAAAAAGCCCCATGTGCCTAGGGCTCATGGACATTCAATCCCTAGTCACAACAGGCACTGCCTAGAGCCTGGGCTCAGTCCCTCCTCCTCAGAGCCAAGCAGGACAGTTCCAGGCTCCCAGCAGCCAGGCACAAAACTACTCACCCGCCACCCTCCAGGGTTCACACAGAAGAGCAGAGGACTTACAGACTGATGGGTTTTTGCTGTGATGATTTTTACTGCATCAGGATCCCATATAACCAGATCGCTGTCCGAGCCCACTGCTATTCTCCCTTTTCGTGGATACAGGTTGAAGATTTTGGCAGCATTAGTGCTTGTCACAGCCACAAACTGGTTTTCATCCATCTTTCCAGTGGCCTGCACACACACAAAGAGAACTAAGTCCATCTATGGGGAAAGGCTGAGTAAGAGCCCTGGGAAGCACCTTCCTCACTCCCACACAAGGCGCTGGCTGGCTGGGCCCAAGCTTCTGAGGCTGATCTTACTAGCTAGTGCCAGACAGACCAAGAACTGGGGGCACAGTTACAGCTTCTGGATGTTCACCCCAAGCCTGCAACAGCCACCTCTCCTGCCCCAGCTTGATTTGACTCTCAAAGCCAGAGAGGGAACAAGCTGGGTGCCCAGCTCTATGGGGCAGCAGCATGGGTGTGTGAGATGGCAACCACCTCTTCCCACTCTGCCCCTTCCCTGGTTGGACTCTCACCACGGCCTTGTCCCAGATGACAGACATTCGTTCCTCTATGCCATTGGTTCCTTCTGGGATTGCTGTGAAGTTGTCTTTCCCAATGGCTTTCTGCGCAGTGCTGAAGGTACAGTGGGCGCTTCCTGACACCTGCAGATCACCACTGCAGAGGGGTGGAACAAACCCACTGTCAGTCGTTTGCAGTCAGACAGCAACAGAGACATGACAGATATGGATTTCCTCTGGCCACAAGCAGCCCCCAGCTCAGTTTTTTTACTCTGCACCCTCATTTCCACAGTCCCTCAGCCTGAAGACTTCCACCTGACCCAGCCCCTGGGGCAGCTGTGTCACATGGGGGCAAGAGACCTCTGCCATGCTGTGCCACCCACCCGAGCATGGACAGCATCCTGCACAAAGGAAAAGCCAACAGCTCAGGTCCTCGGGAACATGGTGGTCTTTTGTCAGGCCAGAAGATGTCCTTTCCTACTGGACTCCATTTCTGGCAGTTTGTCAGGTCTGCTTGAGAGAACCCTTCTGCCACACAGGGAGGAAGAGGCCTCCCTGCTCCAGGGCTGTCTCCCAGTTGCACAATCCAGCCCTTGCATTGTGCACTGACAGCTCCTGCATGCTGAGGGCTAGCACAGTCCTCCCCCACCCTATGAAAGCCTGCTGCACTGGGATGGAGGGAGTTGGGAGTGCCCAGAAGCAGCTCTCTGCTTCACTGAGGCCTCGCCACCCTCTGCCCAAAGGGGTACCTGGACGGAGGAGATTCCTAGGAGTGGGATGGGTCAGGGTATGAGGAAGACAACTGAGCTGCCCACAGACAAGGCAGGGCAAGCAGCTGTCCATGGCTCCCTGAAGTCATCCAGCTGCTGCTCGGTCCTCAGGAAACATTGGACAGGCAGTAATTGGAAAGTCATTGCTGCCAGGCAAAAGGAAGCAGACCAAGGCAGGCCAGCTCCCAGCACTGCCTGCATGAGGCAAGGGGGCTCAAGCACCTCAACAGTGCAGACAGTGACTCTCCTTGAGGCTGCAAATCTGCTCTAATCCACTGGTAATCTCCACCTTCCTCTGACCATTTCTGCCATATGTCTGATGAACTGTACAGACAGAGGCCCAGAACGATGAGACAACATGATTCCTGCTGGAGACAAACAAGCCATCCAGCCCAGCTGGAACCTCACAGTCTCTCCTCCTGCTGCAGCCTCACAGAAAACGGTATGGCAGAGGTGTCAGGACAGACACCTATGAGCTGCAGGGACCAAGAATTGCTTGTGTCTTCTTTGAGTACTGGGCTACATTGGAAGTGGAAGGTAAGGAGTAGAAAACCAGTTCAGGAGCTCGGCTCACATTTCCTTGCCACTTGTGAAGACCTGCACCTATATAATACATCCAGCATGCGCTGAGGTGTCTCTTGTTCATTGACAAATGAACACCTCATGGAAAATGCAGAGTAAACTGCATACTCAGACTGCAAATGCACTGGCACTTCTCTTACACCCAGACACACCATCTCCACTCTGGCACAACCCAGGTTTATCCTAACATGCCCTGCTGGAGACACCTCTTAGTGACCCCTCATCCCTTGTTCATCTTGGTAGAGATGTTTCCAGCATTACCTCAAAGGACATTTCCATTTACAGCCCTCTCAGTGTCAGCCATTCCCCTGGCTAACAGATCAGGCAGCACAGGCACAACTGATGTACAAACATGGGCTGAGAGTGGAGGGGGATGGACACATGGCACACAGACAGGGCAGAAACATTCAGTGTCCTCAGCTGCTGCGCTGGCCTTGCCAGTGAGAGAATGGAGTGTAACTGTGAAAGGTCATTGCAAATTGCTTAAGTGCTTTTTTGGTTTGTCTTTGTTTTCACAAAATCCTTTCTTTACCCTCTTGCATTCAGGATGAAAAAACAACCTGCCATCCCAGCCAGATGTGCAGGAGCTGCTCCTGAAGGTCTCCTGCACTCTGCAGGCTCTGCTACTGCTCAGCTGTATAGGTGTGTGAATATATCTGCTTTGTATTTGACTGGGGTTCCTAGCAGCCTGTCTAACCTGTAATGCTCTCCATGCTGGTGCAGCATCCCAATTCAAGCATCCATTCCCCACTTCTCCAGCTCAGT
Organism: Agelaius tricolor; assembly: GCF_023055355.1. NCBI lineage: Eukaryota > Metazoa > Chordata > Aves > Passeriformes > Icteridae > Agelaius > Agelaius tricolor. The sequence continues at coordinate 18,792,412 of NW_027269278.1, forward strand.
GAATCCTTCCGTTGACAAGTCTGTTTTAGCTTGTCCTCATTTCTCTGTCTTCTTCAGGGCTTTTAAAATGGTTCATGACTACTGGTATTTTTCTCATTAGTGATGTTAAGCTTAACATGTCCTCCCTCCACTCTTAAGGACAAACCAACATGGCTTGGGGTCAGAGCCATTTCACTGCTGAGTTAATTACATACCTACAGTGAAGTGGTTCAGGCTGGACCAACCTCTTTCTTCCCTATCCAGAGTCCACTTTCTCCTAGCAGTACCCCCAGCAGAGCTGTCACTCACCTGGCCAGGAGGGAGTTAAGGTAGTCAGGAGTGGTTGGGTCTGGGCTCAGTGGCGGAGAGACCACAAATGCTGCAGCCTTTGCCCAGTTCTTGCTCCAGTAGTGTGTTCCATCAGTGCCCAGACTGGCCGTGATGGGCTCACCAAACACCACAATGCCTGCAGAAGGGCACAGAAAGAGCAGTGTTTAGGTGGAGCCTGGTGGCAGGCTCTGCTCCACAGCACTACCAACAGCCTGCAATATCCTGAGAATGCCCAGACCCACGCCATCACCATAGGGTCCTCCTGCTCAAGGGCACAAATCCTTCATGCACCAGAATCCCCCTTCACACCTCCAGGGGCAGGGGCACAGAGCCCACTGAATAGAGCCATGCACATGCCTGCACTTGTGGGGCATCTCTGTGCTCCAGCACCACTGACAAATGGAGCTCCCAGCCGCCCGAAAAGGCACCCAAGCACTTCCAAGGGGCGAGCAATTCAAAGGGAGGCCAGAGCTATACACAGCAGCTCAACCCACATGCACTGAACAAGTACCCTCATTGAGCCCTTCACAGCTGCAGACAAACTGTGGTGTTTAAAACATTGCTCCTACCTGTGCCCCACATATTGATGTTACCTGACTGTCAACAGGAGGTGTCTCCATGTGGCCTGCTGCAGTGTCACCCTGCCCTTCACAAGTCAGGCAGGCTCCTAAGCTAACTGCTCCCTAGCAGAAGGGGAAGCGCTAGACAGCACTTGAAGCACGGTGCTGATCTTGGCAAAACAACCACAAGGACATGAGGACCGCATAATCCAACATCCTGGTGGCAGCAGCAGGGCTGAGTGTAGCACCAGCTGCCACTCACCTTTTTTTCGGGCTTGTGAGATGAGGTCAGCTGCACTTTTACTCATCACTTTAGTCACGTAGAGAGGACAGTTGGTCTGGCTGGCAATAGTGATGGCCCGGAAGACAGCTTCTGCTTCCAGCTGGAAAAGAGGATGGCACACAGCTGCAGAGGAGCACTGGCTGGGCAGGGACAAGGCCCTGTTACTCCCAACACATCACTGATTGCTGCGGACACCCTGTGCCCTCGCTTTTACCCTTGACTCCCCCAGGGCAGTTCCATCAGGGAGACCTGAGGGGGGAAGTTTCCATCTCCCCAGGGCCTGGCCCAAAGGCAGGCTACAGCAGCACAATGCCTGGCACAGGAGCACTGTCTGAACCCTGCTCAGGGGGCAGCAGAGCTGCATCTGCTGTTTTTTCCACTGCCTGGTTCCAGCTCTCACGACAGCCCAAGGAGCCCAGGGACTGCTGCCCAGCCCAGCTTGCAGGCTGCTGCCAGGCAGTGGCAAGGTCCACCCTGTCACAGCACTCCCCTGCTCCAGGCTGTCCTACAGCTGCAGCAGGTTTAACCAGATGTCCCCTGTCACCCCCATGGCAGGGTGCAGAGGGCTGCACGCTGGCAGGCAATTTGTGTTTGAGGCCTGGCCATCCTGTAGTGCAGCTTCTGCTTGCCCCAGCCTGCTGACAGCCGCCCCATCTCACTGTCCTGCTGTTAGTGGAGGGTAGATTTCCACCAGGAGGGATATCTTTGGACTATTACATCAGCCTGTGCTCAGCCTGAGCTCAGCCCCAGAGTTCTCCAAGTGTTAGCTCCATTTGGCTTCAAGTGTTGGCTTGAGAAAGTTCAAAACAGAAGCCTTAAAAAGACACAATTATCCAGCCCCCAGGGCAATGCCTGGGACCATGCCAGCTGCAACGTCCCAGGGCAGAGAAGCAGAGCACTGCATCCAGACACACATGCACTTCTCTCATACTTCTGCAGATCTATTTGCTGTACAGTGAAAAGAGCTTTTTCTCTTCTTAAAGACTCTTTAAACAGAAATTTAAGCAAGAAGTGATTTTTTATCACCATACTTAGGGCTGTAGTAGTTGATGGGGTTTAGCATGTGGACAGGAGCAAACAGCCATCACTGCATACCCTCAGAGCAGGTTACCATCTGGAGCTGCATCATTCTGCCCTACCAAGGCACCACCATCACCTGACAGAAGAACATGCCTTTAACCCCCACTGAGGTCCCTCCAGGACAGAGAACAGCCACAGAGCACTCTCCTAATGCTTTGCCATCTGTCTGCAGGTTTTATGCAGTAGCAGGGTCATTTGTGCTCCGCCTAACACTTTCCAAGGAAGAGTATGTTCTGGAAGAAAGACACTGTTTATTTTCAAAGGCAATGAGATCTGAATTTGGCTGAATGCATAATATCTACAGCCTTGCACTATTCTCACTTGCCTTATACTTTAATGGCATTTCAAGATCAAACACCTAACAATGTTTTATTGGCTTTGGATGAGATCTGCACTGCTTATGGTAACAGGACAGTTCTCAAATCTGGGCACAACCACAGCTTCCCGTAATTGCACTTCAGCTTGCCAACTAGTGGCAACAGGTTGGAATCATAAAAATAAGAGGGACTCTGAGCCACTGTGTTTGACACTGAGACTCTTCCCTGTGCAGGAAAATGCTTTATACTCTTGCATTTCAAAGAGAGTAAATACTATTGTTACACTAGGCCATTTATGTTGTTACCAGCCCAAATACAGCCAACTTCCTACACTTTTAATTTAAGCCAACTGATTTTATTTCAGAAGGACCTGAAGTACAAATCTCTCCCTGTTCTTCCCTGCTCAACTTTGCTACTGTACCAAATTCCTATTGTTTTCTTCTTTCACATGCTGTGGGAAGTCAAAGCACCTCTCAGCAGGGAGTTATGTGAAGGGAACCTATCTAAAATTAGACTCAACTCATATTAATGGACCAAACAGAAAAATCCATACAAGCTAAAATTAGAAGTAATCTCATTAGTGTTCTGACAATGAATTGTAACCAGAGAATTCCCCTTCTCTTTCCCTCCCACTCCTTCAAACAATGTCTTCATCCGTCTGCTTCTGAAGCACAATTTAGAGACTAAGCAGATATAAAGGAGGAAAAGGCTGGAATCTGTCAGCACTTAGATGTGAACAGTGAATTCTAAAACTCGTCAGTAGATTCTTCTTAGGCTTCTCACACCTGTGGAGTCACCTATATAAGACAAATGCTGCCAAAACAGCCTCAAAGACTGCTACAGCCATACAGACACTTTGGTTGATTGATTCCTCTCTGTGAGACTCAGAACAAGGGCTTCTGTCTCTGCTGGGCAACTCAAGCACAACTAAGAAATGTCTGTCACAAACATGCATCTTGCTCTTTCCTGGGCTGCTGATGAAAAAGGCAGCAGTGCCTGTACAAATGGATACCCCTGGATGTACACACACTCTCCCCTGCCCTGATGCTTGCTTGGCCCCATTGAACACACTGAGCCCTACTGTGACTGGGAAAGCTCTTCAGTGAAGCAAGGCTGAGCTGTCCTCTGCATCTTACCTCCTCAGGTCTGCTCAGCACGTGGCCTTCAGGGCCTGTTATTCCCATCTCCAACATCCTGGCTTGTTCCTAGGACATCAGAAGAACAGAGGGATATTACAGGACTGGAACTATCAACCACAAAAAAGCAGATCCCTTCTGTGTCAAGCCCTTCCCTCAGGACCATCAACACCCTATGTCCTGTGGGACCACCAAGCATGGGGAGAGGCTGCTGTACCCTCAAGGGATTTGAAAGAGAAGGAGGGAACATGGGGCAGTGGGAGGGCAGGCACTGAGTTAAACCACTTCAGTGAAACAAGAACAATGTGGCAACAAAACAGGCCTACAAAACTCTCAATCCTCTCCAGTTCCCAGGTCTGTGAAGTGCTACTAATTAGTAATTTTGGGGCATTTTATGATTAGGCAGGTGCTAAAACAGAGATAAGCTCTGGCAAATACAATTCCTCTGACCACTCGGTTCTCATGTGAAGGAGCCATCCAACTGTGCACTGCAGCTCTAAAAAGTCCAAACAAGAACTAATTCTTGTAGTCTGAAAAGATGCTCAAAGAATGACCTCTTGGTTCACGCTCCTTCAACTCCCAAGAACAAGAGAGAGAAAAAAACAAATAGTTGTAGAGCTTAACTGAGCAATGTCTTCTGCGTCTTAATGAGAACTGAAAACATTTGGACCTTCTGTCACCCAGCACCAATTACAGCACAGCAGGCCAATACACACTACCCACTTGATCACTCAACCATGTCCCTCAGAACATCTGCCTTGTAAATCCAGCTTCATTAGCTACCTGTTTGTTTACAGGGAGAAAATCTCTCTTGCCAAGGCAGTTCTCAATGGACTTTACCTCTCCTGGTTTGTTATGTGCAAAGCAAAGGTCTCTGCCTCTCCTCACTGAAGGCAGCTACAGCAAACATATCCTACTTGATGGACACTCACTTCCATTTAGGTAATTGCTAATGCACTATTTCACATTCGCTTATGCACATGGTATTCACAACAAAAAATCTTGCTAACTTTGATATTGCTGCTGAAGAGCAAAGATATCACCTTGCACAAGATGTCCAGCTTCAGAGCCATTTTACTAATGCCCCACACCAAATCTGCCTGATACAAATTTTTAGTTCTTGTATACCAGAAGTAGTTAGTTACCTGTGCAATTATATCCCCGTTTTCTGCATGAACTTGAGCTATGGCACCCAGCTCTGCCAGGCAGCTGAAAATCTCATACAGCTAAAAGAGAGACAAGAAGAAATTATTAGTGAGCAGGCTGCCCACGGCCCTGGCACCCCTCATGGCCCTTCCACCCATAGCCCTGGCAGCAGCAGGACCCAGTGTAGCCATGCCAGGCAGAGCTCTGGCTGTGCAGGGACCAGCTCTCTGAAGAACGCAGTCACCAGCAGATGCTCTTGGTGATCTCCACACACGACCTGTGCCTCACCTGCAGTGCAGGAGCCCAGCCAGCCCACAGCACAGCCTGGAGCAGCCCTGCACAGGCAGCCAGGGTAGAGGTGAGCAGCAGCAAGGACTGGCCAGGGGCAATAGGTACCAGCCTTATGAGCTGCCCCATGCCCGCCATGGCTGTCACCCTGCACTGCTCCTTGAATCAACACAACCATGGCGGTGCAGGGGGGTCTCACCTCAGTGTTGGACATCTGGTACAAATCCTTGTAGGCCATGTACACCATGAAGGAGTTAACACCTGGGGCAGGGCAGAGAGGAGAGAGAGGTGAGCTGGGTAGGTTAGGCTGCCTGCTCTGGCCACCCTCCCCACCAGCCGCCCTGTGGGGCACAAAACCCTGCAGGCGCCCAACAGCGCAGCCACCTCTTGCCCTCCCTGGCCAGGGGACAGGGCTGGCTAAGGCCAGGCAGGGAGCCACAAGGCACAAACCTTTCTCCTGGACCATGGTGTGCAGCTCCTGCCGGACGTGGTCGCTCCAGCGAGGGATGTCCACGTGCAGGGCGTAGTCGCAGCAGGCCTTGCCATCAGCCCACTCCCGCCACCGCTCCAGCGCCTCGGCCAGGCTGGACTCCGGCTCTGGCACCACGTGATCCACTGCAGGGACAGCACAGCAAGGGATGGCCAAGGGCTCCCCTTGCCCCGTGGCCTGGCAGCTCACCGCCCCAGGCTGGCCTCTTCAACCGCTTCAGGGCAGCTCGCCTGCACAACATGCCTGCCTCCTCAAGTGCATTTATTGGCAGGGAAGTGCACAGAGCCTTTGTTTAATGGCCTCTGGCATAGGATCTGGGGTTTTTACATGCTTCTGCGGAGAAATTGTCTGAAAGCTGGAGAGCCTTGTCCTTCCCCATCCCCTATCCCACCCCATTAGCACACAGCCTCCTGCCACACTGCAACACTAATGCACCTTTAATTGCACAGCATGGAATCTCCACACTTCGCCACAGACCATTTCATAAAACATTTTTGGTTTTGGCATAGAGGAAGGAAAAATGGTGGGGGGAGGACAAGGAACTCAGCCCTTTATTGGAAGGATCAACACTTGCTCCTGCATCCCAAGAAACCCTGCAGTGCACACAACTGTAACCACTGCACAGGACAACACCTGGACCTCAAACCAGTGCACAGCCATAGCATCCTCCAGGAAAGGACCTCAGAATTCCCTCTCCTTTTTCATTAGCACTGTTTATTTTTGAGCAGTGTGGGATGCCAACACACTGCTCTGTTCCTCTGCTCAGAGCCATCTGAGCACCATGCTGCCCTACTGTTATTTAACAGAGAAGTTATGCCATTGCTCCTTTTTGAGGCTCCCAGAGGCAAGAGTGGCTGCAGACAAGCACTGCAGAACACAGGATCCCCAAGGCCAAGGGGTCCTATGCACATCTCCTGTCCTATCATTTCATCATTACTAAGGATCAAAAGATTCATCCCAATCCTTACTCCCTAGACTGCATTGACAGAGATCACAGAAAATATGAACACACTGTCATGGGCTTTGAAAACACAGAAGACTGAGAAAAGTACATTAAGAAATAAAGAACTGGGTGATCTTGCAGGAATACTGGGAGGTGTCATGCACAGGCCATGCCTACTGCACTTACTAATCATGGTGGTTCCACCAGCCAGAGCTGCTTTTGTTCCTTGGAAGAAATCATCCACAGAGGTCATTCCCTTGTATGGCATCTGCAGGCGAGTGTGGACATCAATTCCTCCAGGGATCACCATCTTCCCATTGGCTTCTATGGTTTTGACCCCTCCAGGAACAATCAGGTTGTCTCCGATCTGCCTGATAAGATCACACCAAGATACTGTCACAAAGGAAAACCTGCCACAACTTAACCTCTGAACAGCTCCCTTAACCTCCGAACAGGGACGGCCAGGGCAGCTCCCTGCCAACAGGAACACCCCATTCAGGATTGTCTGGCTTGCTTACACCTATGCTGTGCTTAGTTCAGGGGTGGCTGCCATCTGTCCAGCCGCTCTGCGGGTGACTCGGATGGCACCTGCTGCCTGGGGCACACACTGGGTTGGGGTAGCTGGGGAGCCTGGTCTCATGGTGATCTCTGCAGTGCGTGGCGAGAACCTGCCTAGGACACCTCATCCCATTCAGGCTCAGGAAACAGGCACACATTTCAGCATAGCAGCTCTAACTGCTCACCCAGGGTGCACGCTCACAAAACCCAACACCAGCCCTGCTGCCAAGTGAGCTACACCCCTAATCTTTCCTGTCTCCCGTCCTTCTGCCCACCTTAAGTAAGGATCAAGTCTGAGCTTACTTACAGATAAAGATGATTTCCACTGTAATGCCACAGCTGCTAGACCAGCTCAGGGCTTATCAGGGACTTGTAATGCTGCTCACAGCACGAAGTCCCAAGAGTGAAGGGACTCCTGGGAGCTGGGAAATAGCTCAGCAAGTGCCCAGATAGACTGGCTGCAGCCTGCTGGGCTCATGGCACAACCTGCAAGCTCCGGGCTCACCATCTTCCCAAGAAGTGCACAGTCCTCCCCCTCTCACCTTGTCTCTTCTGCAACCCTGAAGAACAGCTTTGCTATCATCAGGGCCTCACTGTAGTTAAGGCAGCTAAAATCACAAGTACCTAAAAATGTCTTCTGAAAACAGGAAATCTAGAGAGTTCCAGCAAAAATGCACTAGTAACCTAATACACAACTACAGTGCTCTGGATCCTGTCCTGTTCGAGCACAGCTTGACGTATCCAGCCCTCCTGCAGGCCAAGTTACCTGAACCTCAGCATTCCCTTTTTCAGCCCCTGTTCCCTCAAGCCCTTTATGTGTCCATATGTTCAACTCAGCCTTCAAATATTTTCCTTCAGAAATCCTACTTTCATCAAGCCTTTCTCAGTGCTCCTTGATAAATCAAGATTAAAGGTAAGTTGGTTTTAGTGGAAAACTTCTGATTTCCTTGGCACACTGGGGAGGTAAAAATGAGAAACAAATTCCATTTTTGCATTTCATTCAAGCTGAGTTACTTTGCAGGTTTTTTTTCCCTAGTGTAACAAAATTTCTGTGGACAGAACTGCTCACTTTACTGTCCTCACAGCAATAAATCAGCAGCTCTTCCTATTGCTTTTATGGAGATGAATCCATCACAAAAGGTTTTTAATTGCTTACTGTATTCTTCGCAGAATTCACTTGTAAGAGCATTTAGCTCCCAAGGCAGTGAAATTCTGTGGCCTCCAGGCTGCAGATGAGGCTCAGTGATTTGCCCATGAATACTCAGAAAGCATGCACCACAGCAACACCAGAAGCTGGCTCTGATCCCTGCCTGTGTACAAGCACTTGTCAATCACAAATGGTCTTGTCCACCAGATAAAAATACAATCACACTTCTTGAAGTATTTATCTGCTGCTGGATATTTAGCATCTACCACCCTGGTAAGGTTGGATATTTAACTGTTACCATAGAGCAAGCAATGCCTTTTCAAATCTCAGGGCTATAAACTATCATGGCTCTTTCACTTCACCCAGTGTGGAGCTGGCCCCAGCACAATTCCTTTGCCAAGTTTGAATGGCAAACTTCAAAGAACTGAGCTATTCCTGCAGCTCTGAGACATACACGGAGAAGCCAGGGGAACCCAGAGGTTTCCCTGCAATTCCTGGAAATCTCAAGGATGCAGATGACTTGCAGCACAGCACTATCCTTGTAAGCACTAACAAACAGCATCCTGTGTGGGGTCATTCATGCTAATACAGTTAGCACAGGGCAAAAGAGAAGTCAAAGATAAACCTTGTTCTGGTGCAATCAGAAACAACTTTGCTGTACAATGGACGCAGTATCACAATCCCACAAGCCTGACTGCAATTCAGTCGCTGGAGCTCCTCTGAGAACACATGAGACAATCACGCATGTGCTTACACACACTGCAGAGAGTTGAGCCTCTGAATAGAGAGGGTTATCAGGTTTTACTGCTTGGCAAGTTGGGCACATACCACACCCACAAAAAGCCAATAACCACCCAACCTGAAGCTGGTTTAAAAGGAGATGAAGATAATAGAAATCAAATACTTACTTTATGAGGCCATCCTCCACGTAAATGTCAGCATAGAATGACTGGTCATCATTGACTATTCGCCCTCCTTTAATAAGGAGACGATCACTCTGAAAAGGGAAGAGCACAGCAGCTGTCAGTAGCACATACCACACATGCTTCATTCACTTTTGACTGAGAGGGTGGTTAGACACTGGAACAGGTTGCCCAGGGAGGTTATGGATGCCCCAATGCTGGTGGTATTCAAAGCCGGGTTGGTTAAGTCCTTGAGCAACCTGATCTAGTGGGAAGTGTCCCACTAGAGGGGGTTTGGACTACATGATCTGTTAAGGTCCATTCCAACCCCTTAATATATTATGATTTTATGATTCTCAGCACGCTGTACAGGTGCTCTCCCACTGCTCACCTCAACCACTGATGCTGCAGAAGGGCCACTGGACCTGTGTCAACACTCCAAACAACACTACGAGAGCAAGGATTGAAAATGTCGTACTCCTACAGATGTTTCTAAGGGGGAGAAGGGCTGCCAGAAACACCGACGAGGCAGACTGAGCACAGGGGAGAGTCACTGGGGACACAGCAAATATGCTTCCCTAAAATATAGAGAGAAGTCAAAAGCTTCCTACGCTGGGACATTATGCACATTACTTGGCAGCCAGCATGAGCCACACATCAGCAGTTAGAGCAAGTTTGTACTAAGGGCATGTCTCTAATGACACCATGTAAAGTAAGTTGCATTAAAGAAGACAAGTTACTCTCTCCTCTGTTACCACCTTGCAAAAACCACCAACAGGACAAGCAACCAGCTGTTAATCTGTCACTCTCCTGCTGTGCTTGGGGTAATGCTTCTGAGGCATTTCACAGGTCTATACAAAAACCAGAAGGCACTAGACTGCATTCCAATCTCATGATTTACCACCTCTTCTGTTCTCCTTTCTATTGACCAAAATGGCCAGCAGCCTTCTCCATAGGAGCACAGCCAGACACCAGAGGAACACCCCAACCAGAATTGTCCTTATGCTCTTCCTGCATTCACACTTTTGGACCAGACAACTCAGCATACACTGATGGGAGGGGATGGGCACTGTCCTGTGGGAAACAGACCCTGTCCAGAGGAACTGGGATGGCTGAGGTCCTGCTCTCCTACCTTCCTCTACCTGCACAAGTCTGCACAAGCAGCTGCAGGCAGTAGAGGGGCAAACCACCTGATCTCACATATGCCTGCCGTGGATTCAGGTGACATTGGCTAACTGCTGTGCCAGAGAACATGTTGTCTACCTGACTGCTTAAAACACCTCCAACAACTCTTCAGCTGTTAATGACACCCTACTGTTCCTCTCTGTTACCCCTGCTGCTCACAGCCCAGGTTTTGGCACGTAAATACACTCCCTTTCCACAGTCTGAGCCTGGACAAGAGCCGACCAGAGCCTTCAGCAGCGCTCACATGCCAGCCTCACCCTGTGACGCTGTGGCATGGTTAATTGCTCCGCAGGGAAATGGGTTTGCTCTCCACCCACCACCCCTGGGGCCATTTCTTAAGTATCGCCACCATAGTGGGAATTTGCATCCCTCTGTCAACAGAAGGATGCAAAGAATACTCCTGCATCCCGGCAGTAGCCAAAGCCCAGAGCCCCGCGTGCGTTTTCACAGCAATCTCATGCACACGCAGCGGAGACAAAGGAACTGGGTGGGGAAAGGAGGGGAATGCCGGCGCCTGCTCAGCCGCCGCAGCGCAGCCCCCGCACAGGGCCGGGGAGCGGCCGCGGGCTGCCCGCACACGGCCGGCACCCGGGCGAGGGGGCTCCTACCCTCCCCGCCAGCACAGCCCAAGGGAGCCTCTCCTCCCCCAGGAAAAGCGCTCCGCTGAGCTGCTCCGGTTCCCCAGCAAGCAGACCCGCGGGCAGCCCCGCTTCTCCCCTGACCCCAGTAACACATCGGGCAGAGGCGTGCCCAAACTGCGCTAACGGGGGCCTGGAAGCAAGGGCACGTCACAGCCCCTTCGACATCCTGCACTCCATGAGCACACAGAGATCCTGATCTTGACCAGCGACCTGGGGACCACAGCCAGGTGTCCCTGGGCAGCACAGACGCGTCTCAGGAGCAGCTGGGGCACAAGGACAGCTGGTGTGCACTGGCTTGGCAGCCCCAGGTGCTTGGGCCAGAGCACAGCTGTGCTACGCCTCTGCCCATGGGGCACATGCTGGGCGATGCTCAGCTTTGGGGCTGAGGGCCCTGAGCACACACACGATAACAAAAAAATCTCCCTGCCCAAATGTACTAACAGCCCTCCATTTTTTTTTGTCTTGCCCTCTCCAACTTGCTTTCTTGAATTCCTGGAGCTGGTTCTCACTAGAGTGCGGGAACATCAGCAAATACTGATGCTGGCCTGCCCTTCCCTGCACATCAGACTGGAGGAAGCCAAGGGAGTCAGGCAGAGGCAGCACAGGTGCAGGAGACTGTCCCATTGACAATTACTGAATAAAGGGTTAATATGAGCTCAAGAAATATGCCTGCTCCACACTCACAAGAGGTCATTCTGCGGTAGATGTGAAGGGCTGCTCAGTGCTAACTGTCAGTACACAAAATTGAGAGATCCACAGTGGCTGAGGCACAAACAAGGCATCCATTCAGGAGATCAGGCACTGCTAGAACCCACCGTGCCCACCCGACAGCGAAGGGACTGCACCAGCACCAACCACTGACTGCAAAGAAAAAAAGGCAACTAAATTGAATGAAGAAAATCCAAATGACATGCCTACAGGCTCTGGCACTGTTCAGGAGTGCACCCAGGTGACAAGAGGCAGGGAAAGAAGAAAGGAAGAGAATGAAGCAGTTATGAGGAAATGAGTCTGACTTAATAGCCAGGCTTCTTCAGTGCATGCTAGCAGAGCAGCCCCAGACCACAATAAATGCACTGTTCCCATATCAGGGCTCACTGTGCTCTGTACACCCACCACAGCTCCTGCCAGCCAGTGTCAGGCTGTGTCATCAGCCTCTGAGCAGAGGGAAAAGCCCTCCTGCAGCAGGAGCCATGGGGCCTGGCCAGGGAGGGAGCAGCCAGTGCCAGCACAGCCTTCGGGCACAGGGCACCAAAGCAGCCGTGAGCACGAGATGCTGTGCTGTACACAGCCCTGCCTCACCCTGGCACTGACCTGCCAGGCCCCTTGGCCTGACCTCACTGCTGACACTGCCTCCAAAGCAGCCAGGGACAGCTCCTCTGCCACCGGTGTGGTGCCTTCTGGTGCCTTCAGGCACAAGAGATGCCTACGAGGCCAAGCCTGGAGCTTTCCCTCCAGCACAGCTCTGCCAAAATCTGCCGGATTCGCCACCAGCCCTCAACACCTCTCCATGCTGGTAAGCCTTTATGCAGAACTCTCCCTGTCTCTCTGCCCGTTTGCATTTGGGATCAAGCTTTCAAACCCATTATCCATTCCCTCATGCCCACACTCTGCTCCTGATGCCCTTAAGCATCATCTGGTCATGTTGAGATCCCAAAGTATCAGGTGGTCTTCAGAGTGATGCTGCAGAAAAAAAGGTAGGCAGCACTTCCAGAAGGCTGCTGAACCCAGCCAAGAACAGTGCTCACCTCATTTACAAAGCACAAGGGCATAATTAGGGGAGCACAGAAGCAGGTGTACAGTTTTACTGCTTTTTCCCTGGTAGAAGCAGAGACACTAATTGCAGAGGTGTTTCATCAGAAGCTTATGGTTCCTCCTTACTAATGCACCACACAACAGCATGGAAGAAGCCCTGGCTAGTGTCATAGGGAGAGATAGCTGCCAGCTACACTGTGATTCCCTATGGCTTGTGGCTTAGAAATGACATACTGACAGCTACCAGTTCACAAAACCCGTCTAGTCAGTAACTGAGGCCTTCTGCCCCATGTGTACCTGACACACCATATTGGCCAACACCATACACACCTCCTTGTTTTCAGAGGTGGCAGAGACATCACACAGATGATATTTGTGGGCTCCAGCAGGGGAATTGGGGTGGGCATGGCTCACACCAAGAAAAAATATGGGATCTCCAGTCTACCTGGCCTAGGAAAGGATTTTATGACAAAAGCACAAAGACTGAGTAATTTTGATTCAACCAACAGTTCTGTTAACAGGTATTTTGTAAAATCAGGACAAGATTTTAGTCTTCCACCTCTCTTCCTGCAGAAAAACATACTGCAAGAGGGGAAATATTTTGATCACCTTTCCAAACAGCTAAAGAAAAGGAACCAATAAAAAGTCTCTCAACAGACACACAAGATCTGAAATTGCTATTCTCCTGAGCTGGGCACCCTAGAATCAGCACACATGTAAAAAGTAATAGGATGTTTAGTGGTCTCTGATGCATGGTGCACAACACGAGACAGGGAGGAGCAACACATCCATACCAGGCTGATGGAGCCATCACTGAGAAAGCCAAAGCTTTGGCTCACCTCCCCTCCCTGTGTTTCCTCCATGGCGCAACTGACAGCCGTGCCTGTACTTCCCAGCCTTCCATCAATGACTACAGTCTTGCCTGTCACATACAGCTTTTGACCAGGCTTTTACAACTCATGTTGGGAATAATTTGCACAGAAATTTATCTCGCACTAACACATGCACCACTCACTCGTGCTCCTGGCCTCTCCACTAAAATGGCTGTCCTGGAAAAGATGAGAAACTGCTGCAAACAGATACAATAGGCAAACTCTGATTTTTCAGATGTTACTGGCAGAAACCGACTACAAATACTGACTGCAGCACTGTTGAGTACAAGAGGAACCAGAAGGGATTGTTTCTGCATCTCCAGAAACACTAGGCAGTTGAAACATAGCTGGTGGGAAGTACAAATACCCAGTTTTCCAATACATCCTTCATGAAAGCCCAACCTGCCCATTGCTCAGGTGACAGAAGTGCAGCATTTTCAGCTTCAGGAAAAAAGCAAAGGATTTAATAGGGATAAATCAAGCAGCTTGGAAGATTTTGTTACCACTGAGGGGAGAAAGCTGCCATTGGATCCCAGAGGAGCAGGCACAAGCCCTGCATATTGATTAGGCTTATCATAAAGAAAAAGCCCCAGAGAATGGGAGAAATCCCACCTGCAGCAGCAGTTGGGGTGTCTCCATTGTGGTCTAAGGATACAGAAAAGGCAGTATGTGTAAAGCCATAAAGCCATGTGTAAAGCTTGTGAAAGCATCTGAATCTAGGCTGACAAAGGAATTTCTCTTTACAGTGGTCAAGATCTTAATGCTTCTTTAAGAGCATTTTGTTCACATTTGTAAAAAGAATAATGGAAGTCGAGTGCTTTGCTTTTCCTTTTTCTTCAGAGAGCCAGAACTGTCCTCAATAGAAAAACCAGGAGCTACAATGAAGCCAGCGAAAAGCCAACAAGATGAAAGACCAGACTGCCTTCCCAGAAGCAAGCCCTCGGCGGCCTCCGCAGGGCGCGCCCGGAGCAGAGCTGCCAGGCAGAGATCAGAGCAGGAGAGCCGCAGCGGGAGCGCCACGGCAGGGCACCGCTGGCACCGGGGCTCCCGCAGCTCCAGGGCCAACCCACCGGCCGCCGCCTCTCCCGGGCGGGCGGGTCCCGGAGCGCTGCAGCGGCACCGCCGCACCTGACACGGCGAGACCGAGGAGCTGCTCGGCGGGGGCATCGAGCACGGGGAGCGCCCTGCGGCGGGAGGCTGGCCCCGCACGGGGGAACACCCCACCGGCACCGGGCACTGCCGGGCACCGACCACCGCAGACGCTCCAGCCCGCACTGCGCCCGCGGGGGCGCGGGTCCTGCCCAGCACAGGTCACCAGCGGGGCCGGGACACCTGCGCGGGCGGCGGCTCTTTGTCTGCACGCCGCCGCCGCCGCCCCGCTCCGACCCGCAACGCCGGACGCCGGCGCCGAGTTTCCCCACCGCCCCACGGGCCGCCCTGCCCCGCCCGCCGCACCCACCGTGATGCGCGGAATGTTTTTCTTGCCCTGGTACGACATGGTACCGCCGGTCCGGCCCGACCCGCCGCCGCCACCCGTTCTGCCTCCGCGCCGCTTCTCACAAAGGCGAGACCGAGTCCGCACCCGCCGCACCGGGACGGCCGCCGCCCGCCCCGCCCACCGCGCCGCCCGCCGCCGCCAGGGGGCGCCCGGGCCTGGCCCCGCGCAGGGCGCGCCCGCCCCGCCCCGCCCGGCCCGGCAGGTGCCGGCATCGACCCCGGGCACCGGCAACGGGCACCGGCAATGAGCACCCACACCGACCCTGGGCACCAGCAACGAGCACCGACCCCGGGCACCGGCAACGGGCACCGGCAATGAGCACCGACACCGGGCACCGGCAATGAGCACCGACCCCGGGCACCGACACCGGGCACTGACACCGACCCTGGGCACCAGCAACCAGCACCGACACCGGGCACCAGCAACGAGCACCAACACCGGGCACCAGCAACGAGCACCAACACCGGGCACCGGCAACGAGCACCGACACTGGGCACTGACACTGGCCCTGGGCACCGGCAACAAGTACCGACACTGGCCCTGGGCATCAGAAATGAGCACTGACACCAGGCATTGACACCAACACCGGGCACTGGCTACGAGCACTGACACCACGCACCAGCACCAGCAACAAGCACCGGCAACGAGCACCGATACCAGCCCAGGCACCAACGGCGTCCAGTCTGCGTCTCAACCCAGCCTGCAGGGATGGCCCACGGGAGCGGCCACAATCAGGGCTCTGTGCTGGCCAAGACTCTCCATGTAGCACTGGCAAGTAGAATGAACATGGTCTGTAACAGAACAGGCTGTCTTGGGCTGCTGGAATGCACCTGCATCATCTCGCCCTTCTTTCACATGCACAAGAATTGGAAGCATTAAAAAACAATAAAATACACCACACATCGGGCTCCAGGAATCCTACATACGACGCAAACACTACAAGTGCTGGCAAGGACTCTTCCAAGGACTTTTTCCCTTTTCTCTGCTGTGACTTTGGTAGAAGGTTTAAATGGTGGAATTGTTTGCAAGTACTCAGCAAACAACTGAAACAGACGATGCTGAGCCTGGCCCACAGCTGGCCAGGACCATGCCAGCAAGAGCTGTACCACAATGGGACAAATCTTCTACTCTTTCCTGCTTGCCACAATCCACTGTGTTGCCAGCAGGTCGTAAGACCCATGGCCACCCTGAACCTTGCTTTCTCTTCCAGGCCAGCTGCAATTCCACTCTTGCACAGAGCTTTGAACACCATCAGCAAAAGATGCTCCTACAGATTCTGCTGCCAGGCAGCTCCACTAGGAAAATTTTACAGCCACACCTGGCAAGGACATTGCTGTAAATCCAATTCTACTTCCTGGCAGAAAAACAAGCCATCTGACAAGCCTGGGTGACCAACACCCAAACCCTCCCTCCAGTTTGCTTTCTGAACTAGAACCTAACAATGGCATCAGGGGCCTGACAAGCACCCTGCTCACCAGTGTGTGCCCAGGCAGAGCCATCTCACAGCACAACCCCGACACTGCAGCCAACTTTGACTGAGAGAAGTGAGTGACAGCAGCGTGGACTGTCAGTACCATGTGCTCTGCAGTAACCCAGCCTAAAGCTTTTACTACCCACTGAGTCTGTTACTCTGTGTGCTTCTGCACACTAGTTTTACTGAATTTGTGTTTATTCTAAACTCAAAAACCTTTCACCAGTTTGAAGTCAAAGTCAGCAGAGGCTCAACAACTTACTTATTACTACCTGGACTGTGAGAATACTGACAAAATTGTAAGGGCTGCTTGGCCCTCCTGTTTCCCTGTCCCAGCTACTATGCCACTGCTGGTGAGCTGCTGCACCCCTGTAGTCAGCAAGAGATGGCTGGAAACCTTCCCCTCTATGGCAGATCCATGGGCAGGGGATGTCTGCAAGCACCAGGCAGTGAATGGGGGAGCAGGGCTGTGCCAGAGCCTCTGCAACCAAAAGCCTGTGGGGAGATCAGGTACCAGACCACACTGTTCTTGTCACAACACTGCAATGCATCAAGAATGGGTCCTGGTCTCTACTGAAATTAGACTGGCTGGGTCTGGGAGGTGAGAAACAGCCTCAACTCCCATCACCAAACCTCTCAAAACTTCACTCACACATTTTCTGGAAAGTTTATCAGTATTCCCATGCCTGGTGGTGCCACATTAACTTTGTCTAGACTCAGAAAGAGCAGCAGTTAATTAGTTAATAATAGATAAATGACTATACAGATGCTGCTGACTTCAACACTTGGACAGTTTCAAGAGTCAAGCTTGAATCAGCCCCCTGGATGCTGGCCAGCCACAGTGACTTCAGATCCCTAGTTTGAAGAGATGTGCTTTCCTCATGGTTGCTATGTGACACTCACACAAATACAATCAAACACCCTGCCCTGGGCCCAAAACATTCAAAACAGAAAAAAACTTTTTCCATAGGATCTCTTCCAGGTGCAGTGTATGAGGCGCTACTCACACACTTTAAAATATCCACTATGAGAAGCATGGTCAATCTGAAAGTTACTTAAAATGGCAATCCTCAGAGCTCAAAAGCTCCTCATGGCTCCAGGTGTTTGTGGAGAGCCACAAAAGAGAAGAGCAGGGTGAGGGGCACTAGTGGTGTGAACACTGAATAGAAGGCGCGTGCTGCTGCAAGGACTTTGGCACCTAAACAAATGCAGCTCCGACTGTGGCCCACCAAAGCTCAGCAGCCTGGCTCAACCCCCTCTGTGGGGACCAGGAGGCTTCTGACCCAACTCTAGTGCAAAGGGAAAAAGCAGATCCCACCACCCTGAGTCCATGACCAATGACTCTTATACAGCACGACCAACATTCAGTGGATATCACCATGGAACTATCTGGGCTCAGATGTCATAATGTTCAGCAGATTTGCCAGGCCAGCCTGTCCCCATGCACACAATCTCCTCCTCCCATACATATTCTTTGCATGAAACCATCCCCTCTGCTCTCCTAGCAGATGAGTTTTCAGGGGTTAACTTACTTCAGAGGCAGTGAATCCAAGGGACAGAAACACCATCCTTTCACCAAAGTGGGGTGTCCTGTGCCCCCAGAACAGTTCCTGCACACCACACCCAGAGCCCCTGCCATGTTCCTGGAAATATCTGCTTCAAGCAGGCTGAAAACAGGCTGTGTCAATGTGGAGCTGGCTATCTGTTTTATACCTGACTGCAAAACCCAGTTTCTTTTCTGCTTACAAATTCCATAGTGAACAACATGTCCTGAGAAGAGCATGATGTTTTCAAGACCACATCAGCCCAAATAACACTGGCACCATCATATCAAAACCCTGGCAGAGCAAGATTGGCCTGGCACCTCAGTGCCCAGAGGCCAGGTACCCCAGAGGCCACTCCTGCCAGCCAGATCCCTGCCACCCCTGCACTGCCCACACACCGGGGCCAGCCACTGCCAGAGCCCAGAGAGTGAGGACAGAAGGAAACCAAGGACCATTGCCACAAGCTAATGTGAAAAATCAAACTACTTCCATGCTAGGGTAAGTTTTGTGGTAAAACATAAGCTCTTTGCAGCAAGCAGGAACTCTTTAACTGAATCCCCAATTTCTCTGGAAATCTAGCCCTGCTGCATAACTCCCATGGAATCCAATATCTGTCTTCTTAAACAGGAGAGTGGGATAACAAACTCAACAGTTTTGCTTAAGTGCTGGCAATAACCTCTGTCCTAGCACAAGCAGCCAAAGAACTGACTCTTATTGCTGTGCTTCAGGCATCAGATTTCTTAAAAAAACACAAACACATATATGTGGGATTTTTTTCAATAAAGACCTGAATATTTAGTATTCAACTCCACAAACTGTAATGCAAGTTTAACTGTTGCATTTGTTATGTAGGAACTAGTTCAGTGGGTTGGATTTGTTCCTATTGTTTGTAAAAGTAACAGACATCCAAATTATTCTCTTATAAAAAGAACAAGTAAAACCAAAACACAGATGCTGAATGGGGTGATATTGAGGTGTTAATGCTATCGAAGTGCTTTAGGATCCCTTCCACAAATTCAGGATTTTAAACTGCTAAAGGCAGTGCACAACTGCAACTTCAGGTTGTGCCAAGCTGCCTCATGAGGCACAGACTGCTGTTGGCTTGGTATTCCTGCTATAAATTGCTGGCATTGGAAACCAAAAAGCTGAATGCTAAAGTCAGAGCACATTTTACAAGTGTCAGAAAAACGAAGAGAGGATCAAGTTAGTCCAAGCTTTGATCTCCATTTGAGGCAGCCCTGCCTGTATTTCCAGGGTGTATCACAAGTTAGATATCACGCACACCAGGAAAAAGCAAAGGACTGGCTCCTCCCAGTCTTCTGGAGGGGACGAACTTTTTGCCTGCTTTCACTGCCCACTAGTTTCCCCTGCATTTCTTTTCCCCTTCCTCTCCAGCCAATAGAGCTGCCCCAGCCTGAGGTGAAGCCACAATCCCATGTTTGTGGAACCACAGCCAGTTGCATTGGAAATGACAACTTAAGCTGCAGAACCATGCAGCAGGAAGGACCAAGTGTCTGGGGGTTAGCACCATGTGCTCCTACCTGTGTGACTGCACAGGAGGGTGAAAATGCAGGGTCTCTGCATGGCTGAGCACTGAGGAGAAATGTGGAGGATGCCTCCACAGGCTTCTGGTTGACCTTCCCAGGCACCAGGTGCAAGGCTCCTTCCCCTCTCCTCAAAGCCCTGTTGCCTCTGCAGATGCCCAGGATTGCAGCTCTCCAGTACCTGTACAGGTATCACCCACCTTCCATGAACATCCTGGCCAAAGGAATTCACAGGGTGCTGTCTGTGACCTACAGAGAAACTCTCTTTTTACTTCATGATAGCAAAGTGAACACAGTAATCCATTCTGGCTAACAAATGCTTGACAGCTCTCAGAGAAAACTACAAGACACTTCAGAAGGGTAGAGTCCACATGGCTATTACTGATGAAAACCTGCACCGAGTTAAATCACTCTTATTAAAAATAACAAATATCCCAGATCAGCATTGAAACTGGCCCCGCAGTGTTGTTCCTCCAAATCTTAAGTCTTGTGTGGCAAAAACTCTTGCTGCAGCAGAACTCAGTAGCAGGGAAAACTAACCTCCTGCTTTGAGCAAAGAGCTCTTGTTCCCCAGGAAGCCCACCAGCCCACAGAGGCAGCTCTCCATAACCACACAGTAGTAGTCCCCTGGGCCACCACGCTAATGACTGTCACTCTCTGTCCCTGTCGCTCTCTGTCCCTAAATCCACTGGCAAAGCTCAAACCCCCACTGACAGAGCAAAGGCATAGCTCCCAACTGCTTTGAGCTATATCCCCACTATGACTTCAGTACACTTCAATATACAGCCGAGCTTTTGTCCTTCCAATAGACTTTGTGATAAAACAAAATAAGGTTGGACCATGTGCCTGAGTCTATATTATGCTGCCCAGTTGCATGACACCACATGTCATCACTCGGCATTTATTCACCGGAGTTGTCTCCCTGTAGAAATGTTGTGGCTTTAATTGTGATTACTATCATTATAGGAAAACAAACAAACAAGGTGTGTTGGTCTGTTGTACTTCCAGTAAACTGTTCACTGCAAAAATTAGAAGACAGATCTGTCTGCTGTCCTGGGCACAGGCAAGTCTCTTACTTTCAGCTTCTCTAATAAACAAGTTGCTTGGGCAAGAGTAGATGACTTGAGCTCTCTCACTGTTTCTTAATCTGTGAAATTATTCAAAGTTCAATTTGCCTTGACAAAAGTGCCTTTGTGTGCCCTGAATCTGTAGAGTCCAACACAGGGAAACTCCCCATGGCTGTGCAGGCAATGGGGCTCAGCATGCACAGTTCATTTCCCATTGCACTGTCCTATACTGGGTCACCTCAAAGCTTGAAAGCCACAATACCAAGTCATACAATTCCTTCTAGCCAGGCACACACAAAAACACATGCATGAAGGTGCCCACCCTCTTAGGCAAGATGTACAGATAAAAGGGGTTACTTACTTAGTGACCCTTACTCTTCTGATGCTTATCAGCTGAAGGCCTGAGAGGAAGAAATCTAGAGGCAGAAATCATCAGGAAGAGAGGAGCTGCTGAAGGAAATCCTCAGCTACAAAACACCGGAGATAAGGGTCTACATAAGACCTTAAAAGGGAACAAGGCTCTTTTTGAATTTTTGGCACAGCTAATAAAGAAAAGCTCACAGCAAAGCATGCAGACAGGCTGTCAGGAGCTTCAGCTCCTTTTCCAACAAGCAACAGCATAAAATTGTTAATGCAGTGGTTAGTTCTGCAGCTGCTACTTAAACCACGTAGACAAGGTTGATACTGACAGAAATAATGTTAATTTTGTTCCAGACTTTGTAAAACAGCTGCAAAGCTCGAGAACATGAATTGAGAAACATGCCAAAGCATGCCAGTAAGAAACCAAAAAGCAGAGGTTGAAGAAATTAAAGTGCAATGAAAAAAGCTCAAATTAAGCATTGCCTAGCTAGACATTCCTATAGAAGACAATGGACACTTAGGACAGCCTGATGCTTTTTCCCAAAATCGAGACAGCTCAAGTTACCACAGTTCACTGCTGTGCTTCCACTAGGCTCATGCTAGTGAGGTTAGGCTTCCAGATCACCAGTGTCTGCTGTTTATCAGGGTTTGCACTCCAGACCCAAGTGGAGGTTTCTGCAGAATGCCAAGACAACCACTACACCTCTCTGTGCTACGATGCAGGTGATTTTTTATTCCATCTTCAAAAATGGGGAGGTGGGAGGAGGTTTGCCCCTGCTCACAGTTGAAAAAGAGTGACTTTAAGATGGCTATTAAAAAGTTCAGCTCCTAACAAACTTATTGACCAACAACAGCGAATAGCCTTACTTGCCTGATGCAAAAATCAGCCACAGGACCACTGAAATCCCAAACAAGATATTCACGCAACACTATTAGCTTAATCATCTTCTTGCCCAACTGCTAGTGCAAATAGGACCAGAACCAGCACAGCAAGCCATCTCACCCTCCAGCAGGAGGACTACACCGTGGAGCCGCATGGATTAATTTATCACTTTCACTTTGGTGTAAATTGAGAAACTTTGTGCCTAGTGATACCTTCAACGCTGTCCGTTCCAGATCAATGTGCAGCCCCCCCCCACGCTGGTGTGGTACTTCTAGTTTGTGTCCATGAGAGGTAAGGATCTGCCTGGTTTGAAGTAGCAGCTCCAAAATCCCCGCTGTTTTTGTTTTTCTTCCATGTTCGGTGCCGCGGGAGTAGCTATTCTTTCATAAAAGTATAAAAGAGTTCCTGCAGCAAACCGAGCCAGCGACTCCGACTGTGCCGGTGCCGCGGCGAGACCGCCGACATCCCGCTCGGCGGGCGGAGCTCCGCGCACCGGGGACGGCCGCGACGGCGCCTTGCCGCGGGGGCGGCGGGGGAGCTGCGGCCGGCCGGGGCGGAGGAGCCACCGCAGCACCACCAGCGGCTCCTCCAGGGCCGGCGCCCGGAGGGGGGCGAGCGGCGGCCGGACCCACCCGCGGCCCCACACCGCCCCCCGAGACCCCGCCCCGGGGCCCGCGCCCGCTGTCCCGGCCCCGGCCCGGCCCCGCCGCGCCGCCGGCCCTACCCTGTCGTCCGCGGCGGCTGGGTCCTGGAGCCGCTCTTCACCGGAGGTGGCGCGGAGGCCGCCAGCGGTCTGACCGGGAACGGGGGCCGCGCCGGGCGGAGGGTCGGGGCCGGTCGGCGGTGGGGCGCGGCGCTGCCCAACGCGCAGTGCCCCGAAGTCGAGGGTCTTGCTCTCGAAGGCGCCCTCGACGTTGCAGAACAGGCCCCCGCGCTTCGGACGAGGCGCCGCCGCCGAGCCGGGCCGCGCCAGGTACACCGGCAGCTCCTCGTCGTCGCGCCGCCCGTCCGCCGCCATCCCCGCCGCGCCGCCAGGACGGGACGGACGGGGCGGGATGGGGCGGGACTGGGCCGCAGGGCGGGGCAGACCCGACGGGAGGCTGAGGGGCGGCGGGACCCGGGTGGGTGGTGCTCGGTCGGAACCGGGGTCGGCTGCTCCGGTGTGCCTCGGGCCGGCCGTTGCTGTGCGGAGCTGCCGCCGGCCGCCCTCCTGGGACGCTCCAGCCGTGAGGACGGAGCGGAGCACGGGAGCGCCTCGCCTCTGACCGTGCGGGGCGCTTGGCAGACGGGCTGTGCCCGGGCGCACCGGCAGCGGCCCCGACAGCCGCGTGTCGGTTTTCCGCCGCCGGTACGCGGTGCAGCCCGCAAACCAGCGTTCGCTCGCAAGCCCGGCGCCGTACCTCGCTCTGCTCGGGCCGTGGTTCCTGCAGACCCACTGCGGGTAGGCGGACGCGACAGCCGGACGGAGGCAATGTCCCCTGCACAAAGGCTTCGCTGCTCCCAAACGCGACCACGGCTGCTCCTGACTGACTGCACAAACAAGCTCCGTGTCTTGGCTACTTCAAGGTGTTGCTTGGAGAGCTCCATTGCGACTTCATTTCAAAAGTACTGGAGGCCCGAAGAGCAGACAGACAGCCAAGACTGGGTCTTACAAATGCTAATAGCTGTGTAACAGTAGTAACCTGTGAAATCGATCGTGAGCCCCAAAACTGGAGCTTTGACTAAAATCGTTTTGTTAAGTGCTCATTTCTTTATCTAGAACAAGTGTGCATGGTACCTGGGCTCGACATACTGTCAAGTGATTTCTCACACCACATTTTTGTGTTATGAGATATTGTCAGTCATGTTTTTTTCAACCTTTTCTGCAAAAACAAAACAGTGCCATTATCTCTGCCAGTCCCCCAAGGGCTGGTGGTTCTTAAGGAAAATCCACATGGAGCCTGACCCATCATGGGTCAGAAAAATGACCCTGTGATTAAGCCTGGAGAGGCAGTCTGGGGGCACTGGCTGACTGAGGCTTGAGGCTGTGTGGGAGGAAATGGTTTGGGATCATTTCCCTCCTTTTCAACGCTGGGAAGCAGTCTGCTTTTCTAACTGGACTTGTACCAGTGTCATTAACTGAATCATTTTTTTTCTCCATCTAAGTGGAATAATCTACAGTAACTTGAATTTCTGAACAATTATTCAGGTCTAAAGGGTTAGGAGAAGAGAGGATGGACTAAATATAAACAGACTGTGTCTGTAAACTTGGAAGAGTTACTTTAAAAGCCTTGTGTTACACAGCACAGTGAAATACTGATCATTGTCTGCCCTTACTTTCTCTAAAGCAACACCAGAGAGGGTTGCATTTGGTAGTTCTTGGGCTCTTACGTCAACTTTAATATGCAGCTGCCCCAGCATTGTGGCTTCAAGGTGCTCAGCACCATGAGTGTAATGTCTGCACCAGAGCCGCGCTGCCGCCTCACCAGGATGTGCCAGGAGAAGAGCCCAGCACTGTGACATCTCAGATGCAGGGGCAGCAGCAGTGGCTGGCAGCTAGAGAAGGAAGTATCCCTTCAAATAGCCAGAAAACGTTTGTTCCGGAGTTTTTTCTACTCCTATTCTCCTGGCAAATGCCCCTCCTCTGTAACGGATGTTTAGCAGCAAGACCACCAGTACTGGCCAAGCAAATGCACACAAAGTGGCTGCCCACCAGGTCTCTACCTTCCTAAGGGACTGCCTTAGCATAAAGGAATTAATCCTCCTGCTGCAAGTGGGATCCACTGCACAGAGGATGAAGCCCCCTCTCAGACAGCTTCTGCCCCCGTGAGAGGGATGTGCTGATGCTGGAGCCGGCGGCTGGCACGCTTCACACGGCGAGCGGAGCCCCTGCCTCCTCGTGGCTGAGCAATGGCATGCGAGGAGTGAGCCTCTCCCGGGAGGAGCAGCACTGCCGGCTGCCCTGGGCCTGCGTGCGCTAACCACAGTGGAGTTAGAGTGAACCCCTTGTTTTGGCTGGGACACCTCCGTATAGCTCTGCAACTTCATGGGGAGTTAAAATTCTCTGGAACAGGGCCTGGCCTTTGTCTGATTCTGCAAACATGCAAAAATTTCAGCATTGTACTTTAATAGCAATATTTATTTAAATCCTGATTCCAATGTTTATCTTTCCTAGTGCCTTGCTGCATAGATGGTTGCACTGAAATTATCTGCAACAGTAAAGGAGTACAGGGCTCTTCTGGGGAGTGAAGGCTTTAAAACCTGACTTTTAATGAAAATCATTCCCTGTATAAAAGACAGTTCTTGATTTATACTTTTCAAATTGCCATTCACTTCTAATATCTTTTTTGTTAGGTGTTGTAAGGCTACTAGTTCAAGAATACCATGAAAATTGAAGTTTGTTTTCAG
Organism: Agelaius tricolor; assembly: GCF_023055355.1. Taxonomy (NCBI): domain Eukaryota; kingdom Metazoa; phylum Chordata; class Aves; order Passeriformes; family Icteridae; genus Agelaius; species Agelaius tricolor. The sequence continues at coordinate 18,817,775 of NW_027269278.1, forward strand.
TGTGTGTTCACTGCATAGTTGCTTTTGAGCCCAGCAGAAGGCATTATTTATATTTCTGTATATGTATGCCTTGGATCAGATGTAAAGCTTTTAATTATACAGTGCCAAAATGTCTGCCTCCTGTAGTTAAGTAAATGTTCTCTTCTTTAAATCACATGTTTATATGCTCATGGACAAAAATGTTTGTCAGGCAAACGGTCATGAGTGGTGCAACCTCAAATCCTGCTGGCAAAGCAGCTCTCCTCTCGCTTCTCTGTACGAAGTAGATTGAAGATAGAAATCAGGGAGGGATCCAGTGGGAAGGCTGCTTCCCCTGCCTGAGCCCAGGGAGGATGGAGATGGTAGGCATGTGAGCTCACGTGCTTTGTGCTGCCACGGACTCACCAGAGCCAGCCATCAGTCCTGGAAAGGTTTCCTTGGCTCAAGGGCTGGGTTCCCATCCTGACCCCAAAACAGAAGTGCTGTTCCTCCTGGGTCAGGAATCTGAGCTGAGCCTGACAGATGGGCACCCCTGGTTGTCTCATGAAGGAATAGAAATAGGCTGCTTTTCTGATCTAGGGAGCAGCATTTATTTTAAGGGAAATTCTGTAGTGGCAAGCTTCTAATTCATGTCTTTCTAGTTGAGTAAGAACTGTCTAAGGCACACTGAGAAATGGAAATCAGTCATGTTACAAGGTGAGGTGCACTGGTTATGAATGGGGGAATGGTGCAGCCTTCTGGGAAGTGGTCTTTAAGCAAATCCCTTTCTGCAAAAGGATTAGTTAATAAGATGGGACATAATCACCCCATTTGGGGTGTGCATTTTCTTGTTCTGTGCTCTCAAAACCCCAGTGCTGGTTTTCTTTGTCCTCACTGGCTGCTGCCAGAGCACAGGCTGGGTTCCGGTCAGAGCCTGTGCAGGAACCGCAGGCTCTAAACGCCGAGCCTCGGAGTACCCAGTGAGAGGCACAACGTAGCGTGTCACGTTCTCAAGCATTTTCTTCATGGGGCTGTCAGGCTTACGGTTATCTTTTAAATCTTTGAAGAGGAATTCAAATTGCCAACTGAATCATTCAAATTTGACAGAGAAGTCAAATTAGGTCATTTTGCTTGCCACTGCCAAGACACTCTTGTCCTCCAATACGTATTTTCTGATGACTTTGCTAATTTATTTTCCATTTGTCAGGGCAGTGGGTAGTTTCTTATTTGGAAAAACTCTACATCCTCTGCTAGCAAACTTCTGCGCCTTTTCCCAGCTCCCAGATGCTTTGTGCAACATCATTCTATCTGTAATAAAAATTAAAAATGGTTTAAAATAGAAAATGGTTTAAAAGAGTGAAGCATGTCCCAGATTGTGACACGTTGTTCACATAATGCCGCCTGTGTCACTGGAAGTTGCTCGTTACACCAGGAAGCATCTCAGGCTCCATAGCTGTGACTACAATGCTCACTAGACTCAGAATATTGTGTTATTTGAAGGAAATAGACTGTTGACATTAGCTGGGATTTGACCCCTTCCTTCACCAAAGCTGACAAGCCTGAGCTGTGTCCTGAGTGAGGACATTTCCTTCCTTGATGTCAGTTCTATACAGAATGGTCTTACACTGATTTTCCTGTGAGTCTGGAGGCAGCATATCTTTGATTGCATGCGAAAAGGATGTGATGTAATGACTGCATAGCATTGTGAGCAGGATAAATGCACATCAGCTTTCGTAGCTTGTTTTCTTCTAATGCCTGTGGGTTCAGCTGGAGAAGCAGCAGGACAGTGGTAGTAGCAGGTTAACACTGATTTCTTCTGATTCCTACAGGATTTGATAAAACTGCATCCCTTTATTACATGCATGATAAGTTGCAATGATGAAGTAAGTCCTAGTTGTCTTGTTTCATGCAAAGTTAGAGCTGCCTTCTCATACTCTGCAATCGTGATTTACAAGTGTGTCCTGTTTCTGGAGGCTGACAGATAAACAGGGTTGTTCTATTATCATTCTTGCAGCAATGTCAGGACAGCCCCTGGCACTGCCTTTCATGTGTCTCAGGGAAAGTCAGGCTAAGTACAAATGCAGAAGAAACAGTGAAGGAGTTAAGAAAATCTGATTGTCCCACTTACATTTAGAAGCAGAGGTCAGAGATGGGTGGGCTTCTTTGTTCACTCAAAAAAGGCAGGTTTAGGACGGGCAGGTGACTGATGAGCCTGCTATCTCAATCAGCTGGGGAGGGCCAGTGGCTGATGCCTGCATCACCACACTCCAGTTTCTAAACTTTCAGACATAGGCATGTTAGAAGATGAGACAGACCTTTGTGATCCTCCAGCCTGCTCTGCACATTGGTCCCTGGGGAACTGCTGTGCACAGGGTGTTGTCCTTGCTGAAATCCTTTACCAAAGCCAAACCACTGCAGAGTCAGAAAGCCAAAGCATTTGACTCTGTCAAAAGCTTGTTCAGTATTTCATGCCAAAACCACAGGGAGAGTGGGTTAATAGTGTGGTTATTTCTACTGCAGAATGCTATTGTATTGTTGGAGGGAGTAACTTCAAGCAACACACACAGCCTGACTTCAGCATGTGTCATACTAACAGAGACCACAAATCTGATAAGCAGCTGGAAGTTATAATCTTCTGTGCTTGGTTATTCCAAGAATATTTCTGAAATGCAGTAATCCTTTTGCTCACAGATTTTTTTAGTGCTGAGCAAAACCCTGTGGAAAATTCCAGTATTTCCACACATGGGGTATTTTTTTCCTCCTAAAATGAGTTGCTAGACAAAATATTAAGAAATTGTAATAGTGGAAAAAGAGTTCTGAAAAATTTTCTGTGGGGAATCCAGACTCTCCTTCTCCCTCACCAAGTCCTCCAAGGAAAGATTACTGTCTTCTCAGTGCCGAAGGACTCCCGTGGCACTGCAGGCCTTGCAGTCAGATGCAAACTGAGTGAGTTACGAAGTTGTTTGGGACAAAAGGCACCAGAGATAAGTAACGTTTTCAAGAGGATCAGAAGCACAGATCTGGCATCAGTATGAAACCCCAAATATTCCAACCTGCCTAGAGTGTGCTCGGCCCACCTGAACCAACAAGGAGGAAAAGGTGGTGACCCTGGAGGTTCTGCACATCAGGTGAGCTCCAGCCACCTTCTATTAAGATGGACACACCCAGAGATGTCACGCCAGATTTCTAGGAACAGCCAAGTAAACTTGTAGACACTTCTGTTGTTTGCATGTCAATAGGTACCTTCAGGATCACAGTTTCAGGAATGGTGAGATTTTAGCCACTGTAACATCTGTCTGGCTTGGTGTGGTGCGGGCTGTTAGGGCCTGGATGAGATGGATTTATGTAAGGAAGCACACATTCCATATAAGTTTGAAGCCCAGGATATTCTGACAGACACGTGCCACCAGATTCACTTCAAGAGCAGTCAGCCCACTTCCTCTGAGCTCATGTTCTGCATCTCAAAATCAGTCTCTTTCCACCCGATCCTGTTTGTTCCCTGCTTCTTGTATGGCATTGTCTAGCATCTTCCCTAAGCTGTGAAGCCTGGTTTGGCTGGTCTCACTGTGTGTTTGGCCTCTCTTGTGATGGCAAATGCTGACTTGCTTCCAGTCATATCTGTTGTTGTGACTACCTCTCATTCCAGCTTACCTTAGGGATCACCAGCTACTCTCCTCTGTGCCTGCTTTTACTCCCAGAAATGAGTTGGAGGATTAAGCTGAGATTTCCTTGTTTCCATGGTGTTGCACTTGACCTAATCAACCATTGCAGACCTAAAGTGTCCTTTCTTTCAACCTCTCTCTCCTTCAACCTGTAGCTTCAGGGGAGCACACTGATGCAAAAATGGGTGGTGTATCTAGAGATAATTAGTGATTATGTGCCAGTGATTACAAGCCTGTAACAAATAATTAGATGTAGGCAGAGTAGAATCACAGTGGATTTAAAGGTACTATGTTTGCTTGTTTGTTTATATGGCTCCATGTGACTGTGAGGAAGCAAGCAGTCAAATATACTTTTGCCAGGCTGGTGAGGCAAACAGAGCTGCCATTTGTGCATTTTTTGTCATGGCCCTGCACAGCCTGGATAATGCACAGAAGTAGCTCTAGAAGTACTGCAGAAACCAGGCTGAGACAGAAGATCCTAGTCTGCTTGCCTGTCAGTCTGTTTGCTGCTGTTTTGGAGGAAAACTGTATTCTGTAAATTGGAGTGACTGATGCCATGCAGAAGCTCTAACCTGTGCTTGCCATGGCTGGGACTACTTCTTAATTTTTCACTTAATTTTCATACCTCCAGCTGATCGAGTTATGTTAGAAATTGTGTTCAGTCTGTATTTACTGTCCAACCAAATTCTCCTTTGAAATCAGTGTTAAACTGTCCTACCATTAAGGACTGGTGGGCTATCCCTTCCACACAGATGTTAAAATAGGTAAAAATAGATGTCCATCTATGCTGCTCACTAAGTATGTCCTAGGGAAAAGCTTACAGTCCCCACTTTTCAGGGTATAGAAGAAAAAGGCTTCTATACTACCAAAATCCATCACCCAAACATAGCCTGCCCTCCACTCCTTTGTACGACCACTCTTTTGCAAGCAGTCTTGGGATTGGTTGTTCCTTCAACTCTTTTTCAGCTGCTCATGTGAAACCCAAGACTCTGTCTGAAGGCCAGAATCCAATCTCAGCTACATCAAATACACCTGGAAGAAATCGCATGAAAAAGGGGGACTTCATCCCAAATAAAGCCTGCTACATCAAGGTCAGAGTCAGCCCGTGACAGACCCAAGGGTTGAGAAGAGCAGATTGTGCCAGTTGCAGACTACCTTTCATTGCTATTTCCCAGGGAAGTCCTTACCTTACCTTATGGGATTACTGTGTTGCACAGACATTAAATTAAGATCAAGGTTTTGTCTGTGTGCTCATAACCACCTTTGTTCCTTGCTTTTCCTAGCTTCCTAACTTCTGCCTTGCTTCTTTCATCTCAGCTGCTTTTTACTTCTAAACCAGTGGACAGTGAGTGCCTCACCTTGGGCAGACAGTGGTGGAAAGAGCTGAGATGACTCATCAGACTGCAAGCTGTCTAACAGGGAATTGTGCATCACAAAATTCCATTGTGCTGAGTGTCACTGCTTTATGAATTTTAGTAAATATGAAAAAATGAAGATGAAAGAGAGAACAGATAGTGAGCCAGATGCTATCTTGATGGAGAGGCTGGAACCCAAGGTCAAATTGCAGCATTTTAATGTTGGTCCTTTCCTGAGCATAGGCGAGTTATCAGCATCAATTGCTGTGAACTTTTGAATCACAGTAAGGTATTTTGGATTGGGAAAAGGTGAAAGGCAGCTTGTTAGTCATTTCCCTATGATAGCATATAAATCTTGCATCTTTTATTATAAGCTTTGAATGCCTGAGACTGAAATCAATCTGCGTCCCGATGTGCTAATGCCTTACCTGCAATGCAGCTTTTATGCATCCAAAAAGCATATATAATTCTAAGAATTTCAGACCCATAACTGCCAAATGAACCACTCACATTCTGTGAAGCTAAAATCCTTTTCCCTTTCCCTGCACTTGTTCCATCGCTATGGAGCAAGAGATTTCTCTTGATAGAACATGGCTAAGAACATGGCAGGTTACTTTTGCATTGTGCCCCTTCTGATTCACTGTTAGTGATTTACCTTTCCATAATTTTTGATGTATACGTTGATACAGAAGTGGGAACCTGTGTGTAACCCACACATTTGTGCAGGTTAGGTGCAGGTTCAACAGTGTTAGGTACCATATCCATTGTTTGTTCTTACAGGTTTAGACTAAGTGGCTGTTCCTCAAAATATTCAAATCCTTCATTCAGTGACTAGGCTAGCTGATAAAAATCCAAGTAATAGATACCACAGTAACTTCTGAAGTTTCTGTGCTGAGAATGTAAAAACAGAGGTTTGTCTTTCTTGCCAAGCTGGAATGCTTGAATTCTTTTCACAGCCCCCATCAGTTAAGCAATTGTAACTACTGGCCGGCTTACCTGGGGCTTAAAGAAGGATCTTGAGGGAACTGGCCACTTTAAAAGTTCTCTGTTTTGTATACAAAGAAGCCCAAACTTCTGCAGGTTTTTACTATATTCTTGGTTGATTTTACTCTTCTTATCTCTTCATAATTCTCACAAGTGAAAGTTTAGCACCAATGCTTTCTATCTGTATTCAAAACCAAGAGAATGGTTTGAGAGAGTGTGTTGGTTCTGGATGAAGAGGTTTACACAGAGGGCTTTTCCAGCATCACCTCTGGAACTCCTAATGCTGCAGGGGGTCTGACCTACAGCTCATACAGCTGCCCACTGCTCTCCTCTGGCTTGTCTTATAGACATGTAATATGTATGCATTAATTGTGTTAAGGAGTGTGTACCATTTCTGTAATTTTTTCTGTACTTTACATTGAAACTTGCTTAGTAATAGTTTCTAATGCATTCACATTTTTCCTTTGAGTATCACTAGCACTTTCCACAGCAATAAAGAAAGGACCAGATTTTCCTGGCAGAGTCTAACAACAAGGGCAGCTATGGAACAACCCCAAGTGGAGTGCTGGGGACAGTGCAGGCATCCGTGGGCGGTCTGCAACTGAGGAAGCATTTCTGGGAACACGGCAAGGAAAGTCCTAAAGCACACTGACTGAGAGAATTCCTGTGGTTCTAAGCTGCTGTGGTTCTGTGCTGGTCTCAGCTGGGGCAGAGTTAATTTTCTTCACAGTGGCTAGTATGGGGCTATGCTTTGGATTTCTGCTGAACATAGAGTTGATGATATAGAGGCATTTTTGTTATTGCTGAACAGGACTTACACAGAGCCAAAGCCTTTTCTGCTTTTTGTACAGCCACAATGGCAAGGAAGTTAGGGGTGCATGGGAGGCTGGGAGGAGACACAGGCAGGACAGGTGACATGAAATGACCAAAGGAATATTCCATCCTAGATGGTGCCATGCTCATATGTAACATGGGGGGAAGAAGGAGGAAGGTGAGACATTTAGAATCATGTGGGATGGGGCGCTGCTCTCCTAGAGGTACCTGAACCCCTGCCTGCCATTGGGAAACAGGGAATTAATTCCTTGGTTTGTTTTGCTTGTGTGTGCAGCTTTTGCTTTACCTACTAAAGTATCTTTTTCTCAATCCATGAGTTCTCTGTCTTTTACCCTTCTGATTTTCTTCCCCATCCTGCTGGTGGAGGAGTGAGCAAGTGGCTGCGTGGTACTTTGTTGCTGGCTGGGGTTAAACCATGACAGGTTCTCCTCATGAAAAACTGTTTCACACATTCTACACTGATGACTAATGATATTTTTGTAGTTTAGAATAATTCTCTGGATTTAAATTAAGGAAACTATCACAGCTTACAAACTCAGGACTAAAATGTAACTGCATCCAGTGCCACTTGTCAGAATGATTATGTAGAATTTCCTTGGCTTCCATTCATAAAAACCTATTTTAGATGACTAATGAAAACACACTGATTTTCCTGTGTGCTAAGCACTTCCAAATCTGTAATTTTCCCATTTTCTTTTCAGTGTAGTCTCTCCATTAATCCTAAAAACTATCCACTTGTGTTCTCTGCATGCCTGTACAGGAGTTCAGATCATTAACTTGGAAACTGCTGTTGAAATATGCTGTCTTCTGCCAGGTCTCAGACCTCCTTTATCTGTCTCTAGGAAGTGAAGTTCATTATGTTTCCCCTGGACCATGCAAAGCAGAATAATAATCTTTTTTTATAAAGTATGTTTTGTGTCATGTTAACATGACTTAACTTCTGGGACAGTTGAAAACATACAAAGAATGTACAAACAAAAGACTTCCAGTTCCATTCAAATCTCTGAATGCACATAACCATGGCTATTGTAAAAAAATCAGAATTAATGAGTCACTGATCCTTATAGCAGAAGGATCTTCCTGAAGATGATCCTTACTGCATTTTCATCACAGTTTGTTGTTAAAGGAAATGGTCAGCTCAAGACCAGAGCATTTAAAGCACTTGAGTCAGCAGCTGATATCCCAGCACATGAGAGAGTTTGTCTCACTTGCTGAGTGGGTTTGTTTCTCTGATTGTGCCCTACATGGCTCAAATATGCATGGTTTTCCTGTGTCTGAGGCAGTTGGGGAATTTGGGCAATTTGTAGCATTAATTTCTGCATTGGGCTAATTCTGTAGGTTAATTTCTGCATTTTACCTGGTAGGTTGGTGTAGTATAAGGCCAGAAGTAAACCAAAGAGTTACCATTAATTTAGGTACAACAGGAAGCAGTGTTGGTGACAGGGTCTCAGTTATGGCTCTGGACTCAAAGCCCTGCTGGCTCCAGCCAGGCACTCCAGGTGCATCAATGCCAAAGCTGTTTTCTCTCCCAGTCATTATCATGTAGCTAGGTCTGGAAACAACAAATTACACAGGGATAAGCTGACCGTGTGGATTAGAATTATTAGGGTTAGGGATCTGGAGTAAAAGTGTTGTTGACCTTAGTTAATAGATGACCTTTGTCTGGCCCATGACAATGGGGTCACCTGCTTGGTTGCTGATTGCTTTTAGTTCTTTTGTCCCAGGACTCAAAGGTATCAATTGAGTGTAGTGCTAGTTTTGTGGGCTCTGTACATCTCACTATATTGTTTGTTATGTAACTGACTGGGACAAAATAAGGCACAAAGGAGTGGGAAGAGTGTTTTCATCTTCTCCAAGGCCAGAACTCAGTAAGATGGGACCATACAGGGATTAGTATTATGGTCAATGTTCAGGATTGTATTTGGAGGTCCTGGAGATTTGTAACTGGTTTTTGGAGGCTCCCTCTTTATACTGAGAAATGGGACTGCCAGTCCATCCCCAAGGGAGCCTGGTGTGGAGGAGCCTGTTTCATGCAGCTGGGGTCCTGCCTTTGAGTGCATGTCAAGCCCACTGCGCATGTTTCAGCTTCAAGATCTGCAGTGGACCAGAACTCCATGCAGCATTTGAAGATAAAAAGGACCAAGAAAATGGTACAGTGACATTTTCCAATCTTCATGCTTTCCCTAGTTATCCCTAAAATGGCATTCAGCTGTTGAGCACTGACCTGCAAGATCCCTCCCTTGGCAGAAGTGCCTCATAAATGGTAAATGTTAGTCTATAATTAGGGAGTCTGTAATCCATGGATTAGTAGCTCCGTACTCTAAAGTCTCCATCTGTTCCACACACTGAAATCATTATATCTCTAGTCTCAGTCCTGTTTCAGGCTTCTAAAATGGTTTTCACAGGATTTTCTTTGTTGTGCAAAGCAGCTTGTTCGTGGCTGGCACTTGCTGTTCAGGCACTGGAGCAGATGTAGCACAATGGCCTCTTGTCAGTTTAGCACAAGCTATGGGATGCATCTCTGCCCAAGCAGGAACAGGGCTTTGAAATGTATATTTTGGTCATGTTCAGACTTAGCCCCCTTCAACACAAAGCAGAGGGCCCACTGCCAGTTTTTAGGGCTTTTACTATGTTTAGATGATATCCCAAACAATGGAAAACTGTTGCCATCCAAAGGGGTTACAGAGACAAGCCAGAGACCTTCCAATGCACAGTCAGACTTCAGTCTAGCCATGAGCACTCACCATGCCTGCTCTGGCAAAAGCACAGCCAGGGACAGGGCTTAGTCCCTTGCTTGCCAAAGTATTTTATGAGCAAATAGCAGACAAAATAGCGATGCCTCAAGGATGGCTGCAACCATGGGCCTCAAATGATTACCCTACAGCCTGCCTGGGGTAGTAGTGACATGTACTGTCATGTACCAGGGACAGACTCACACCAGGCCTGCCCATGGCTTGTCCCAGGACAGTTTGCATCTCCCTTGCATTGTCCCATCATATTATTGTCTTGTAGCTGAAGATACCTTGCAGCTGTCCCAGAGAAACACCCAGAGCATTTTGGACTGAAAATCTGGTGCAGAGTTCTTGTTATTGTCAAAAAAAGGATACCTAGGATGGCCATGCTTCCGTGTGTATACAGGAGATGGCAAAATCAGACATAACAGATGTTATAACACCTAGGCTTACCATTCTGAGCTGTATCTCTACAGGATGTGGGTTTTCTTGCATTGTGTCTGTGGGATCTCAGCACATCGTTCCTGATGTCCAGAGATGCCAGGAGAACCCTTGGGGGTCTCGAAAATCCTGGAATGTTGCCAAGAGTGTTTGGTGGCTTGATTTTGATCCATCCACAGAAGTAACAAGAGTTTGAGGACAAGAGAATCACTTCAGAGTAAAAGGTGTAAAAGAGACACATTTAGAGGGTGAAATACAGACTTTAAAGTTTTTGGTACAGGGGGGTTATGGAGACAAGATGGAGGGATCAGGGCGTGTCTCGTCCTTCTTCTTTCTTCTTCTTGTCCTCCATCTCCTGTGATGATGTTGGCACTTGGGGATTGGTTTCTGGTGAAGGTGCACTTGCTAACATGGGTGAAAAGCATTGGGAAATGAAGGTAAATATTGTGTACGTAGATTTTAGTATAAAAAGACATGACCGCCCCGTGGGTGGTCAGAGAGTGCCTGTGACTGCTTGCAGATCAGACCTCTGTTGGGCAGACAGAAAATTTTGTAGATAAGAAATAATAAACAATCAGAAGACCGAAAAGCTGAAGAGTCCAGACTCGTCCTTTGCATCGCGTGCCACCCAAGAACCACCCTACCCGTGTCGGGGCAGAGACAGACAGCCGGACCCGACAGTGTCTTCATTCCAATGGCAAAGTACTCCTCCTCTACTCCAGCAGGTGTTCAGTCTAGGAGCTCATGCAGGAGCTTTTCTACACCCCTACTGATCCAACTTCCATTACCAGCAGTTTCCCTGAAATACATTTCTAATTTTATTGGAGATTTTTAGAAAAGTGAATGCCTCCTAGTCTGGGCACTGAGCAACTACTGTGTTGCGCATCATTTGGTGTAAGGGATGTTTGTATAGGCAAATGAGCTGCACAGCCTTATCCAGAGAGGATCCTCAAAGTCCTTCTGAGCTGAGCTCATTCCACAGGCCCTGTAGCACACATCTATTTTATATTGTGTATCTTTAATTCTAAGTTAGTGTATTGTAATATTAAATGCTCCTTCCATTTTTTTTTTTTCCAGTCAAAGGAAACAAGACTGCTTGGCTCAAGTTCTTTGCTTCATTCATTATTTAAAGATTATTGTGCAAGGGAAATGAACTCTCTGATATTTGAACTCTCTAATAGTAGATAACTAAATCTAGATCCAAATTTCTGTGTTTCAGACTCATTTAATGCGTTTCAGTCTTCTAAGAGCACTTTAAAGATACGAACAGTAGTTCTTGATGACTGGATCTTGCGAAAGATAATGTTTGGGATTTTTTTAGTAAAGAATACATTAGTGTACTGGGCTATTCTGTAACAATCTGATATTCTTCAGCTTAGATTTCTTGAGTGCAAAAAGGATGAGAGAGGTATAAATACCTGGCTACAAGTTTGCACTTCCAAATGTGCTTCCCATTTACTTTCTAAGATTTTCTTGACAATTCTCTTCCCAAAGGGCTGTTTGGCAAATCCAGAATCTGAGCCTCTCAAGGTCCGAAGGTGCAGCGCTGGCCCCCGCGAACAGAAGCGGGAGCCAGCTGCGCCCCTATAGCCGGTCACCGCCGTTACGGCTCTGGGATCACCGTCACTTCCAAGGGTTACGCTCACGTCCCTGCGCTTCTACCGAGCCTTCCTAAAGCGCTCGGTCCGTCCCGGCCCGGTGTTCCCGCGCTGCCCTCTGGCGGCACGCGCGGAGAGCGGCCGCGGCCGCGGCCCCGGCTCAGCCCCGGCCCCCGGCCCCCGGCCCCCGGCCCCCGGCCCCCGGCCCCCGGCCCCCGGCCCCCGGCCCCCGGCCCCCGGCCCCCGGCCCCCGGCCCCCGGCCCCCGGCCCGCCTCGGCCCCGCCCCGGCCCCTCCTCAGCCCCGCCCCGGCCCCGCCTCGGCCCCGTCCCGGCCCCGCCTCGGCCCCGCCTCAGCCCCGCCCCGCCCCCGCCTCGGCCCCGTCCCGGCCCCGCCTCGGCCCCGCCTCGGCCCCGCCCCGGCCCCGCCTCAGCCCCGCCCCGCCCCCGCCTCGGCCCCGCCCCGGCCCCGCCTCAGCCCGGGCCCAGCGGAAGGCGGCGAGCGGCGGCTGTTTTGTATTTCAACCTGCGGCAAGAGCCTTCAAGAGCTCCCAGGCCGTGCGCCGCGGACTCCAGAAAGGCAGCAGCTTGCTGTTATGTTTTGGTTTCTGCACAGGCCTGGCAAACAGCAGTAAATTCACCCTTGGCCCCCGCAGGGACCGCTACCTGCCGTCCCTTTTCCTAGTGATCGCGCCAGGATCTCGCTCACTCTTTAATCGGTGTGCTCCCCACCCCACGTACCCCCAGCCCTGCTGTGTCCCAGCCCCCGCGCCCCAGCATGTGCCTTCGTAACTCAGCTTGAACGTGATTCCTCTGAACCAGCTCCAGATATGCTGAATATCTCCGTGAACGTACAGTGTTGGTTGCTTTTTTTTTTTTTAAAAATGCTGCTGTTTTATTTTTATACAAACTAAAACACCAGAGGTCATTGAATCCTATATTAAATACATAAATTAAAAAATAACCATTCATAAAACTTTACATACAATAAGGATTCTCTCCTACACGTTAATACATATAGTACAGGTACATGTCCAGTGTTTATCAAAGGGTCATTCTGCAAGTAATTTACAATTTTGTTCTGGAATAGACACCAAAAAAATCTGGAACAAAAAGTATATATATAAAACCACAGAGGTGCTGATGTGAGAGAGGGCAGGGGAAGAAAAAACCCTTTGGATCACCAGCAGCATTTGTGTGTTCTCTGAGCCCTGCTCATGTCAGGAGGGCCTGGCCTGGACAGTCCTCATGGGATGCCATAGAACTGAAAGCTTCGGGTTTCAGAGAATGTTTCCCACTGACATAATGGTAGGTGGTTGGAAGATTAACAACACCTAAAAAAAATTTCTCCGTTGTCCTCCAGGCACATCAGTAAGAAAGGATGGACCTGTGAGCCAGGCTGGTAGCACTGCAAGAAGTACCATTTCCTTACTGCAACCCCAATTGCCTAAATTCATCTCACGTAACCAGACCCTCATCTGAAGTGTTTAAATTCAAAAAACAGTCTTCAAAGTCTCATAACTTGGTCACTGGGGGAAAAAAAAGCAAGTCAAATTGTGGTCAAGCTGATTTGTACTACCTTCTGTGGCTCACCTCCTGCTTTGGCAGGATGGATAGCCTGGAGTGCTGCCACTCCTGAACAGCCTTGAAGGGATGCACGGGAGGGATCCAGGGCTGTATTCGCTGCCCTCAAAGGCTGCAATAAATTGATTTTTATTTTTGTTGTTGGCTTTGGGGAGGTGAGGTTGGCTACAGTAACTAATCTGAGGGAGGATTCTCAATCCTTTGCTTCAATGAACATCAGCAGAAAGCCCAGGATTAACAGTCCAAGGAGAGTGAAGGGTCCAGAAAAAAAGAATCAAAAAATTAGCTGCCCATGAGATGTGAAACTAAACCTGGAGGAATAATCTGGATTCAGTTCCCCATGCCTAGATTAAAGTATACTTTTGTAAACTACAGCAATAATTTCTATATACAACAGGGAATTGCTAAGTATATGCATATATATGTATATATATGTTCATATACATATAGATACATGTGTATATATATATATATATATATACACACAGACATGAAACTCATTTTTATCTAGCTGATAGCAGAAAGTTCGCATTAACTCGCATCAGCATGTGTGTTTTCAGCATGGCATGTGTTATGCTGCAAGGAGAGTAAAGTAGTGGTAGTTCAGCTCCCTGGAGGGAAGAACAATCTTTGAAAAGTTTGCAGATCCAGGTCTGCTGCAGTCAGACTACCAGCCCCCATCCCACCCTGAACCCTTGGGAATGCAATACCTGCATGCATATGTATACACACAGGAGTAAGGGAGGGCAAATTAGACAAAAAAAAGAGAAATTAAATAAGATAACATGACTTAGGGAGTCTAAATAATGAAGCCTGCCACAAGACCAGTTAGGTATGTTGTAAAAGTGTGTATTTCTAACTGTGCCATAAACCTTCTGTATGATTGCCTGAAATAAATGTTTCTAGGGATTTTTTTTTTAAAACCAAACCAGTGGTGGAAGTTATTGCACCATCACTGAAACCAAGACCTGCTAATTCTTCTGCAAGAACTCAGTGCTTTAACTGCCAGCCCTAACACTGAGGAAAGCCACCTGAAGGTGTGAAATTACCTGATGCTGCAACAGAGGAGAAAAGAGTGAGGTGGGAAGGAACAACCAGAGAGAAAGCTCCCTCTGTAGCTAACGAGCTGCTGTTAAGCTGCTCAGTAATCTCCAGCTGTCACAGGAGTGGGACCACTCTTCAGGGCCTAACTCCAGAGCTTCAGGACTGAACTGCTAGCTCATGGAAAGCACAACCTTATTCACAGTCTTCTGCTAGAGAAAGGAATTTGAAAAAAAAACCACGCAATGTGCCTGCAGTCATGTAGTGTATCTACCTACAAGCATATTTCTTTAAAATGAGCCAGCAAACATACAGCTTGGTGCCAGAACTCAGTAAACCCCTTGGCTGAACCAGTGTTTCAAGAAGATGTGGTCATTCTATAATTTAAATTAATTTTAAGGAGCAGGAAAGAAATCACTTGCTAATAACTTCTAATCTTCCATGGAAGGTTTAACACTATCTCCTGGCACTCAAGAAATAAGGATGTTAGCAGTCTTTGTGGAGAAACTGAGCCCAGAATTGCAATGCAGTTAGTCAAATGGACATTACTGATTAAAAGCTATTCTGGCCAAAAAAAAAAAAAAGGTACCTCTGAGGGGCAGGCATCCTTGATACTAGAGAAACTTCCTCCCTCCTATGGCTAAGGAACTGCTTTTGATGTGCTGAGTTGCTCTGGCAAGTAACCTTACTGCTTTGTGCCTCAGCTGCTTTGTCTGTAAAAGTAAACAAGCAACCAAAGGAGATCTTTGAAAAACTCTTCGAAAGCTCTTTAAAAGTTTCTGATGTGCGTAAGATGTTGGTACATGTGATCCCTGCTTTGAAGGTGTAAGTAATGCACAAGCTGTATTCTGGCCCTTAATTTTCTAGTCTTTAGTACAGAAATCCATTTCTTCCAGTTAAAATTAAGGCTCCATTGCAGACAGAGCCTGGCCACAGGAATCCAAAGTCTGAACAGGCGGGGACTCCATTCCCCAGAAAATGAAACCAGAGGCACTGAGAAGTGTACTGTCAGCCCACCAGTGAGAAAGGGAGGGTGGGTGCAGCTGGCTGCACTCCTTCCCTCAGCACAGGACTCTCACAGTGATTGCTGCAGGCATTATGCTCCTCAGGGAGTACTCTTCTGAAAGACTGCTGGGGTGCATGGACCTACATTTCTGACAAAGTAATGGGTGCATGGACCTATGACCTCAGGGAGGCACCACAGCTGGATTCCAGGCTTCATGATTACAGAGGTAAGTAATGCTTTCAAATGAAAACTGCTTTTAGTTACTCTTAACTGTGGAAAAATCTAAACAGACTAGCAATATTTCTTATCTCTAATAAGGTTGTGTTCACAATATTTTTCCCCATTTTTGGTCTACGTATCATTGATCAGGAAGCCAACAAAGTCAGTTGACAAGCTGAACCAAAACATTTTTTCCAAGCTGGGACAAAACAGTTGGAAGCTGATGCTTTGTGAATCATGTCACATGGATAAGGGGATTAGCTTTCCTCCCTGCCCTGTCCTCCAACGTCTCTTTTCTTTCTCAGAAGCTACTCTGTAGGTCCAATTCAGTGGTTACTCTATAGTGAAACAAGTATAGTCATTATTATCTCAATGGCAGGCTTTAAAGAGTATGAAAAGTATCTGATAATAGACAGGCTGTTCTTCATGGAGGGATGGTGAAAAGAGATAAGGCTTCAACTCCACTGGAAACCTTCCTTATGCCATTCACCCTCTTCTTCCATTCCTTGGCCAAGGCAGGAGGTGCTGTGTAACGATCTCAAGCACAAAACATGGTGACCTGTCCTGCCCACCCTGCAGTAACACAGACTGGGGTTTTTTTCCTTTCTTCCTTCCACATTGCAGCTGTCATTTGTTCCTGAGGTTAAAACCAAAGAAGGAGAGCAGGAGTCCCTGCAGCGAGAAAGCCACATACTTCAAATTGAACACTTTGTTGTCAACATTCTCTTGAGTTTCTCCTACTCTCATCTGTTCATTTTTGATCCATTTGTCAGATGACAGGGTAACATTTAAATGATTGCCCTGCACAGCAGGAATAGATTTTTCAATTGTAACTTTGGTTCCATGCCCAAGACACACTGACTTGATCAGCTGAAAGTGGTCCCTTCCCTTTAAGTTCTTCCTAGGTGATGTGGGTTGTCAGTTTATTTTTCTTCCCCTTTTGTAATTTCAACATACAGGATTTCATTAGATGCAGCATATATCATAGCTTTAGACAGGAATTGTCAGGTAACAAATTTTGAGTGATGGCTTTAAAATACAAGGTGGTTGCAGTCTTGGCTACAGGTTGTTCATTTTTATACTTTTGAAAATAGGTGTAAACAATATTCTCTTCATCGAGGGGTGGAAGCATTTGCCTTTATAAGGACTTATCTGTGTGGTCGGGCACTCTAAAAGTTAAAAAAAAAAAAAAAGAAGAACATCTGTATCAGATAAGGTACAAGTTTCTAAGTTCCTCTACCTACCTATCCCAGATTTGCCAAGATAGAATCAATATATCAATCAGGAAGCTGAAAAGGCTAGTTCTTGTAGCTATCAGTGTGAAACTGGTTTTGTCTGCATGAAAAGCACTTGTGAGAATTCTGTGCATTTTGATAAGCTTGTCCATTTAAACCCCACGAAGTTCAACCCTGTGGTGCATAAAAGTCCCCATGGGCATGTTCACATGAGTAGTATGCATAAGTTTCAATGACTCTTGAACCAAAGCTGCCTACAATTCACCCATAACAAGAGCCATGGCAGCAGGCAATATCCTTGGGGTGTCAGAGCAAGCCCGGAATTTTGGCTAATGCAGCACCAAGGCAAACAGAAACTGCTGATGTTCTGAGAAAGCCTACCCTACCTATAGAAAGTAACTTTGGTTCTCAGGTTTGAGACCAGGGAAAAAAAGGCATATTTTGTCTGTTATCTCAGCATTTAAGCCTACATAGTAAAATTCACTGTGTGCAAAATCCACACAGACCACACTTCCTTATGTGATCACAAATAAATGAATACATATGTTCACAAGCACAGAGAAAATGCAGGTAGGAAAATCCCATATAAACAGGAATCAGAGAGCTTCTGGTCCGGATACTGTATCTACTGCACATGGCTTCCTTCATTTGCACATTCTTGTCCTTTGTTATTGCAGTACAGCACTGAGTCAAGTGTTCACTCTGGGTGAGAAGGAAACCAGAAGGTATCATCTGTGACCACATTGTGGATTTCTCTCTCCTGGTTTCTCTCTGGCAAAGAAAAACCTGCACCAAGGCATGAACAAAACCAAAGACTTTTCACCATCAAGTGGCTCCCCAGGATGAGCTGGGCTTTTTGTTTGTTTTGTCAGGGATCTATCTGTATGAAGTCCCTTATGATAAGGCTACGACAGTTCACTTGCATCCAGTAGAAGTAAAGCAATTTTGTAGTATATATATATATAGTATACTATACATATGACAAAACATACAGCTCAATAGTTGTAAGAAGAAATGCTGATGGCACACTCCCCATGCCATGCTCACCTTTGCTGAATTAAATCACCCGGGTAGGCAGGTGTTTTTTAACGCAAATGGGCAACACAAATCAATGTTAGTTATTCTCTCCGATTCCATGTATTCCAGCCTTGGAGAATATGACTTTGCTAAAATCCCTCTCCATCTTGCCAACACCATTCCCAAATTGCCTGTGTCTGGAGATTTCCCCTCAGGTACTGAAGGGAGAGGATCCCATAGAGGAAAATGCAGGGGTGAAGGCAGGGGATGAGGAGCTTACCATTACCTTGTTTTTGAGGAACTGCTACAAGACTTGATGCTTTGCACCTGTGGAGTGACTGGCCTTGGTAAAACACTCTACAGGTATCATGCGTGCTGTGATGCTGGGCCTGCTGCAGCTGTCTTTACAGTTCAAGGGAGTTCACAGCAGTGCAGATCCTCTGGAAAAGCATTGAGTTTATATATCCCCCACACACACCTCACCCGTAAGATTTTTCCACCTTCATAGTCAATGTCGATTCTCTAAATCACTGTATCTCCACCACTGTCACGGCTCTTTTCCTCTGTCACTCAGCTCACCGTAATCTGTCCTGTTGATCCCTACCTGATGTTCATCAAGCCAAATATGTGAAAGAAGGATGGGAAAGGCAAAAGAACCCTTCACCTCCTGGGTGGTCCTAGGAAGGCTTTATGGAGCTGTAACCCACATTTCAGCCCCTGCTGATGCTTCTCATCTTCTCTATGGGGAACTAGAACCCTGTGTGCTCCAGGACCAGCCATTATGGAGCAACAGTGACTTCAATGAGTGAAACTCATCTTGGCATTGTACTTAGAGCAGCATTCCTGGGCTCAACAAAGTGATCTCGAAGGGATTTACACCTGCTAAACCTTAGATGTTATGTAAAACAAGAGAAAAACCCATTGAAGGAGATTGGGCCAGAATGGGGGGTGGAGGGTGGAGAGAGAAAGGGTGTGAGGAGGGAAGTGAATTCTTGACACAGTTCCTAACGGATCCACGTAAATTCCCCTGCAAAGACATCAGTCAATTGTGCAGCTGGGACAGTCATGTATGCCTTAAAGACAGCACAGAAATGTTTATGTTGTTTTGACTATTAGTCCTGTTCAATGAACATGACAGCAAGGTGTGCATCAGCTCCGTGAAGAGCAAGAGCTGAACAGGACCCAGCAGCCCATGGAGGCAGGATGACTCCAAGTGAAAAATAGCAAACCTCCTAGAACTTAGGAAAAATATGGAGTTCTGACCTCAAGCATCTTATTAGTTTTTCTAACCAGCCAATACTTGCCCTCAAATTAGGCCAAAAGGACCTAAGTGTTATCAGCAAATGGTATTAGCAGATTTGTATTGGTAATACTAGGACATAAAAGCTTCTCACCAATTCTGTAGCTGTACTAGAAGAGGCAAATACTCATTAGACAACCAATGCCGTACCCACACTGGTGGAAAATGTAGGTGCAAACTGTATATATAGAAAACTCTTGAACCTCTTATTGCCCAAGTTTTTCTCATATGCTGCACAAGGACATTATTTTAGTTGTGACAGGAACGAAAAAAGGACAACAGTACAGGCAAATGGAAAAAAATCATGCAGGCAGGTTCTCATAAATATCACTAGAGGTTCCTGTGATTTTTCAAGGTGCACCTTAAATCCAATATTTTTCTTTATTTGGAATCTTCCGCTAGGTTGACTGCTTGTTCTAGACTCATGATTCTGTGGTCAAACTACCACCAGTCAGAGACACCTAAAACATCTCACAGCCATACTATGCTGTACCATGGTTCTCAGAAATCCTGCAGGAGGAACACAATTAAGTATGCAGTCATAAGTTATTGTGTTTCATAATCACTGGATCAAGGCAGTATGTTTGAAACAGCAGCAACTTGATAATGATACTGACTCCTGTTCACAAGAGCTGTGATCACTGATCTGTCTGCGTTTCTCCTATTCTTCTCTATGGGTTGTTCCCCGTTCAAGCCAACCTCCATGTAAATTGCTGCCTCAGCCCATGGAAACATTCATTTTGAGGTTTGGCCAAAAAAGGACACAGTGGATTCCAGTTGATGTGGATAATTCTGAGAGTTGTCTCTGCATCAGCACAAAACTGCAAATGAAAGCTTTGATCTAGCTGAAACAAAACACAAAGCAGGGGCTTTTCCTTAAAGGGAAAAGGAAAACCCACCAAACATACCCATGCCACTTAATTATAATCAATACATTGAATTGTATCTGGAAACAAAGAATGAGCTGGTACAAATGGTGGAAGGGCATGGCAGAACATCTTTCACACAACTGTATCTCAGCTTGTATCAAGTGGAGAGCAGAGGAATTATTCATTAACACAGCTGAAGCCAGAGCCAAGAGAGACTGAGAAATTTAATGGTATGTGTCTCTCCTCAAATCAGAAAATTATGCTGTCATTACATGTTCTTGAGACTTTAACATCATGTTTTCTATGCTATGTTCTACTTTGTTATCCTGGATCAAAAGAAAAATTGTCCTAGCCCAGCATCCTTGTTCTGGAAGTGGCTCACAGATAAAAATGGGACCATTACAGCTCTCTGATTTATTTCCCCATCTTCACATTACCTTTTGAATTCTGAACTTTCAGCTGCTAAGCATACCGTGACAGACTTCTTTACCACCTGCACCCTTAACTATGAATTTTTGTTTCTTTAAGCTTATCACACGGTAATTGTTTGTATTAGACAGTGAACAATAGCAAGTTGTCCGTCCGTCCGTCCATCCGTTCTATGACAAATTTTTTAGACCTCTCCAATACCTCCTATTAGCAGTGTCACTTCCTGAGCCAGAAAAATCCTTCCATTTCTCTATCTCTCCCTTCCTGTCTTTCAGCAGTTGATCACTCTTCCTTGTCCTTCTTTGTATTTTTCCTGCTGCTGGACACTTGTTTAAAATCCTGATCTCCTTCCTGAGTGTTAGTTCAGAATGTGTTTACAGTTGAGGTTATTTTAACTGTTTTCCATCTGCATCCCTTTGTAAACATCAACATTAAATTTCCCCTGCAATTCCCTTGGCTTTTTGATACTGTAAAATTCCTTGTTAGCTTTTATTTTTACAATTATGAATAGCACAATATCACCAGCAGCTTGGCAGTACAACAATCCCCTACTGTGAACTATTGCAAATCGACAACAACCTGCTGTATTCGCTGACTCCAAACATCCACAAGAACACACAAGGATGTGATCCTCCGGTCTGTGCAAGAAGTGCTAGCTTTGAGGAAATAAATAAAACAGTCTTACCTTTCCAAGAGGCACATTGACATCAAGGCCAAAGAATAAAGGCAAGAGAGAAGAACAAGAACAGAAATAGAAACTGCAGAAGAAAAATAAGACTGTGTAAAAATGAAAGATAATGGCATTGTAAGCATCAGAATTATTTTTGCACTCTGTAGAACAGAATATTTATTAATCCAGAAAACACTGTTATTTTCCTCATTACTTCTGTAAGTACCACACCACCTCCCAGGCTTAGAAAACAGATCCAAATAATTTTGGTGATGGATTACAATTGGCACCATATTGAAAGCCTGAGGTGTAACTATCACGTCATGATAACCCCATGGGTTGACAAGTCATAAAGCTAGATAACAAGAATAGCATGTGTGGTATTTTTAAGCATGTTAAAAGACAGTGGCTGCAATCCATGCTAGAAATAGCCTGGATTATAAATACATAAATATAAACTTATATATATGTACACATGTATGTTTATAGTACCGACACACACCTATATCAAACACTCACCATTACATGTTTCATAATGTAATGTAGTGTTTTAAGATTAAACTCTGTATCTACTGACACAAATTAAAAAAAAAGGGCAGTGGACCAACACCAGCAGGTGCAGCTGACTGAGCAGAACAAAAAGGTCATATAGTTCAAGAGAACTGGATGACTACTTTCAAAACAAAGTTAATCAGCATGCTTCAGAGGCTAACAGAACCAACCTTTTCCTCCAGATCCTTAATTTGTCTCTTTTGGATGTCAGTTTTATCTTCTAAATCTCGGATCCTCTGGAAATCACAAAAGAAAGCATATACACTAAATTCTCAGTAAATCTATCCCGCTGAAGAAGTAGCTTAATGTTCCAAGGGCCAAAACCCTAGAAATCAACAAATCCATTTCTGTGGCAGGGACAATCTTGTGTCATACTGTGACTCGATCCACTCATCCCGCCAAACCACAGCTTTACCATGTGTGCAACTGCTCAAAATATGATCCTGCATGTATGTAACTGGATCCTTAAATGCTAGAAATTAGTATCAATGATTGATAAGTAATATCTCCAGGGAAGGAAACTATCCATCCTCCCTGGGTAATCTGAGCAGTGGTTGGTTACTCGCACAATGAAGAAATTCTTTTTCATGTTCAGGTGGAACCTCTTGTACAACAGTTTCTGCCCACAGCCTCCTGTCCTATTGCTTGGCTACCTCCTCCTTCCTTTGCCTCTCAGCCACTTCCAACTGAGGCTGGCTCAGAGTCATTCTGAGAAGCCAAAACTGCTGTGGCAGTGTCCCTCAGGGCAGTGTCCCTCGGGGCAGCTGGCATGTTTAAAATCAAAAAGCTTCTTATGTGGCAAAGGCCTGGTATCAAAAGGTGGACCCAGTCTCAAGTGCCCAACTCAGGATCAGGCAAAACTGTGAGAGCCTTCCTGTGAGCCAATTCCCCGTAACCACTGGGGATGTGCTTCTTCTCTTACTCCCATAAATGTCTGAGTCAGATCTGTTTCATGGTGCAGCTTTCATGTTATTCAATGTGCTGTGACAGTTTGCCGTTTTGCTCTGGGACCTCACAGCTTGCAGAGCAGCAAACATCAGTCTTTTAAGGTAAAATGCAGTACCTTATCTCAGCAGTGAAAAGTACAAATGCTCACTTGGGAGGGACAAGTAGTATCTGGAAAAACAGACAGCTGTCCTGTGCCATACGAGCCAGCAGTATTCACTCTGTTTCTCTCATGCCCAGTCCAGTAACTAGGGATGACCATTTTTATTACAAAGCTAGAACTGTGCAGACAGAATTCTGGATGAAAACTTAAGGCTAGAATTTTAAAACTCACAATATGCCAAAACAATCTTGCACAAGCTAGTATCATGTGTGCTTGCATGCACAGAAAAGACAAAGTAAGAGACAATTCAAAAAGCTGGATGCCAGGCTCCCTCATGGCCTGCAGCTTGCTTAGATTTGAGCTCAGATTGTGTTCTTACAAAGAAAGGCTGAGAAGATACCACATGTGTGTGGTTTCCTCTTCTTACCTGATGAGCCTGCTGGAGCAGCTCCATCCTCTCCTGAAGAATCTGGCAATCATATTCTCTGCTCTTCCTCAGCATCTGACGTCTTAGCTTTTCTACTGCTGTCCTCAGCTCTTCCTGCTGTTTTTCAGTGAGTAGCTCCCCAAATTTTATCACTGTTTCTTGCTGCAAAGCATTGTACAAGGTGGCTTCAAGCTCCTGGATCCTCTGGTTGATGCAATACCAAAAGTCAGTTAGAGATGAAACATGGTTTAAACCACATTGGAAACTGGGGGATTGGTGGCAGATTCAGACCCCTGCATGAGAGGCAGTCCCTGTGCTCAAGTGTGCAAAAATGTGAAAAACTGAACTCAGAAAATGGTTCTATGTTCTGAAAAAAGGATAGGAACTTTTATTTTTAAAGTATTTTAATATTAACTTTCACTGATATCCTTCTACTCTTTTTTATGGAGTTAAGAGTTGGACAGAATGTTCCTATCTGAAGTGTAAATTATTTCACCAATTGTAAAATTTCCACCTGTTGCGCTAAAAAACTCCAGCTAGACAAGCCGATATTAATGAGCAATATCTGCCTGAAACTGACAGGAGTTCCAGACTTCAGCAGATGTGCCCTTTTATGACATGAAAAGGTGAGCTATTGTGTTGAAGCTGTGCAGATTGCATGCTAGTACTCAGAAGAATGAGGAAAGAACAAATTTTAAAAAACCCAGTACTAACAAAAAAGCAAAAATCTCTTCTGCTGATTCAAGAAAAGTCTGTGTGCTATTGTAGAGTTGGCCAGTATGTGCTGCAGAATTTCCTTTGTACATACCATGTACGCTTGGTCAAGAGCTTGCTTTCTGTAGTCTAATTCTTCCTCCAAATAACCTTTTATTTTGCAAAATTGCTCCTACAATGAAGGATCATTTGGACAGAAAAACAAATTAGTTACTCCAAATACTTTACTCCAAATACTATCAAATCATTTACAGATATCTAATTCAGCAGGACAAGAAGACTGGTTTTCGACTGATACTCAGCAGAGTTATTAATACCTGACTCAGCTAGAACAGAAGGAAGGGCAAATAGCTGTAGATTGCTCTTGTAAGTGAATATATCTGATATACATGGAACTAAATCTATCCTCTCTGTTGGCTTCAGTCGTACTGCTTGGCATTTCAGTAGTGAAATTTAGGGTGTTCTGTGTGATTTTTCTAAAGATACTTCCTCTGGCATCAGGAATTACTCTTCTTGTGCCTTCTCTTATTTTTGAAGAGGTGTAAAAGTGGATGGAACTAAAGAGGAACTAACTATACATTCACATTCACATTCCTTGGGAGCAGCTGCTGTGCTTTATCTTATCAGTCCACCTTAAGCTGAACAGACTTAAGTACAGACATATCACAGGAACAAAACAAGCCACTACTGCTGTCTAATTCTTGTAGTTATGTTTGTTCATCTTGTAGGCTGCTGCCATTAACTAGAATAAGAACAGGGTAAGGTACTAACTTTACACACTTAGTGTGTAATGAAAGCCAACAGTGTTATGATTCAGTTCAACAATTTCTCACATGCTGGTCCTGAAAAAAATGCAATACAACAGCTGATGTTTAGGCTGTGAATCTTATGAGACAAACAATGCATGCATCTCTGAAAATTATTGAGAAACCTTTGAACCCTCTGTACTTGTTAATAAACAGTCATCCTCGTAGAAAGAGAGAGGCATTTTTTAAACTTTTACTATTTCTGTTACTGTTATTCTGCATGTGAACTGGACCAGGAACAATTTTATGGATTCACCAATAATCAGACAAAAGCTGCATAGTTCATTTGTCAATACACTTTCCTAGTTATTTTTTGGCACATCAAGTAAGTGTGACACAATCAGTGTCCCTAAAACGTGTAATAAGGAAAGTTTTCTTACCATATCACTTTCCAGTTCCATCATCTTCTGATGCAGAGCAGCTTCAGCTCCCTCAATCTGCTGGATCCACTGGAGAGAAGACAATGAGACCTGTAACCTGCTGTGTTTTCTAGCACACAAGCAGTGGCAAATGGGCTATGTACAGCATCTTGTTGGTCTGTTTTTAGCAGCCTATTGCTGCTGGGCTCATCTTGAGGCTGTTTGTGACAGAGGCCATGATGTCTGCATGTAGCACTAGGCAGGGAAGCAAGCAAGAGGATCACCACTGCTGGGTCACCAGAAGATGGAAAAGCACACACCCTTTGATGGACAAGGAACCCATTCCACCCCATGCATAAAGGCCCACAATGGGTCTATAGCATCTCAAAAATACCTTAGTTGGCTTTATGGCAGTTCTGTTTGAAGCAGAGGCATTGTTGTGCAGAACCCTTGGAAGCTGTCATGTTGAAATCTGTGTGCTGCATTTGAGCCTTAGAAAGCAATTTTAACCACCCCCCACTTTCTTCCTAATTTTTGGAACAAGAAATATAGACACATACTTTCAGTGATATTTTGGCCTACAGATGCTTTTGGAAGCTTTAGAAATCTCAGGACTGTAAATCCCAAACTTTATCTAGTTACAGCTTAAATTTCTGATGATTTCTCATTCGGTTTTCAATTGCAAGTTTTGTTTCATATTCTTTTTGTATTTGTAGTTTTTTCTATTGCACAGCTTGGGCCAGCTCAGTTTATTATTTTTGCTGCTTCAGCAAGGTGTTTGGGACTGTGCTGGCACAGTTTATTTTATTTGGGGAATACTCCCAACAGCAGAAAGTTTAATGATATTAATGACAACAACAGGGCAGAAAATGTGTTAGATGAGGCTTTAGATAACATGTGAGAAAAGCAAGGATGTGATTTACCTTTTCTGCCAAGGACAATACCGTGGAAGCCTGAATTATGGCCACTTGTTCTTCATTCCTTAAATTCTGTGAAGAGAAAGACAGGAAAGAGGAAAATTGGCAGCAGTTTCCTTCATGAACAAAGACAATCCAGACTACAAACAAGGTCTACAGTTTTCAGAGGATACCTGTACTACTGAGTATTTGGTTTCCATTGAAACATTCAGTCTCTGTTCACATATTATTTTAAGAAGACCACTAGTTTTACCTTTTTACATGATATGGATTAATTGTATCATTCATTCCATTACACCTTAAGAGAAATGTAAACTAAAATTAGACCCATTTGTTTGTCTTCATGCTAGTTTTACAAAGCTGAATTTCCATTAAAGCTTTTGTAAAAATAGTGCTGATCTACATCAGCACATGAATAGACAATAATGATCCTTTGTTTTTATTTCTTATAAACTTTTTTAAGACTATCTAATGTTGGCCAGAGATACAGCATCTCTTTTACATGGGCAGCTATGCCTTCTTAGAAAGCCACAGGGAATTTGATAATTCTTGCCTATTTATGAAACTGTAAGAAAGAATCCTAGTCCTGATGAAGAGTGGTTTACTCAGACTGCCACACTCCTTCATGTGTTTTCCCGAGTGAACAGGGTGCAGCTGGGCCCAGTCCCAAATATTAGTAGTCTTTGGACATTCTTCCCAGTCTGCTAAACCGTATGGAACAGATGCATAATTTAACAAGTATCTTTGAAAACAGTCATAACTATACATAACACACTGCACTGTACAAAATGCAGCTTGTAAAGACAAAATATCTCCCATTTCAACTTACCCCATTATCACCTAGGATGTCTAACTGCTTTATAAGGTCTGGGATGCTGACATCCTGCAAAGAGAGAGTAAGGTAAAGGCATGGCATCCACCTTTTATCATGGCTGCAATATCCATCTATCCTATGAACAACATGGAAGTCAGCCATTTTGTTTTATCCTATGGAAATGCATCACACATTGATTTCAATTGCCTTTGAACCAGATTTTATCATTATGGAGAGAATTTTGGGTCTAATTGAACTGTGTCTGTCACTACACTCTTACATTAGACCATTTTTAAATACCTAAAGTCTAGTGGAATTATTTGTAATGGATTATATGGGCAGCACCCACCACTCCTCCCACTTCTCCTTAGGGAGAAGCACTCCTTTATACAACTGACCTACCTTAACCCCTTCCTTCATGCAGTAGATCTGTAGAGCACTCACACCATCTGAGAATGGGTGAATCTGGAGATTAAATGGTGGCGACCGTCTCTCTCTTTCCTGCAAATTAATTGAAAAGATGCTAGAGAATCTATTAGAATGAAGGAGATGCACATAGAGAATGCCATAGCTGCTGCTTATATCATGCTTGGCTTGCAAAGCCAAGCTCTTCATTCTATAAGCCAAGGAAAGAATCATGTACACCTAGTCTGAAAAAGTGAGCCAAGTGGGACAGGATCCTAAATCCAAGGTAACTGCTCAACAGGAAATTATTTGATAAATTATGTCAATTTGCAAACTGGCTGTGGAAAGGCTGTTACCTAGCTGAGATTCAAGTGATTTGCTTTATTAAGTGTTGAACAACTCTACATGATTGTAAATACTCCCTTTAGAAACAGGTGTTTGACTTCAGATATTGGGAGACTCAGATTACATATTTTCCTCATCCTGGTATGCTGTACATTCTAACATCTGTGGAAAACCATGTGTTAAAAAAAACCTGATCAACATAGCTATTTATAGACCTTTATTGCTTAAAATTTACAAATATTTGTCCAGTTTTAAAGGACCAAAGACAAGAAAAAAATTTAAGATGCTATTTCTCATTCCTTTCGGGTATTCAGGCAAGCATGGAAGTAAAGATTAGACTTTACTTTCACACACATTTTTGGTTTATGAATATGTAATTCATTTGATCAATTCAGTTCCCTGCCATATGGAAACACAGCTGTCAGGTAAAACTGTAGGACAGTTCTATGAATAAGGGGCAAGTCTGAACAGCATTAAGTTATGAGAACCAGGAAGGGCTCTGTGTGGCAAATGTATTTGCCCTTGGACAGCAACTGAAAAGAACAAATAAAAAATAAACCATCTTACACTGGGGAAGAGAGCAGGTGAAATTTTGGTTGGCTGGAGCTCCAAAGAAGAGTCTGGAACTAGAGGCAGTCTGGGAAGAGGGAGCTTGAGGTCCTGCAGAGGCTTCTAAAGCTCCTGCACCAATGTCCAGTGTCACCTGAGAGACTGTTTGCACCCACTGCAGGTCATGGAAGAGCTGCTCAACAGGGAATGTGTCCAGTGCCCGCAAAAGGAACAGCACTCATACATGGGCAGACAGGCATCTCCAAGTATTAGAAAAATCATACCCACAGGTGTGGCAGCTAAGAGGCACACTCATGTTAATCAGTTAAGCATACCTGTGCACACTGGGCACCTGGCTCAGGCTAAAGTGAACCAGCTGGGTATGGTGCTTACTATTTCCAGGATATTAGAGCTGACATAGTTCAGCTCACAATTAAAAATGCTAGGCCTGATTTGTTACTCTGTTTTATTGCTACAACACTTGTGTAAATCCTTGATTAAAGCCGGTGTCCAGTGCAAGTGCAGTCATTTAATTTTCTACCAGCTCTACTGTAAGAAGCGCATCCATCACCTCCAGCTCAAGGTTGCGGAACTCCAGCAGCTCGTTCTGGTCTCGCGCATCCTGCAGCTCCTGTTGCAGACGGTTGTTTTCTGCTTCCGTTTTCTCTATCTAACAGAAATATGTAAAATCATGACCTGTGTGACTATTACAAGAATCATAAAGTATTTGGTGAGTAGTAGTTGAGGTAGCATAGGCTGTGCAAAATCTAAACCCTTAAGATGTCTCACAGCATCCAGATAACCCTTCAGAGTGAACATGCAAGCCTTTGGAATGTACCTTGTCTAAAAGCTCTTGGTTCCTCTTAATAAAAAGCTGCTTGTCTTCCACCCAGTGTGAGTCCTGTTGAATGAAGCAGTAGTATTACAGAATAATCAAATTCCATAAGGCTGTGCACATTTATTGAACATTGGAGCCACAATATTCAGGCTTTAACATCCTACAGGAACAAGCTGTCTTTTACAGAACAACATTTTAAGTTTACCAAGGTGTAGCAAGGCTTCTGAACTTGCCAGATCTGCATGTTTACTGACTGGCAACATTACATCTCATGGAAGTTTATACTGAAATTGTGCTTGGTATTTTGTAAGCAGAGTGGGTAAGATACAGAATAGGGGAAAAAACACACAAGAATTACTTACCTGCCCTTTCTGAGCCAAAGTTTTCTCCAGATCTTCAATTTTGGCTTTATACCTCTGGACTTCAGCTTGAAGTTGCTCCTGAGCCTGAAGTCAAACACCACATTAAAAGTAACAAAACCAGCAATGTGACTGGTATTGAAAGGAAACCAAAACCAGCAGAGCCAAGGTTCATGCTGTCAGTTCCACTGAGTGAGCAACCATTAGAAAGATTCTGACTTGGTGATGTTTTGTGCCACCCCTTAGACTGGCACACAGATGACACAAGAGAACAGAGCAGTGGATCTGCCCCAACTCCCCACCCAAGCCTGTTCCACCATTGCATCGGATTGCTCTGGAGCAGCAAAACAGAAGCTCAGGTATTTGGGGTGCTCTGCTCCAAGACCCTCATAAGGGGCAATCCCTAAATTACAAAAAAAGTGCTTAGCAGATAAGAGTGGCAACAGGTAGTGGGAAGAGGCAAATTTAACTGCCAGGGGGTTCTTCAAGAGCTGACTCAACTAAATACTAAAAAAACTGGTATGATCTCACAGCTAACTGCTTTGAGCAAGATTTTTGGGCTGGAGACTGCCTGACGTTCCTTCCAGCCTGAATGATTCTACTGTTTTATTAGAGGGACAATATTTTTAGCCTTGGAAGTTTTACTGTAGCCTGCCTCATATTAAAATTTAAATGTAATTTGCACTTATCTGTTA
Source organism: Agelaius tricolor (assembly GCF_023055355.1). NCBI lineage: Eukaryota > Metazoa > Chordata > Aves > Passeriformes > Icteridae > Agelaius > Agelaius tricolor. The sequence goes on from NW_027269278.1 coordinate 18,847,535, forward strand.
GAAACATTCAGATGTTCCTAAAGTTGGTGCAATGTATGCCTTTGTGAAAACCCACAGGCCTTCATTTGCCTTTAAAACCCAACTCCCATCACACCTAGGCAAATGATGAGAAAACTCTTGTGATTCTGTGTCAGGCTGCAGAGTTGTCTGCTTTGGCATGCCTGCCTGATTGCAGAGTTTTCAGGTTCAGGTGGAGGACAGCTTCCTGTAAGCCGAGTGATTGTGTCCATTCTTAATGGTCACTCTCTTTCAAAATGTACTCAGTAAATGAGTGAACAGACATTTCTCAGTGTTATGGATGCTGTATGTAGCACCATTCCATTGTATGTCCCTTTGAGGGGTTCCTTGTCCTGACAGCAATGAAATACTGTTACTCACAAACAAATACTGACCCTGGCTTCTCTTTCAGCATCTATGACCCCTCCTGTTTGTTCCTGCAGCAGTGCATACGCTCTCTGCAGGGCCTGGTACTCCTTTGTCAGCTGTCGAAACCGCAGCTCTGACTCTTCTGCTGCTAAACCCTGAAGAATAAGAAGGGACATGTCTAAGCCATGGAGAGTAAAGCACTGTCAAAGCAAAGAAAGCAAAAGTGATTTGTTAAGCACAGTAGTTGCTTTACAGGTCTTGATTCAAATAGTGTTTTGGATCACAGTGAGCTTGCTGTGATCTGAAATTAAAAAATGGGGAGATTATACAGCATTTATTTCACAGTATCAGCTGAGTTGGAAGGGACCTACAAGGATCATTGAGACCAACTCCTGGCCCTGCAAAGCACCATCCCCAAGAGTCACTGAGAGTGCTGTCTAAACACTTCTTGAACTCTGTCAAGCTTGGTGCTGTGACCCCTTCCCTGGGGTCATTCCAATGCCCAGTCACGCTCTGGGTGAAGAACCTTTTTCTAATATCCAACCTAAACCTCCTCTGACACAACTTCAGGCCATTCCCTCAGGCCCTGTCACTGGTCACCACAGAGAAGACATCAGTGTCTGTCTCTCCTCCTCCCCTCATGAGGAAGTTGTAGACTGCAATGAGGTCGCCCCTTAGTCTCTTCTCCAGGCTGAATAGACCAGGTGACCTCAGTTGCTCCTCATACAGCTTCCCCCCAAAGCCCTTCACCATCCTTGTTGCTCTCCTTTGAACACTCTCTAGCAATTTAGTATTTTTCTTATATTGCGGCACCCAAAACTGCACACAATAGTCAAGGTGAGACCACCACAGAGCAGAGCAGAACAACAGACAATCCCCTCCCTTGACTGACTGGCAATGCTGGGCCTGATGCCCCCAGGACATGGGTGGCCCCCCTGGCTGCCAGGCCACTGCTGACTCATATTCAATTTTCTGTCAACCCCTGGGTCTCTTTCCAGGCATTGCTTTCCAGCATCTCATTCTCCAGTCCATCTGTAGATCTAGGGTTGCCCCATCCCAGGTGCAGAATTTGGCACTTTCCCTTGCTGAACTTCATCTGGTTGGTGATGGCCCAGCCCTCTTGATTCATCGAGGTCTCTCTGCAGGGCCTCCCAGCCTTTGATGGAGTAAACAGCTCCTCCCTATTTTGTATCATTGCAGAACGTGCTCAGTATCCCTTCCAGTCCTGTGTCCAAGTAATTTATGATGAAATTAGAGGACACAGGGCTTAAGATGGAGCCCTGCAAAAACCCACTAGTGACAGGTCACCAGTATGATGTCATCCCATTCACTATAACTCGTTGATATGTCTTTAAGCTACAAGAAATGTGATATGTTTCCTTGAAAGAGGAGAGGAAAAAAAACCACCTCAAATTGCAGGGTAGTCATACCAAAGACTCTACAGACTATACTGTGGAAGAAATTCTCAGCATTTTAGTATATGAGTAATCAAAATTAAAGTCAAACTTAAAAAGTATTTATCACTCAGTATGCACTATAAAAACCCAAGTGTTCTTGAGAGCCTGAGCGCTTGTTTTCAAAGTTGTCTCTTAAAAACCTGTAACTTGTCTGTGGAAAGAGTCAGATCTTACCTCATCCAGATCATCATCTGGGGTTGCTGGTGTCCTGTCTGTTCTATATGAGGCCACAGAGGATGTTTCAGAGTCCATAGAATCATCATCATACCCAAAAACCGTATCGACCACATGCCTCTATAGAAGGAAAAGTGTGATTTCTGAACCTTCATGTAAACAGAGGGGGGAGTTGCTAGTTACTTAAAAGATGAGGTGTGAAAAGTGAACAGTGGGCTACCCCTGCAATTACCATCTTCACGCAAACTCAAAGGAAACCCATTGAAGATCAGTTCTTGTGCTGGTGGAGAATAAGTTTGCTGACTAATTTTTCTAAGGGTCTGTCTCAGTCTATTTGGAAAACCTAATGTGAGCAGCAACATGCCAGAGGAAAAGTCTCTGCCCTTGCAGGAAGGCAGGAAAATTGTTTGCAAACCAAGAAGCTCTTCAGAAGACATCTATCAACATGCAAAGTGTAGTGTAGTGTGCAAAGGTTACACCCTAAGGGCTAGAAACACATGTAGAATAGGCAGCCCTCCTTCTTCTCTCACAGACACTGCTGATACTTTTAATGTCCAGGTGCTTCTCCTGCTGATATTGCTGTTGGATCATATGAGTGAAAGCTATGCTAATATAAAACTAACGTGAAGGAACTTTTATTGCATCTTTCCAGGACTACAGTAACTGGCACCCATTATAAACAATTGCTCATGCTCCACAGTTTGGCTGTATGTCTGACACCTCCCTATTGCCAATTTCGTAGCTGAATTAAATTAAATGAAAACTGTGAGATGTGTCCTGTGAAGACACAGATGCTTGACCCTGAAGGCTTGGTTTCAGGGTACCAATTTGAGCATTTAAATACTCGGCTTATGGATAATTCTGAAGACAAACTGATCAATGAGCAATTAAGATGCTCTTCTTCTTAGCAACATCTTTCACTTTGCTGACAGGTTAAAACCTTCCAAACCTGGAGTTTGAATCACAAAAAAAAAACATGTACTGAAGATGTCAATTAACTTTTGCATATATTATAATTTTTGCTCATTGTGTTGTCAAGTGAAAACAGTTGCCATATTCTCCAATGTTATAATCTCTGGTTTAGAAATAAAATTTACTGATGAAAATACTATTTGGTCCTTGCTGTGTCTGCTGTACACCATTTCACAATCCACATAGAAACAATGTGATGACACAGCTAGGATTTACTGGTCTGAAATTCCCAGTGTATAGACAATGCTGTGTGACTTTCAAAGAACATGCCTGACACACTAAGGGATGTCCTTGGAGGACTGAGTGCAACCAAGTAACCCATATTTCCACTTTTTGGAGGTGGGACATAAGTTCTGCAAAGTCATGCTTCACATCTAGCTGATAAAGGAGCTATGCAAACCACTCCTGACTACTCAGCTCTAAAATTGTTGTAAATTGTACCAGCTTTGGACTTAACCTAATTCAGAGTGATACAAAGGTTAGTGAAAGGCATGTGGAACTGAGCAGGAGAGAATGACACAGTATCTCAGGCAGAAATTTCCACCTGAAGAATAGAGATGCACAAGGATTTGGCTTTAGCCCATATGTGCTGTGAAAAATAGATTGCTGAAAAAAAATGGGAAGGTCTCTGATAATACTAATACCTCTCAGCATAACAGACCCTGAGAACATACTTATAGATACCAAATGGAAAGACCATTATTACTACTGAGTGGGGGGGTGGGCATGGGAAGGACAATGAATTGGACAGGAGCCCCATTTTGCTGAAAATAAAATAGCTGCACGCTCTTAACAGAATTTCAAAGTGGATTTTAAAAGCTCTCCCAAAGTAACTAAGGAATTTATAAACCCGATCACTAAAGCAGATGTTATAATCCACAAAGCTCTGTTTAATCAGATTGCTAAAGTGTGTTTTCCTATACAGCCAACTTGAATACTGTAAATAAGAAACAGTTTTTCATCTTACCTTGATTGGTTTTGAGCTCCTTTTATGCTTTCTCCGACGAATGAGTTTCTCCCTGTCCTAGAAAGTAAGATTAACAAGTTACTCTCTCTTCTCTTCTTTAAAGCTGACAGATGGCCAAATACATGGAGGAAATAAATAATAGAAGTTCCAGTGACTCTCTCCATATGTTCAAACAGGAATCTGATTGCAGGTAGAAGGGAGGATTCATATCCAAATCTGTAAGTGTGTCACCTAAAAACCACCTGAAAAACGCCTTTGTGCATTTGCCTTGAGCAGCTGTCAAACAATAGGAGCTGATGGATTACCCTCTAAAATCACTGGGACGCCTGGTGCATGGATTTGGGCACTGTATAAGAGGCTGTCTGCCTTCCATGATGAGGAGATGCTGCCCCTGTCTCGAAGTCATTAAATGATGGGAGTGGCGATCTCACCATTCCTAGCAATGACATCTCGGAAGAGACAACAGCCTGTTTTGGAATCCTTCTCCTTCTCCTCAGTATCATAATGCAAAGTTCACTGACAAAGGAATTGTCAGCATTAAATGACAGAAGAACTGGAAACCTACTGTCTAGCTGTACAAGATTTTCCAGCACATGATATGGCACTGTGGGCCAGCCTCCTGTTAAGGGAACTTTTTAAGCATGACTTAGTTATAATGGTAAAACACCTCCGCACAGTCCTGCCTTGTGAACATGTAGGTACCTTCCCAAGCTCCACAGCTCTTAGTCTGCATTCCTTTCTGGAGCTCAATTCACAATGTTATGGTTGAGTTGTAGGGGCTGATGCTCCACTGACAAATTCAGTAAACTACAGATATGCACACCTACAGCTAAACATCTGCAGATGTTAAAAGCACGTAAGGTATTAATGCTCAGACCTCTAGTTATAAGAAAAAATACTATCAGCGGTAAACTGTACACAGCAATCATTCCTGATTTCCTTGTGCTCTGGACATACCCTTGTTAACTCATCAATTATGTTCTGCTGTTCTATGACCTGAAGCTTTAAAAATTCCGTTTCTTGTTCCTCATTAGCCTGATCCAGGTCATTGAGAGATCTTAATTTCTTTAGAGGAGGATGTGATGTTATTTTTTCTCTCTGTGGTAAAAAGAAAAGATAAAAGAGATAAAATAAGATCCAGCAATTAAAAGACCACCTTTCAGTTAAAAACTAAACATCACCTTTCATTTAAGCTATACAGACCTTTAAATATGCTTCAGCTATACCATTTTTTCATTCATGTCCATCAGCACTTCTTAACAATAAAATAACACAGCATGGCTGAGTTCTTCAACCAGAACAACAAAGCTTTAGCTGTTTAGTTACCATGTGGCAACACACCTCTCCAGCCCTTAAAGGTCACATATCGTAGCCCTTCCTTGGCCATGCATCAAGATGCCACCACGTGTGGCAAACAGAGTTGAACCTGTCCAGTGGGTAGGCAGATAGTATCTACTCTCACGACCTCATGTCCTTACTGATATTCAATGTAGGACTGTACACAGTGAGGCAATGGAGCTGCTTTACTCATGTTAAAGACATGCATCCAGTCACACCAGGAGGAAAGGCAAAAACTGTGATAACAGATCTATTTTAATCACAGCTCAATATCCTGCCTGCTCCTGTGGGAAAGAAGATGGCTAAAACCTGTGAGAACTGCTCTAGCCACCAACAGCTTTCGTGATTTGGGCATCCATAGTGTGAAGAGCAGATGTCAGGGAGCTAACTGAGCGCGTATACACTGTGTCCACAGATATGCACCAGTGGTGCTGCCCACTGATGCCTAATGCATGCAGATTCCCGAGTCCTTTCTCTTTACTGTGGGAGACTTCAAGCGACTGTGATCTGCACTGCCACAGCTGTGGGAGAATGATTCTGACCCATGACACCTGCAATAAGTTTATCTGTCTTCTAGGCACGGGTAAATTGCAGAGTCCTTAAGTCGATTAACTGTGTAACACTAAAGTCTGTTTTCTGTGGGACAGGAAAGTTAATCTGATCACCTCCGCCTAATCAGCAGGAAAGCTGCTCCCATTGCAGGGCACTTGCCTGCTCAGAACAGTGGCTACTACAGGTCAGGGCAAGGTCCATGGACACAAGTCGTCTCAGTCTGCCAGCTTACATCCGGCAACCTAGAACATCCACCTCCTTTTTCATTAATGCCAAAGCCACATCAGTGCGTGTGTCGGAATATAGGGCCTGGAAGCAGACTGATAATCAAGGCAATCCCATCTGAAGGATATACAAACATAACTGTTTTGACCCCACTTCATTTGGCCCTGACATGGGAAACGTATAGCCCTAACTAAATTTAAACACCACCATTCTTCCTTTCTCATATCCACCTACCACGCATATATTTTATGGAAAGATTCTATGTGCTTAGTGCCATACCTTAAATTTACTTTGTCATCATCAGCTCTAAAAGGAACGTGTACATGATGTAAGAACATCATTCCGGCTGAAAACATCTTAACAGCTTCCTTTTTGAGTTCCAGATAAAAAATAGCACAGTAGGACATGCCTCAATGATATAACATTTTCCTCTTTCGTTTTTTTGAAATGATTGACACTCAATATTCTAACTTTGAAAATATAATTAACTGGGATTATACATTCATGTAAATATATTGCCCATGTATGCATAATACACAATGTTATAGTATGTAAATCTGTAATAATACAGACCAAAACATGGCTCTATCTTAGCAATAGTATTACACATTATATATAATGCATATTCTCTATTCATATACATCATGCATTATGCAGATGTGGCCACCAACACACAGATCCCCCAGTAATAATCATTTTGCTCTTCAGTACCAACCATTTCTATATTTTCTTTAGTGACTGCTTTGAGTTTATCCTCCATGCGCTGCAAAGACTGCATAAGTTCATCATTTCTCTTCGTGAGGCACTTGTTCTTTTCCAGAAGAGGTTTACATTGTTTCTCAGCTTCTCGGACACGCTTCAACTGGATTGATAATAGCAATTAATAATTGTCATGAGAGACACATGAATATACTTGTAATTTGCAATCTTGACATCTATTTTGCAATTATGACATAAAGAACATTGAAGCTGGCTAAACTGGTATGAAAGGAGTGCATTAAGATTTCTAGCTCAGGAATAAAAAAACCCATCAAGAGTTCAATTTATCACCCTCATCCTTAAGCAGAGAAGTAGGAATATAAACAGGTTAAATAGCCAGGGTCCTGATTCAACACACAGATATCACCACAGAGTAGACAATCAGATAAAGGGATCAATTCAAAGTTGCCAATTCTTCCTAGACTCAGTACTTCACTATTTTCAACCTGGTCAAATACTGGACTACAGACCTAACAGACATTATTTCATTTACAAGGTAAGTCTCACTGTGTATAAGGTAAGTCACCAAGCACATGTTGTGTGCTCAAAGGAGGGAACAGAAGCATTACACAGAATCCTACAAGCCTTGCTGCCTCAACCTCTGCTGTGATTTTGTATTCACGTAATTTCAATTACGTTTTATTGTTAAATTACTATTTTATTCTAGGATAAAAAGTCCTCCTCAGCCTCCTGAGTGACAGGCCTGTTGGATGGACAAGGCATGTTCATCACCAGCTTTACCCTTGGATCCTCCCCCTCTTTGCCTTTCCCCATGGCTCTCAACCTCCTCTGTCTGCAGTGCAAAAGCTCACATACCAGCTCATTTCGTTCATCAACAAGCAACGTGTTCCGGTCTTCCAGCTTCCGTATGGTGGCATTCAGCTCTGCTATCCTCTTCTGGTTTCTGCGCAAGTCCTGTGCACGGGCAACAATGTCACACAGTTACTGATTCTCTTCAAAATACATGCTTGGGAAAAGAATCCTTAAAAAAACAGTCAACCTAAGCTGTCATCACCAACAAATTACCTTTACGGACTTTCAGAGTACTGAATATGTTAGCAAATATATATATATATATTTAGGAGAAAGCATCTGGTTAGGGGATACTTTAATTGAAAATTTTAAGCTATTAAAAAAATTAAGAGAAAACAACCAAACAGATGATAAATTTTTATGACAGATAAAAAAGCTAAAAGATTCTAATTTTTCTTCCCTTTTCCTATTGCTTCTATTAGCTGAGCCACTGCCTCAGGTGAAAAAGCTAGGACAACCCTTTCTGTATCAATTACATTTACTTTCTTATTTCTCATTTGTATATATGAAAATATGCTTTTAAATATGCATTGGTTGTGTAGACATCTTCTGTTTAGTCACACAATGGGTGACTTGTGTGCTTTGTGAATGACACCCAAGGGCTGTCTGTGGGAAACAGACAAAGAGGAGGATCTCCTAAGGGTCTCACAGATTCTCCACACCCAGCGTTTTCCTTGCCCCTCCCTGCTCATCCTTGTAATTCTATCTGGTTATGAGGATGCATGTTCTAGGTAGTTAGGTTCATCGATGATTCTTTCAAAAGGGCACTGATTATTTAGGATGTGTTATACTTGTGACTAGAACAACTGATGAAAACCAGCAGTACAAAGTTTTGTCCAACTAGCATGCTCTCTGAAGACTCTATGGACATTAACTTGTCTGTAGTGAATGACTGGGAATGTTTTCCTAGGGCCTGAGAAGGTATGTCAGAAAGAAACACACATCCATGCTACTGTTTTGCAGAGACCAGTAAAACCTGCATACAGGGCTGCTGCAGTGCTCCGAACCATCTCCAGCCCTTCCTGGGATCTCTCTCTTGGGACTGCTCATGTTACACTCTGCCTCCTTCACCAAAAAGAGCTGTTCATCCAGAGCTTCCTTTTGCAGCTGCAGCTTCTGCACATAGCCTGTCTGTGTCTCCAGTTCTTTCTCCAATGAAAATATGATCCTGTCTTTAGCCTTGATCTCATCCATCTGAATGAAAGAAACACCAGAACAATATTACCATGTGAAGGCAACACATTTCTCCAATTTGTATTGTGTGATTTACTTAAGAGCAGTGATCACCCCTCAAATCTGCTCTACCATACTGCACCAGGCCTGTAAAACAGCACAGTCTGAGCCATACCCATAATTTGGCACAGGAGCACATTCATTGAGCATTTTGGCAACACAAGAATACACCTCTAGGATGCAGACTGTGAATTTGGGGGGCGGGGGGGGGGGGGGGGGCAGTGGTATCATTCTTGACAGTTTAAATTCCCATTTATTTTACTTAAATTGTAAATTCTCGAATTCCAATTTTCAAGCTCAACTTTCTACCGTTACAAGCAGGTCCAGCTCTCCACACGACAGTGTGTTGTGGTTCTGGGCAGGACAAGGTTAATTTTTGCAATAGCCAGAGGTTATTCTATATCATCTCATGTCATTTTCTGGGGATGGGGGAAGGACTCCCTTCTGGATGAGGGTAGCATGGCTGTGGTCAGGTCACAGGCTCCACGATGAGTATTTTGCACCTAAATTCACTCTCCTCTCTCATGTACATATTTCATTGCTGTTTCCAGCCAAGTGGTCTTACTTCAATTCATGATCTCATCTTTACCTTTTGTACCTCCAATTCTCCTCTCTAGCCCACTGCAGGGAATGGGGGGTGAGCAAGTGTCAGTATGGTTTGGAAAGTCAAAGTGGGAGCACAAATTGGGAAGTTTCTAAACCATGACACAGGGAAACAATGCACCTTTGCTGGTGTGAGCTTCCTTTTGTTCATTTTCCACAAAAATTACTGAAGGTTACACCAAGGCCAACCTAAAAGATTTCTCCTCTCCTGCTATGTTTTATTGTGTTTAGGATACTATAACACAGACTGGAGAAACCAAAAAGCTGCAAGTGCAGATGCAAATGCTCTTTATCTAACCCTTTGCACCTTGCATGTATTAACAAATCAGAGAGCCAGATCCTCATGGATTAGACCAATCACTCTCCTAATTTAAGCTGTTAACTGCCATAACAGTGTTATAGCTGACTCATTGTGATCTATTTATTTCTGACAAATGACAGTGCGAAATCTGTAAAACTTTTTCAAAGTGAGTTGCATTGCAAGAGATCTGTCACGCAGAAAGAGCTGAGACAAAAAATGTAAACTCAGTGCAGCCTAAGAGAACACATGAACTGTTTTGATTACTGACCAGGCGTCGAATATCCCTTTCACTCTCCCATTTGATCTTGGAAATGGCCTCTTGGTGGGACTGATGCTCACTCCGAAGATCGCCTGCCTTGATCTTGTCAGCCTGGATCATATTGTTAAGGGCCTCATCTACCTGCTTTTTGGCAGACTTCAGTTCAGTAATTTCCTGCAGAAGCTTAAGGCGCTCAGAGTCAAACTGTTTCCTGGCCTCTTCACGAGCCTCAATAGTCAGGGCTGTCCGTACTTTATCACTGCTCCCATCCCGCAGTGCGCACAGCGCCGACTTCAGGCGCTGGATTTCACTGTCTCGGACTTTCACCATTCTCGTCATCTCCTGCTCATGCTGTTTGATGAGGTTCTCCCTCACAGCCTGCAGCTCCTTCATTTTCTCTTCATGGAGTTTGGCTTTTAGCTCTGTGATCTGCACGGTCTGCTTGCGTTGCTCCACTTCACGGATACGCTTCGTTTCTTGAGTCTTTTCTCTTTCGAGCTTAGCAACCTACATTAAGATAAAATGAAAGTCATCTGCTGCCAACGTGACATTATCAAAACAAGTCCACCCAGACACATCCATGTCAAATTGAGAAAAAACCCCACTGAGACCCTATACAATCCTCCATATTCCTAAAACGAAATATAGGCCAGCTCCTGAGGTATTCACATAGATTATATTGTCTTTACTCAAACAAAAACCTCTCTCTTCTCCAGGTGTCCTGCCTCACACAATGATGCTACATGTACTTTTAATATTTCCTTCAGAAGTAAGACTCCACGTATATGTGTGCATTTGTGTAAAAGCTTTTTAACCCAGAAGTCAAATTCACCAGAAAATTGGAGGGCTCAGAAAAAGCAAAATTCCTACAACTTTCACATACTGCTCCATTTGAGGGCCAGAGGTTTCTCCAACTTGTAGCTCAGTAAAATGGAGTCTTTTCCAGGGAAGTCATAGGACATCCATAGTAAATGTTTTAAGTTGGGAAAGAATCAGACCACTTTTTTTAGGAAAGAGTTGTGTGGCCTCTGTTGAATTCTGTGCTACTATTTTTTCCACGTGTTTGCCTTCTTCAGCAGACACTTTTATTTAAAACTGAACTGTCACTTACCTTAGATTTCTCCTGATGCAGCTCAATTTGAATGTCTGTTAGCTTAGTCCTGAGGTCCTCATTGGCAGCCTGTAGGGCAACAATCAGTGCCTCAGGCTTTTCGCCCTTGCTCCGTCCTTTTTTTGACATGGTTTTTTTATCAGAGAGTCCACACGTTTATTTCAAATATGGATTGCCATCTTCTTCTGTTCCTTTCAGTGTCAGTTAGGTCAGCAACTACTGCGTGACATTCCTTAAGGTCCTTGACTCAGCTGCTTTGGAAGCCCTGTTAAGAAATAAGACGTACTATTATCTGTCAGCGGATGCTGCATCTGGACAGCTCACATGCTTACAGAACACAACAGAGCACTCCCATCTCCAAAACACTGCAATCTTTGCCTGAAAACCTACAAGGCAGATCCCAGCACAATCATGCTTCTGAACACCAGCCTGCCACACTTTTGGGAATTCCATGCTTGCCCTTTCCTGTTCTCAGAAAGGGGCACCATGCATTGAAGACAGGTGTTCATTTACCATAAAGATTAGTGCTACTGAGAGTGCGAGACTGGAAGGGACAGGTTATTTACTCCAATCCTTGCAGTCTGAGGTAACCACAAACCAGATGCTTTAATCTCAAGAATCTACCAACAATATCATTCTCTTCCCCTTCTCAACCCCTGATCCTCTTCAAGATCCTGTGCCAAACTCAAAGACTCTCCACAACACTGCTACCATCTGTCACAAGAGGAATAGGCAAGTGAAGTCCTCAATCAGCATTCCAGGTCTCTATGGAAGCAGAAAACTACTAACATGCAAGGGCCTGTTTACACTAGAAATTGTCCCCATGGAGTGAGAAATTAATGCCTATGCCTTTTGGAGGATTAAGATCCTAATTTACAAATGAGGCAAGAAATGACAGTATCACACTGTAGTCTAGCAACTGAGGTTTTAACATCTGGTTATGAACAGTAAAAAATAAAATTCTGGACAAACATCATCATTATCCCTGTATTCATTTTAATTTTATAGCATTATTATTCCCATTTGTGGCCCCTAGCTGAAATAATGTTTGGAGATGTGGTATATCAGTTTGGAGATAGGCAAAGTGCTGAAACATTAAGACTGCAAAGAACGGGACAGAGCACATTGTAGTAGTGGTAGTGATGAAATTTCCCAGCAATAATAATTAGTGCTCCAGTGCTAGATTCCAGGTAAGCTTTCCTCCATTATTGTCAAGTTGCACATTAATTTTTTATATTTTATTTGCTTTGGGTACAAAACATAAATAGAATTATCATCTCCCATGTTAAAACAGAAGAGACCTCCAAATATGAAAGACTGTTTAACTCAACAAAAACTTGCACACATCAGTTATAATTTTCTGCTTTCTGAGGGCAAGAACAGACAGAAACCCTAACTCGTACATGTGCTCCTCCCAACATCTTGCTCTCAGACAGTTGGTTCTGCTCAAAGAGTGGCTCCACTGTGAAGAGAATTTACCTATGTGAACAAGCAAAAACTCCGATCTAAACTTGTTTTTCTCTGAGCCCAGAGCCAGCATTTCAGCTCTTGCCAAGACAACAATTAACATGCTAATTTGGAAACCCACTGACCCAACTCTCGATCAGAAAAAGAGAGCTGTGATTCAGGTTAGGTAACTCTAACATGAGGGGATGCTCCAAATCACAACTGCTGATCCAAGCACCCTGGCTCTAGATCCCAATCCTCACTCTAGAACCAGAACTTCAGAATGTGGCAAGCATGATGAGAGTATTATGGGAAACTTTTTCATCCTTGGCAAATTCTCATGACCTTTCTGAGCTTCACCATCTCTGCCAACAATCTGCAACAATTCTGAGAGAGGCATTTTCTACTCCCGCAAAATGGTGAAAATCCCTTGGAACTAGAGGAGCAGTTAAAATGCTTACCTGCTGGAAATTCCAGTAGCCAGACTGGATTCACACTTGTTGATTGATCCGGCCTTAGGCAATACTCTAAGGAAATAGTATTTCAACATAAGCTAAATCCCATTACTGCAACAATGGGAATACACAACTCCCTGTGCCTCCAAAATCTGTCTCATTTGCCTAGTGGGATTTGAATGAATCCTAAATGAAGTCTTTGCTTTGGATTTTATTTACCAGGTTTCATCTATGTTTTGCATTTTTCAGAATAAAATTCAACCCCTAATTACTGCATACCATTCTGTGTGTGTTACGACACATAACAAAATACATAATTAATGAAAACTGTGATTAAAAGCATGAGTTACATTATTTTAGTATTTCATCATAATTCAGCATGTCAACATCAACTCAAAAACTCAGCTCAGACTTGACAAACAGCTCTTCAGGACAAATCCTAACCACCCTCTGATTTTGACTGCACAAAAATCACTGTATTGTAGTTAGATTTCTAATCAATACCATAATAATTTTCAGGAATATTAAAGTACCTTCTGAACTGAGCTCACAATATCCCTTGGATATGAGGCTCTATACAAGGAATACAGGATGAATCTGGTGCTGCTAGGCTGCTCATGCTAAAATTACCATTGGCCCTTGCTCTAAAACATGAACCAAAAAAGCCCTATCCAAGCTGATGACTCCATGGAAACAGTAAAAAGGGTACAGAAGCATTATTGTTACCCGCAGCAAAGCTAAGCAGATTTGTTAAAACAATATTCTAGTATTTTGTGGCTAAAATACCATCTGTCTCTTTCTCACAGTTATTTTCCTAGAAGCTGGCATAACACAATGCACACAGAGAACACTAACAGTGATAAAGAAAATCCTGCCCTATCCTAAAAGCAAGTGAACATTTTTCAGAATCAGTACTTTTTGCCATAAGATGCGAATGCATACTGACTGGAGGCTCTACTTAAGAATGGCAGGATTGTCAGAACAAGGACAAGCGCTAACAACCTGCTCCGCTCACTGCAAGATGGGGGCCTAACAAAACATTTTAGTGGTTTTGTACTTTGCGCATTATTTTATGCAAATGGATCACATTCAACCAACAGACAACATGCACCACCTAGAAGAGAAATACTTCAATTCATGGAGTTCATTGTATCAGCCTCTCCTTGATTCGATTTTAACAACCCAACAAAACCTTGTTTTATTTAATTGAAATGCATATAAACAAGAAAACAACAGAGAGGGAAAGCCCATGTCCCAGATCCTTCTCCTGAAATCCCTTCCTTTTCCTTCTAAAGCTATATGAATGATTACCTCTTGTCTTACAGATACCAGAGGAAGGTATCTTACATTCACTACTAAAAATTGTCAGATATTTAAGTAATTTCTCTACTTAAAGGAATAAGGTTAACTTTGGAAGTTTTTGCCATTTTTACCTCAGGTCTTGATACAGCCACTAAAGACAGACATTGGTTTCAGAACAGATTTTTAAAAAAATCTGTACTCTGGCCTCCCACATTCACTTTTAACAATACAATGATCTCTACAATGAACTGTTTTCTTTTTTTGAATACCTTACTTCCAACTAGATTGCTACCTTCTTGCAGTTTCTTATCAACTTGCAGTTCAATATAGCTTAAAAAATGTATTTTCTTCTCCCACTCTATTGCTATCTATCAATGCCTTAAAGAACCTCATGTACACATTGCTCTAATTTCACGTGTCCTGTATCCCTCTTGCCTTTTTCTTCCATTTTCTGTGAAAAGAGTATGGATGTTCCCATTACCAGGGAAGTTCAGCAAAGTCAAAACTAGCAGTTTATCTCTTCACATTAACTTTCTAGCAGAAATGTAAACACATCTTTTAATTAGTCATTTCTATACATCGTTTAGACTCAAAATAGCTCTAAAAATAAAAACATTACAAGCAATAGTTTTTTCGCATTTGCAAATTGCTGTGAATCTTACCCTTCTATCATATGAGGAAAGATATGTTCCTTTGTCATCCCTACAGGCTGTGAACTCTTTAAGAATGGTCTGAAACAACAGAAATCTTTTCCACCAGTGTCACAGCTCAGCTGAGAAAAAAATACCCGTCATGCTTTGCCTGTTTCCCAACAAAACAATCCAAATTAAAACATACCATATAGTACCATACATGCTGACTTAGGTAGCTCTGCTCATAATGGGAAGAACAGAACTTGACAAATAAACAACTAGAATTAAGTGAAACTCATGTTAAATGTAGCATTATCCTTACACTTTACTATTTAAAAAGTACCCCTGAAAATTTACAGGATGATATTTAACTGAACTCTGCTGCTTTATAAATGAAAGCACCACCTTCCATTTGTATTATGATGACCATGGCAGCAGCACTCTCCTCCCATGTAAGTAGGTGATGAACTGATTTCTGAGCTGGAAAAGGTGTAAGCATGAAACACCACCCACTAGATCCAGCTGAGATGCATGATGTGATAAAGCACAAAAAAAATTAAGACATTTCAATTATAAGGCATTCAGGAGAACGTGCAGTTTTTCATTAAGGCTGAAACCAGAAAAATATTCTATGGTAATTTCAGAGAGATTTGAATAAGCATTAAGCTATTGTATCTAATTTCAAATAAATTTCCAAGGACAATGCTTAAATCCTCATTGAGTTCACCCAACATAGGCTACCATGCTGGTCACAGATACCCACCGCATATTCCAAGGAAACAGCAACATGTAGGTCATGCTGCAACCCACAAAAATCCGTGACATAATGCAGAAGGGATCTGCAAGCAGCCTTGCTGGACATGGCTGGGGCAGTGATCCAACCACAGCAAAGGCACAGATGTTTGTCAGCTGTCCAGTGCGCCTCTGAAACAGGTACTGGACACACACAAAACTTACAGGTTTATTCCTGAAAGCGCTTCCTAATTAATTACAGAGTCTTTCCTTAAGTTATAAGCTACCAAACAGTAACCAGCACAATTATTCTTTCAGATGTAAATAATCCAATCTTTTTCCAGTGCAACAGTCCCCACATACTCTTTGTTTGCCTAAGACTTACTGTAACTGAGCACAATTTCCTGTCAGAGAGGGGACATGAAAAGGGGATATTATTAAGGGCTATATTAAATAAGACAGATTCTCAAAAAAATGACTGCATCTCATTTTGTTCCTCACCAATGCACAGAGATGGAATAGAGCATCTTACAGAACCCTAAATATTAAGTACAAATAAATACAGGGAAAAGAAACCCCAAGGACTTACCTACAAATCACAGAACATAAAACAAAAATCACATTCACGTTCATGAAAATCTAAGTGTATGTTATGTATTAACATCATTATAAGTCTTTTCATAATTTTTGTATACCAAGCCTACCCCAAATACATGCCAAACAGTACAGTATTGATTCTAATTAATTTCTATCACGTGTAACATTTAGAGTTCTTAGTATTTTGCTTACATTATAGAAATGAAAAATTAAAAGTATTTCTGCACCCATTAAAAAAATCAGCTTAGTGAATATTAGCAAACCAGTGCACATACAGGGGAAAAAAAAATCCAGAAGCCCTAACACCACCATTTCTCACAACTTTATACGCTCACTCATTACTGTTACCCTAAACCACCTGGTACCTCAATGCGATTTTTCAACAACTGTTTTTTCTTCTTTTCAGTTTTAATTTCCATGTTATTTAGGCCCTTTGTTTACAATCCATGTAACATAAGGTTTAACAGGTCTTTCCCTTAAGCACTTTGAGAAGTATTGTAATATCCAATTTCAAAAAAAATAAACTAATAGCTTGAGAAATGGAGTATGGGATGAAGATATTACCTTCTGGATGGAGATGGAAGAAATGCACAAAATAAAAATGTGAGCCAACATGCATTTTAGCATCAGCTGCTCTCAATTAATTCAAAAAATTCATTATTTTTTATAAAATAATCTGAGATGCTGTTATACTTTGCATTATCATTTTTAACATAAAAGAAGATCTGCCATACTAGCTATACCAGACTAGCTCTTCTAGCCTAACAATTTTCTCAAGCACTGTGTCAAGTCAATTTTCTCAAGTAATCAGTCTGCTTTATTATTTATTAGAGTACATTTAATCCAAAGTTAGAAAAAGAACTGTAGTCTATCTAATCTTCATTTACATTCCTTATTTGTTGGTATTTGTTAAACTTTTAACTAAGAAGGTTTCACTGCACAGCTGTGTACTAAAGTGTGTGCTGCACTTGTGTGCCTCTTGTGGAATGCCACTGTGTGGATGGTCACATACATCAGTTCACTTTGCTTCTCTTGTGACCATGGCTGATGCACACTGTTCAACACAGGAAAATGTGATGTCCAAGAATGATCTTCTAGAGAAAGCACAGATCCTAAAGTTTACAGGATGAGTGATGGTTTCTCAGCAACCCACAGTGATCCAAATGCATGGCAAGCAAACCATACAGCATCACTACTTCTAGCAAGAAGAACTGAAAGCCCATGCTCCTGAAAATACTTCATGTTTTATTTTTCCTTTCCACTTCATTGGATGTTTCAGAGAACCAAACTGCAGACTATGATCCACTCTGCTGTGTCATTTCCAAAGAAGCTGTGTTTACGCTCATTTGACCTGACAGCGTTCAGTGTGGCCACACCACAGAGCTTGCTCAAGGTTCTTCTAGCATGCTGTTGAATTTTCTATTTAGAGCCCTACCTCCTGGAGCAAAGATTTCTAGTCCTCGTATTTTAAAGGAGAAATTCAAACAAACTTTAAAGATACAGAAACTAGAAGTACTACCAAAATTACATTTTTCTACCCTCATAGATTCTGGATTTTGAGAGCTGATGACAGAGAACTGTACAGATGCTTTGCACAGACCTATAAAGAGAAGGTAGCAGGGAATCCATCTCTGAAGATGGGAAGATAAATTTGCTATAATCTGATAAAGACCTGACCTTGAAGGGATATAGATTCATAGAGGAGCTTTGAAGATGTTACCTGCTTGGAGGCTATTGATTTGAAAACACATAATGCAAACATGTAATTATAAATTCAAGTAAATAATATTAACATAAATATTTTTAAATTTGGTTTTTAAAACAAGAACATTTGTTTTGCAGTCTTGTAGTACAAATATTGCACTGCCATGCACAAAGATTAAAGAGAAATCTGATGGATGTAGAAGATACAACATCACTGGAAAGTGATTCAAAATTCGGGCATCTGGCAAGGGTTATTTTGCTGCCTCACAACTTCATAAAGCCAATAGAAAGCAAAATATTTACCACTATTAAAAATTACCATGACTGAGTAGTGAAAGCATCTTCAGGCTCTCACAGTTTGGTTAAAAAGAAGAGAGGAAAACCCCAGAGGTTATAATTAACAAACTACTTGGATTTCAAGTGCTCAAGCTACATCTGAGTTATACCAGCATTACAGCAGTGAAATCCATCCCCACACCTTTGTTATAGTTGGAGGACTATTTTTGTAACTTTCAAAACCACAATATCAACTATTAAATGAATTATTAGAGATCAACATTGAAAATTATTCTGGGCATCATTCTACAGTTACATTTCACAGCATTTCCCTGACTTGAATACCCTGAGGTCACTTATGCTTTGTAATGACAGAGAACTTATGCAGCATCTTTCCAGCTACATTGAAGTCTTGAAAGTAAAAAGTCTACCAGAACCCAGCATATATTTACCAATGAAAATAGCCAATCACCTCCTTAAAATACAACCATACACAACCATACATAACCATACATACATAAGCCCTACCTTATGTTCAATTCTTAATGTGCAGGATACCAAAGTTCTTACACAGAAGATTATTTAGCTGGGAATGGCCTCTGAAAGCAGAAGGATTATCAAAAGCCACTGAAAGGTGACAGTGGCAAGGTTCTCAGAACGGAGGCAGAGTCAATGCATTAGCAGTATCACAGAGCTTGAACTTAGGCTTGGAGAGGACACTGGAAATACCTGGCTCAAAATCATCTCCAAGGTGAGAGCCGTATTTCCCTATCTTAGGCACTACCAAAACAGTCAGAGAGCAGGAAGTCAGAAAGGTTGCAGTATGTCACTGACAGTCTACTCCTTTCTGCTAGGAGTTCTGCTGACAAAGCAGGGAATCCCAGCAGACCACCAAATTGCCACAGTTCTGGGAAACAAAGTCAAAGGGGCAATCCATCAACAGCTTCTGGCAGCCACCTCCATTGGGTAACTACTATGGAAATCCCAGCAAAAACTTTCCAGCCTTTCCTCCCTGAGGCTTCTCCTTGGGATTTTGCTTCCTGTAGAAGCAAAGGTGGAACTGGCTCAAATCACACAGCTTGAGTAGAATCACAGAGTATCTCAAATTGGAAGGTACCCATAAGAACCACTGAGTCCAATTCCCTGCTTCTCACAGGACCACTTAATACTGAACCACACAACTAAGAGCATCATTCAGATGGTCTTTGACAGGTTTAGTGCCCTGACCACTTCCCTGGAAAGTCTGTTCCAGTACCCAGCCACCCTCCCAATGAAGCAGATTTTCCTACTGTACAGTCTGAACCTCCCCTGATGCAGCTTCATTCCATTTCCTTGTGTCCTACTGAGTCACCAGAGAGAGGAGATCAGCACCTCCCCATCTGCTGACCCCCTTGAGGAAGCTATAGACTGTGATGAGGTCACCCCTCATCTTCTCTTCCCCAAGCTGAATAAAACAAGTGACCTCAGCTGCTCCTCCTAATCCTTGTCCTGAAGATTTTTCCCCATGCCTGCTCTGGATCCACTCTCAATAGTCTGATGTCCTTGTATCGCGGTGCCCATGGCACCTTTTGATTGACACAGAACTACTGACAGCGTACTTGTGTCTTGCTCCCTGTTCAACAATGACTGTCTCACCACTCCCAGATTTCACCAAAATCATACCCATTCCTAGAAAACCTTTCAAAATCAGCAAGTGTTCTGTCTGAGCCAGGTTGAGTACCATTTACAGCACAGCAGCGCTGGGTTTGAAATTCCTATGCAGAGCAGTAGGCCAGATCAATAGAAACAAAACCCGAGTCAGAGCAGAAGTAATAAACCTCATATTACTGCCTGAAAAGGAACAAAACATTCTCCTGATAGGCTACCTCGATGCTTAGATCAAGCATGATACCTGCACCACGGCAGAATCTGACCCAGCAAATCAGAGATGTTGAGAATGGGAGTCCAACATGTCACTTTACAGGTTAGGCACAGGACAGCATCAGAATACAAATGTTTTATAAAAATGCACCTCTGCATTTTTTTTCTTGCAAGAGGTCAAAAAAATTTTTAAAAATATGTTTCTATGTTCCCAACCTATAAGGTATGAGTAGCATCTTTTATTTGCATTCTCAGCAAAAACCAGAAATGAGTATAAAATGAGTATTCAGTGCCATAAGGTAACTCAAATGTAGGATCTAGATCTGTCGTAAGTGGCCAAAATGAAACTGAGGAATGGCAATCCAGTAATTTAAGCATAAATTGCACACCAGTCCAAGAGGCAGGTTTCCTCCATCAGTAGCAGTGAAAAAGGCATGCGTTGCATGTACAAAGAGATGCACTCTGCGGGGTCTGTGTTTGCAAGACAGAATGCCTTCTCACACATAGACACGCTAGCCCTGACAGCCCAGGACACGTACAGGTGCAATTATGAACATTCTGCTGGGCTGGAAACCTTGCGTACCGCCGTGGGAACGGTGGAGCGGGCACAGAGGCATCGCGAGTGGAAATGAGCGCAGAGAGCGCCTGAAGGGCCGCGCTGGCCTCGCTCCGCTCGGGCTTCCCCGCGGCGCCGAGGCCCAGCCCGGGCGCCGCCGAACGCCCCCAGCCCTGAAGCATCCCTTCCCTTCCCTGCACCAGCCGCCGCACCCAGCGCGCCGCGCCCGCTTCGGGCGGACAATGACCGGCGGGCATACAATGGTGCAGGGCCGGCGGGAGCCTGAGGCGGCTGCGGGCTGCGCCTGCCACACCTCTCCCGCCATCTCCTCTCCATCACCGCTGGCTCCCGCTCGCGCTCCCCTCCCGTCCATCACCTCCATCCGCGCCGCCGCCCCGGCCCCCGCAGCCGGCCGGTCATTGTTCTACCGCCGCGGGCACCGGGCGACCCTCTCGGCCGCTGCCGCCGCTCACCGTGCCGCCAAGGAAAGACGCCGAGCGGCGAGGGATGAGCACGGCGCATCCATCTTCCTGCCGCCGCGGCGGCTCCAGCGCCCGCACCGGCCCCGCCGCCTCCTGCGCGCCGGCGCTGAGGGCGCGCGCCCGCCCCGCCGCCGCCGCCCCGCGGCCGAGGCTGCGCTGCCGGTCCGGGGCTGCGGCAGCCCCGCCCGCCCCGCCGCAGCAGCGCCCCGGCAGCGCGGCGGGGAGCGCGGGCCGACCCGGCTGAGGGGGGCCCGCGGCGCCCGGCTCCCTCAGGACTCCCTGCCGGCGGGGCCCGAACAAACCAGCCTCTGAGGGCGAAGGGCCGCAGCCCTCGGACCGCAGTGACTCGAGCTGTCCGGCGTCTCCGTGGCCTCAAGCTGGAGCTCGCCCCAAGCCTTGCGACTTCCGAGGGACACACCTCATCACCAGTCTCCATTTGGACAGCACGTCAATGGCCACTATATTTGGGAGTGTGACCTTCGTCACCCTGGGGTCGACCTATCCAATCCATGTCTTTCCAGCTTAGAGACAAGGACACTGTCTGGAAGCCACAGTATCAAATGCTTTGCACAAGCGCAAGTAAATGACAAGAGTCACTCTTCGCTTATCCACCAGCACATTAATCCCCACGCAGAGAGCCAGTACCAAGTTTATCAAGCACAATTTGCTTGATTATTCCAGTACCCTAGTGACAACAATTTTATAAATGGTCTCATTGATATCCTCAGGTTTGCATGGAATTCGGAGCTCTTGGAAAATACATCAAGATCCAGTTTTACTGTTTAAAACCATCTGCAGTAGAAATGGTTGTTGAATGGATACTATGGGACATAGGACAGTAATTTCTAGAGATGCCCAGAACTAAGAACATGGGTTCCCTCTGCTCCATGGACAGAGAGCCCAGGGCTGTGACACAGGTTTCCTGATGTGCCCACCTGTACAACTGGTCTCATGAAACACAGGAAGCTATGGCTAAATGGGAAGGGTTTATAAATGCTTTGTCCTTGATTTAAAGTCATGCCACAGACACAGGGGTGTGGCTGTAAATTTACAGGCTGTAAATTCTGAAAATCTATAGGCTGTAAATTCTGAAACAAAGGCATAATTATCTTTCTGCCTCCTTGACAAAATGATCCATTATAGTTCATTTGATTCCATTGCTACAGTACACATGGAACCTGAACCATAAAGCCCAAGAACTGTAACTTCATTATTTTTGAATTGTGCTATCCCAACTGCTTTTCTACTGAAAGACAAAACTATCCATCAGATCTACAGTGAGAATTCAGACAGCTGTCACCTGTAGCTATTTGGGATTCCTCTGACATTTGCCAATCCTTTAACATACCCATGGGACTATCTCTAAGTGCCTATTCTACTGCTGTGTAGTTCAAGACAAGCAAAAGTCATTACGTAGATAGGTAGGTAACAGTTTCTGATGAGGACAGCAGTGATACCACTAAGAGGTCCTCCAAAGAAGTGCAGTAAAGACCAGAGGTAACTTAGCAGAATCAAACTTAAAATGTATTTTAACTCAAGCAGACAGCTCTTCCCAATGCCTCACTTAGCAGTCCTGTGTCTGCCCTCTGACTGGAATGACTTGGTGAGAAGTAGAGCAGGTTCTCACATTGCAGTTCAGGCACTTTCACATCAGGCTCCCCTTTCCCTGTTGGGGCCCATCTCTCTTCAGCTGTGGACTCTGCTAACTCCTTCCCTTTATGGGAGGGCAACAACAAAAGGAGGCATTTCCCTAGAAAGAAGTGGTTGCATCTCCCACTTGCAATGTCACATCCAATGCACAAGTTAGAAGTATCAGAATTGTTCATGGTGTTACAGAAGACAGATTGAGAGGGGAAACACGACGTGTGGGAGTGTTGTTGGCTGACAATGATGCCGGAAGGAAAAAGGGAGCAGCAACATCTGTGGATGATGTTTCTCCTTGGTTGCGAAGCTGTAAGATCTGGCGCAGCAGGGCTTTTCCTTCTTCTCTAGTCTGAAATTAATTTGTAGAAAACAGAACAATACAACTATGAATGGATGGTTTCTGGGTCAAATTCAGTATGTAAGCAGTGTAACTTAAAGTAGCTTGTGTAGTAAGTATTCTGTAAGGCTACAAGCTATAAAAGCCATTCTCAACTCTTTTTTCTTCTGCTCCTTAGAAATGTTAAGGTAAGTCACTTTTTTCATTTTAGTCTTTCCTCCTTTTACTCCTGATTGGTGTGTTTCCTGCGTATTTCAGAGAACAGAACCACCAACCACTGAAGCTGTCTAAATATTCCAGCAAGAAGTAGATTGGGAAAACTTCAAATAAGGTGAATTCAGGTTGTAGAGAGGTCCAGGCAGCTTTGTCAAGGACAGGCCAAACACCCTGCACTCATGGTTAGTGTCTACCACTAGGCTGAAATTAAAAATCCCGAACTGCCCACTTACAGATACATAACATCACAGAGTATGAAGCTGCACACAAAACCCAAGTACTATTATGCTCTCTGCGCCGTCTACACACAGAAGATGAGGAAAAAGGTTTTAAAAGTACCACCACTACACAGTGTGTGGGAGTTTGAGACCATTTCACTAACACCAAGATTTTTAGCAGCTTTAAGACTGCCATGTGAAGCTTCAAATTCTTTTACTTAGTGAATTCCAATGAGGAATGGTTCAGTTTCACTATCTACACCACATTCCATGACTTTTATCAACCATACTCAGCATAACTGATCAGGCATAGATGACAACCACCATTCAGGATGTAACTTGTATGGCAGACAGCCCTTATTCCTTCATAGAAGACTCCTTCTACTCTGAGGGGAGCCAAGGTCAAGGTCATAGATCCCTTAAGGAAGAAGCACCAAAGACTGCGCAGGTACTCACATCATTGAAGGCACAGCATTTCTGAGCACATGCTGAGGCTTCATCCCAAAGCTTACATTTGAAGTAATACTGGGCCAGGTAACGAAATGCAGTGCTGACCTCCAGGTGCTCCACTACCTCCTACAGTGAGTGGGGTAAAAAACATCATTTGTAAGTGCCTTCCAAAGTAGCTGTACACCATGTTTACTTCTCCTTTTATTCCCAAGCTATCTTCTTACCCCACAGGAATAGATATCCTGGATGTATTTGATGTAGCATTGAGCTGCCTGTTCAGATTCATTCAGCTGTTCATGCAACCTACAAAAGGAAAAAAGTGGGTCACTGGAACATGGCTGCCCTGTTGAAGACCTTCTCGGTCTATGAGAATGTACATGCTCACCCTGACCTGGACTAAAGCCAGGTCCTTTCCTTCAGAATTTGCAGGACATGCAACATGTACTACCCCTTGTGGAAGGAGATGGTCCAGTTTGCATTCATGCTGACAGACAGAGAGGCAGTCAGACAGTGACTAGACAGCTAGAAGCAGTGACAACCAAAGCACGGGCCTTGGTATATTCTGTTGCATTTTAAAACTTAACAGACCTTTGCCATTCTACTTACTCACTATTTCCTCCAGTGCTCCTTCTTCCCCTGCTACAATCCAAATTTGTACAGCAGTTTCACTTTTCATCTGCCCCTTTTTTTCCCCTCTTCACTTTTCCCACTTTATACTACTTTATCCCCACCAAAAAAAAATTAGTGCTGATGTCACAGTATTCACATTAGACCTCTTTCAATGTCACAGCTATATACTAGAAAGGAAAAATAAAACCAAACTACAATTTTATACATCATGTACTGTCATGGTCTGCTTTTAAGTTGCAATACAACAAATAAAATTGCTAGTACGACATGCTCAAAACACCTCAGGATTCAGAAGTCATTTGCAACCCACATAATGCTATCATTCTCTCTAGTTATCCCGATGGAAACAAAGATAAAGCTGGACACCAAAATTTGCAGTCACTACAGCCCTAAAGATACCAATTCTTACACAGCTCCAAAAGTAACATTAGCTAACAGCAATTCCACTTGTTTACATTCTACATTTTATCATTGGGTATCAAAGTGTGACTTGCATTTAACACAACCGTGACAGTTCAGTGAGGGTACATACTCACTTGGCGAGTTTCACAAGTGCCATTTTCTCCACATCTCCCACAGCATAAGCTCTCCAATAGCACTGTCAAGGAAGGAAAGTCAGTGAAGCATGCCACAAAAATTAGTCCAGCTCATGAATCCAGCATGCAAATCAGAAACAAAAAATTACAGGGATTGTCAGCAAAAGGGGCATGTATCTGTAGACAACTCCTTATTTATCAGCTGCTCTAGTTATACTGCAGCAGTACTTCCCCAGCTGTAACTGCCAATGAGTTTAGGTAGCACTAGCTATGTAATTTTGCTGCAATTTCACCCAGTGTTCTGGAAGACACCCTAGTCTTACACATCAGTTCTCACCTTCTTAGCTTCCACCAACTGATTGAGTTTCTCATAGCATTCTCCTAGAGCAACCAGCATACGAGAGTCATTTGGTCTGTAAAAGAGCAATTCTTCAGGTAGTTTAATGGACTGCCAGCTGATCTCAGGGTGAGGAGAAGATGGGGGGTGGTCAAGGGAAAAAAATAATCTACACCCGGCAGTCTGTCATGTCTTTTGCATAAAGCATCACTCTCACTCCCAACCAGTCACCCTCAACATTTAACTGACAAAGCTTTTGTTAACAGTTAACTGACACAACTAAGAGGATTTGGAACAGTGGGACTGCACACATCACAAAGCACAGATGTTTTTTTCCTTCCCCAACTTAGTTCTTGCATGTAAACTCCTTAGCCAGTATCAACCAGGTCAGAATGAAGACCGATAAACATGGCTCCATTCTCAACCCTACCTGAGCTGGTGGGCCCGTCGGTAGTAGTAGAGACAGTAAAACGGCATTTTGAGGATTTCATAGGTTTGCCCCAAGCCATACCATGCTCTGTAGTCCCTTTTGTTCACCTCTATTGCATGCCTGTCAATGAAAAGGAGATGAAATAGGCAGAAAGTCAGGATCAAAGCCAAGTCCAGCAAAACACTAAGGAAAAATAGAAGATACTACTTCAGAAGCAAACACAATTTTGTGCAGTACATGAGCGGTACCTATAAGCCTGGATAGCTGCAGATGTGTTCTTCATCTCCATATACTCATGTCCCATAAGTGTCCAGGCTCCCAGATAACGAGGATTCAGTTTCAAGGCCCTCTGGAAATAGAGTGCTGCTTTTTCATGCTGGGAACGCAAGCTATAATAATTTCCTAAAGTAAAAGGCATAATATTTAAATAATTTTTTAAAACCCACAACCAATTAACGAAAAAAGCCAACACCAATAGAGAAGTAGAAAAAATGATGTAATGTGCATTATCTACTAAGAAATTAAAAAGAGTCCTAATAAAGAGAGAACTAACTCAAACCTCAAGAGACCTAATAGCATTCTGTTCACCAGTCTTCTGGTCAATCCTTTTCCAGTTGTACCAATCCATTTATGATTCCATTGCCTTGGCGTGTCATGATCTAACAAATCAATTTCCTGCTCTTGACACACAACTATTTCTACTGGAGTTTGAAGACTATACACAGATTTTTAGGTACATGGGTCTACTTTCTACCCTAGTACTATTACAGCAGCTTTCAGAGAGAAATGAGGGAAAAGGGTACTCTCTCATTTTGTCTAATTTTCAGGCTGCCTGAATCCAAATTCAAAAAGTGGTGATTTTAATTGCCTTCCCAGCTTATCACTTCCTCAAGTGTTTCCAAGATTCCCTCACACAGCCTACACACAGCAAAATAAGATGTAAAAATAACATGTTAAAGAATTGGCTCTCACCAATTACACAGCAGGTCTCAACACGGTACTTGTCTATCTCACAGAGATTATGAGCCAGGTAGCTCAACTCAGGCTTCATGCTCTAGTGGAACAAAAGAATCAAGTAATGAGAGAGTACATTATGCTTTGAAAGAAATTGCAGTAAGCAAATGGCAATGCATACAGTGCCTCTCTTCCATGGAGTTGGGAAGAGGAGAGCAAGTATTCAGAGAGGCCAGACAGCACCAGCTGCTTTACCAGTGTTTAACATACCTCCAACAAACACCATCACTATGGACAGGCCACAGGAAGAATGCTTACCCTTACATAGAGCAAGTTGGAGAAAGTGTCCATGTTTTCTATCCTGTAAGGATCTTGTTTCCTCAGCTCATTAAAGATCGATAAAGCTTTGTCAATATCTGATGAAAGAACAGCGTATGGGACATCAACAACTATAAAAGCCCAGTTTGCATTAAGGAGGTCATTCCTACTTAGTGTCACTGACCTCTTATATTGTGGTAGGCAACTGCAATCTGAGAGATGATATAAGTGCTTTTGGAAAATCCTGCATCAATGAGAGACTGATACTTCTGTAGAGCTTCCTCTATCAGCTGCAGCTCTGTATAAATGTGTGCAAGAAAGAACTCTTTCATCCATGTATCTGGCAAGGACAGGAACTTCAGCTAGCAAGAATCAAAGAAAAGAGATGACAATCAGAAAAGATAACAATCAGTAGTATTCTACAAGGTACACATTGCAAAGAATCCATTATCTTCCCTCCAATGACTTAGTAGATGGTCCTGAGGTAGGAGGCCTTCCTGCAGTCGCTTTCTTAAACCCATTTGGTCAATCAGGGAAGAAATTGCCTTCAAATATGACATTACCTGGCTCTTGCTGCAGCTATTAAATTCAGACTTTCTTCCTATGTTTATACATCAATATCATAACACTAATTTCAATGAACCATGTAAGCAGACTCAAAATTATATAACAAAACTGCACTTCCCTATTTCCACAAATTGGTAACACTCTTCTGTATCACTTTTTAAAACGTTTTTTAAGTACTGTTTTAAATACTTTATCAACCAGAATTTACTGAAGAATTCCAGAAGTGGACCCAAATTCTATACAGAAAGAAAAATAATCTATTTTGGTTTTATATCTGAAGTTCGTTTCGCTGATACAATTCACCTCCTATGTGGCTTTGTACATTATCTTTTCAGCTTTGAAAATAGCAATTCTATATATCCTTTCAAGCAATGAGAAGTGCTCAATAACTGAGGAATTAGAACCAGATTAACAAAAAATAAAAAAGGGGTACCTCTTAGGAGGATCTCCTTCATGTGACAAGATGATAACTCCTGACAGTGACAACTGCTTCCAAAAATACATGAATTGGAAATTTCTTAAACCACTTTGTGGGGGAATGATAAGAAATTAGCCGTGCCTGTATAAAGATTTTCAAGCTACAGCACGACAAGCTATTGAAGATAAAGAGGCTTTTACAACATAATTTACAGTCATGGATTGCCTTGTCTGACAGTGTCTCACAGAATGAAGCAGTGGGCAACATCAATCTTGTGGAAACAGAAACACTGTTCACTGCATCAGGCTAAACTCTTGAGATTTGTTACCACATCTTGGTATCTCCAAAGTTTTACCATCTCTTTATCTGTAATCAAGTTGCAAAGTTCCAGCCAAGCTCCCCAGTGCAAAGGCAGAACATGAGCAGCTTCAACAAACACATCTATTGCTTCTTTCACGAGGTCCAGTTTCCGCAGCACAACACCATACCTGCAAAAAAAAAGTATCAGGTTGACAAGAATCATGTAATTCTGCATATCCACACAAATATATAAGAAATACATGCAAACACTTACAGATAAAGGCCAAATCCATCCAGTTCCTGTGCCTTGTGTTTCTTGCTGAGCTCAACTCTCAATTCTCGTAGAGCTTCATTTTTCACCTGTCCTTTTTCCAGAGGTCCTACATGAAGAGAAAGTCACACAGCTAGCTTTCAATAAGGAGTCTCACCACAGCAATGCCAAGTCTAGGGTACAGTCAGAATTATCACTGGCATGACGGCTTCCCAGCCTGTGTTTATGTTCCCCATTTTAAAGAAAATTGCTTAGTCTGGTTGTCCAGTTTAAAAGAGGACCCCTAAGAGATGAAAATCTGCAACCTGTAATTTAGCCAATGAATCTAAAGAGAATGAAAGAAATCATGTTACAGTACCTATTATCCAAAAAATTGAGGGGAAAGCCATAGACCCAAGATGAGTTACAAGAAGAGTCAACAGCAAAAGCTTCATTATCTCATCAAGCATTTCTTGACACCAGAGACTTACCCAAACTATCAACCGTCTCATCGTCCTTTTTCTTTTCCCCCGACTGTGGAAAAGAAATAAAATCCAAGATTATATTATAATAGTGTTTTTCTTGTGTTTGCTGCAGCACTTGCAGCAGTGTTTAAACGGAGTTTTCACAGACAGCACAGTTCTGAAAAGAACAGCCCTATCTTTCTTTACCCCACCACAGAATTTTGACTTCAAGGTGGTCATTAGGAACCAAGCAAAAGAATAAGCAAAAAAATAATATACGCCAGGGAGGGGTCAGAAGCAGAGGAGTTCAGTGCTAGGAGGCAACCCTTTTTCTACCTTACCAGGTATCTGGAGTACATGTACAAGAAGTAAGCTTTCTGGCTCTTGCAGCCCTGTAAAAAGTAGGCAGCCCTGTCATATTCCTTCAGATCGAAGTAAGACTTGGCCAATGTGTAGGCATCCAGATCACGAGCATCCTCCTGCAGGGACACACAAGAGTTTTAAGACCCAAGAAGCTCTGACATACTTTAGGAAAATCATGGTTACAAACATAGCAGTGAAATTGCTCCAAAAGCTAAAAATGTAGTTTGTCCATCTTTAGAGATGGTTTGAGCAGTATCAGAAAAGTTCCTCCGCTCCCTTGCATGATCTGATTCTAGAGTTCTCAAATAACGAGTACAGACTATTTAAGAACATTTAAAATAAATGGTGAGATTTCAGAAACAAATTGTGGCAAGCTGCCAGAAGGCAATGCTTAGCTGTTTAATTAGTATGAAAAACCATAAACAAGAAATCTGCTCAGGAATTCCATATAAGAGAATATTAATCTGCTAACGTACAAGAGAACACTTCCTTGGTAATTATACCTTGAAATGCATTTATGACTTGTTACACTTCTATAACACACCAGGACACGCACCTATGAGTTCTACTGTATTCCTGCAGAGGTGGGGATGGAGACACAACTTGTTTCTCTTGTGTCCTAACAAGCACAAGTTTAATGGCAAAACATAATTTGTATTAAAATAAATTTTGACCTCAGTAAAGAGGAATAAAAATAAACTAGCAGGCATGTGATTTCAAATTTGGCTTACAGAGTGCTTCATTTAGGACACAGCAACAGATAATGCTTTCATCTGGGAAAGCACATTGAGCTCTCTGGCCCTGTTGAGCACACTATGGAAAGATGCTCCCAGCATTATGGCAAGATCAGAGCCCACCGCTGACTCCTGCCCGTGGGATTTGGGAGATTGCAGTCGCATATTTTCCTCCATAGTTAAGATTAAACAGCCCACCCACATGAGCTGCAGCACCTTCTAGGGCTCACAGCCACTTCCCCCTGAGCACAGCCTGGGCCCGTACCTCGGTGAGCACGGGGGGAGGCGGCAGCTCGCTCAGTGGCAGTGGCTCCAGGGCGAATGCAAGTTCAGCAGCCCTGAGGGAAAGAGAGCATTAGGATTATTGAATCATCGAGGTTGGAGGAGACCTGTGAGATCATCAAGTCCAACCGTCGGCCCAGCACTACCAGCGTAATCCCTAAACCACATCATCTAGCGCCAGATGCAGACACCTCTTAAGAACCTCCAGTGACTCCACCACCTCCCTGGGAAACCTATTTCAGTGCCTGACCACCTGAACATTCAAAAAACATTTTCCAATATCTTATCGAATCTCCCCTATCTCAACTCAGGGCCATTTCCTCTGGTCCCCTCCCCGCAGGCACAGCAGAAGAGACTGGCTCCCACCTCACTAAAAACTCCTTTCAGGGAGCTGCAAAAAATGATGAGGTACCCACAAGCCTCCTCTTGTCGAGACTAAACAAACCTAGCTCCGTCCCATCCTCCCTCCCGGCACAGAACATGTTAGCCCGGGGTCCGCCGAGCTGTGCCCGGCCCCGCTCACCACTTCCCGCTGTGCTGCAGCCCGCGCTCGCGGCTCCGCTCCGCCACACTCAGCAGCTGCTTCTTGATCTCCCGCAGATCCGAGAAGTCGCCGCCGCCCGTCGCCGCCATCGCGCCAGCCCGGCCAATCACAGCCCCGCACACTGCGTGCCAACTCGCCAGCCAGGCCAATCACAGTCCCTTCCGCCATTCTGGCCAATCACAACCCCGCACACTGCGTGCCCGCCTGCCGGCCTGGCCAATCAAAGCCTCGAGCACTGCGCTCCCCCGCCCCTATACGGAGTCGTCTGCTTGGGCGAGTGCGAGAGGCCTCGTGACCAATCCTAGGCGCGCGCAGGAGCCGTGCCGCCTGATTGGCCGATTGTGGCGGCCGCGCGCAGGAGCCGTGCCTCCTGATTGGCCGGTTGTGTTTGAACTGGCAGCAAGTTCACTGATGGAGAGAAAAGCGTCGCATCGTAAAAGATTTCTGGTTTTTTGATGAGCTGTGAATGACACTAATTTTTACACTGACTCCAGTATAGAGTCTAAGGCTACCACTGGCCTTCACTGTAGTGATGACTACTATGAAAATTTCAAGGGTGCGTTGATCTGGAACGGTTTCATCTGGAGTCACCTACTGAAATTAAGATTGCTCCAGAAAGGTTTACAGAGATAGGAAATGCCCAGTTTGTCGTTAAAGTGGGAAATCATGAGTTATTTTTAGTCTTCAATGGTTTTTCAAATAGACAAAGCAAATTAGACCATTATTTGAAGTATAATTTTAGCGTTACATGGGTTTTTCCCTTTCTTAATTTTAGCCAAATGTTTTGCAAGTTCAGTTGTAGCTTTGACAGAAAATACTTCTATTACTCTGCCGGCCCATATGTCCAAAACACAAATAAAAACTTCTTTGTTATTGTTGTTACTACACAGATGGGTCTAGTCAACACAAATCCTAACTTATACCTCATTCTCTCTCTCTTTGCCTCATTTCAGAACACATGTGAAAAGAGCTTCAGAATTTTTTTCGATGACACATTTTTGTTGTACTTCCCATCTCTTTTATGTTCTCCATATGTAGGGATCAGCTGTTAGTGCTCTATGCTCCTAAACATTATATTTGGTATTTGTTTGAGTCCATTAGTTGGACTCAATGATCTTATCCAATCAAAATGATTCTGTGATTCTCTGCTGGTTTTAATATAAGGATGTTCAGTTTTTACATGAATACAAAAAAAAATATTTAAAGAAATCTGTATGTGTGTGTGAGGTGTATGAAGTAATTTTATTAAGGTCTGTTTATCTTCAGTTTTGGGCCCACTGGGTATTGTGTGCTGTTTTCCCAATGGAAACTGTGACAATATGTTTGAAGTGAGATTTCAATACAAAATACTGAACCTGCTGCAAAAATGCACGAAGTGCTACTTCTCTTCTTGCAGAAATCTAAGCAAAATACCCTTTGAGTCACGTTCCTGTGTGTGAGCCCTGGGCAACTGCGACCCAGCTTTTCACGCGCCTGCTCCTCTGGAAGAAAAGCGTTTCTGGCAGCGGTGACACACGGCGCTGCCCGTGGCAATTCGTGTTTCGGTCCCTAAAGCGGGTTTGGGTCCCGGGGCCGCTCCCGCGGCCGGAGGCGGTCCCTGTGGTTCCGCTGCGCGGCAGCAGAGGGCGCTGCGCGCTCGCGAGCAGCGGGGCGGGCGAGGAGCGCTCGGCCGGGCCCGGCGGTTCCGCGTCTCCGTAACGGGCAACCCGCGACTCTCCGCCGTCCCATCCTCTGATAGATGGCTCTGAAGTAACACCCGAGGCTGGCATTTAGAGCCAGGAGACTAATTAAATCCTCTGTGCGTGAAAACAGACAGATAGCATCTTGGGGAAATGCAGATTAACTGAGCAGTACTGACTGGGTGCTCTAGGAAGCGGGGACCTTGTGCCCCTTGTTATTCCACAGCTACCTGGATGAGATTGTCTGTAGTCCCTCCGAGAAACATACTGACAAAAACAAGGAATGTCGGTGATGGAAGGGTGGGAATTGTGTCCATCATCCCAATGGGTTGTGTAGGTGCTTTAAAAGGAATTTTTTTTTCAAATCTACAGTAAATCTCGATGAAGTCCTGTTAAGTGGTCTTTACCGAGTGAAGTGTCTTGCTAATACAGTTCATTTCATCTGTTGGCAGTTAGAGAATTGAACTTCTTTATTATGATGCTGTAAAACTGTGGTTTTTAACTTTTTAGAAGATCAACCATGATTACAGTTTCCTGTATAATTTTACACTGAGAAGTCTGATGTTATAAGAACTTATTTTCTACTATTGGTTGTATTCCCCATTTAGCATAGTTAACACAATTCCCACTTTTGCTTTTTGTAGTCTGTTGGGACATCATTCATGTTAAAACTTGGAAACCACGTGACTCTAAAGTATGAGGGAAAGCATTTATACTTGATTTAAATTGAGACGAAATAATAAATTTGCACCAACTGGGGATAGTTTCAAAGGGTAGGAGACCTGAATTCCAGGAAATCTGCCTATGACTCAGTTAATATAGCATTGTGACATCACAGTAGGCTATTGTGTAGTCAATAATGTCATTTTCCCCCCTCTCCCTCTTGTTCAGATCTCAGTTGTTTTCTTGGGAGGTTAATTGAGATGAAGTGATATAAAATGCCTCTGAATGCCTTTGAGAGCTGTGGACTAATGCAGCAAAAGTGTTTATTATGTCTGAATCACTTCTCCATATCTGAAAAATTCATTGACTCATGACATGTATTTTCTAGTTTTAGGAGATTTGGTTTAATTGCAGCTTTTGATGAGCTTGGAAGTAGTGGCAGTTAGGCGTGCATATCTAGCCCATATGCTCTGAGAAAACCAGCATGTACCATTTGCTTAGCATATTGCCCACTAAGACCTCTGGATATCACAGTGAGATTCTAAAGAATCATGCAGACACTTAATATACTGTTATTCAAGAACCTTCATGTTGTTGCTAAACTGCAGTTCCCTATGTAATGGAGCATGGACTTGCTTCCTTTTCAGGAGACCAAGAAATTTGTTTTAACCAGTTGTCAAAATTATGGTTAGGCTGAACATTAGGAACTAGGAATTTGTTTAATTGGGTTGTATTTAGTGTGCTGCTGTGCATCCTTGAAGTCGTGGAGGAGAAGGGAGTCTGCATACAACACAAGGAGTAGTGATCATTTTGCCACACGTGCAGCTGGAATCTACAATTGCTGAGCAGCCTGGGCACTGCTGAGATCCTGCAGCCTGTGGCTCTACTGGCACTGCTGTCTGACACAAGCGTGCGGTGAGAAGGTTGGTCCTACATCTGTCATCCTCCCTTCAGTGCTAATGACTATGTACCCAGGCAGTAATGAAAAACTAATTTGGTTTCAAATCCATTGCTGTTTTTTCTTGTGACCACTGAAGTCAAGAGTGAGGCAAGTGAATTTGGGAAGGCAGAACTGCCCCTTTTGTTATTGATGAAAGCTTATGCTGGAAGAAGTAGAAGTCATTGATATGCAATGATTTTTTTTTCCCCTAACCTCCCTGAAGGAGGGAAGTAAATAGTGCTGCTGGTAAAAAAAAAAAAAAAAAAAAAAAAAAAAAAAAAAAAAAAAAAAAGTGTAAAAAAGCTGCTGCTAGTTTCTTTATGTGTGAGCTTTGTTACTGAGCAAGTAAGAACAGATTTCTAGTCAGGAAACTTACAAATTCTTTCTGAAAATCCTTATTTATATTTGGTGTGTCCAGGCACTTTCCCCCCCCTTTTCATTATACTTATTCTCCATTTGAGAAAAGAGGAGGATATTTCATGGTGAACAGCAATCCATTGCTATGTTTTAAGGCAGTACCATTTTATACAGTTTTGACCTTGCAAAATAACTAAATGCCTGGTACCCACAGCTCTTCCTGATTGTAGGAGGGGATTTACAGTTGCTCAATGCTACACAAAATCAGAATGCTAGGTAGCATTTCCATTTAGCATGAGTGTTACTGAGAGGATATATATTTAATAGGAAGGATGTCATCATCAACTTGATCTTTTCAAATAAAACACAGTGTTTCTTTGATGTTCTTTTGAACCTTAGCATTTAACATTTTCTGCATACTGCATCAATGAAAAAGCAATTCTTTAAATACCTGCTATAAAACCAGTGAATCTCCAGAAAAGAATGTTCTGTTTTCTGCATATAAGTTCCTGTGAGGCAAATGAAGGCACAGTGCAAAGTAGAGCTCTATGTACTGGAGAACAAAAGCAAAACAAAGGTGGATGGTTGTCAAAAGGGTGTGGCTGACATCTTCACGAATATTCTGAAGATGTTGGTACTCTGGATAGCTTTGTAGAATTTACCTTGAAGAATAGCTTGTCTTGGCAGCTATGGGCAGCTTATGAAAGTTGATGAATATCATCATCACTGCTCAAGAGCAGAAACCCTAACTAATGTCTGAGCAAGATGATGAAGTAAAGGGAGTCACCTAGGTTTGCTTTTGATTTGATTTTGCTTTTTTCTTTGGTTGGTTGCTTTTGGTTTTGTATGTTTGAGGGGTTTTTTAATAGCCAGAGTAAGTAGAAGTTCAGCAGGTGAGTAAATGAATGATAGTTGAGGAGTTTATGAAACAGAACTCTTGGGTTGTGTGTTGTCCTTTACTCCTACGGGAAAAAAATAGTATGTGTTAGGAAGAAACTTGTATAAAACATGGTACTTTAGAAGGCTTTTAGGACTACTACAGAAACTTTCTTCATTCGTGAAATATTTCTGTTTCATCATCTTCGTGGCCCTTTGTAGGACTCTTTGCAGTAGGTCTGTGTCTCTCCTGTACTGGGGAGACCAAAGCTAGACAAAGCACTCCGGGTGTGGCTTCAGCAGTGCTGAGTAGAGGGACAGGATCACCTCCCTCAACCTGCTGACAATGCTCTCCTAATGCATCCCACTCCATCTGCAGCTTGGGTGCAGCCCGGCGCCTCCAGGATATCCAGGTCCTTTCGGGCAAAGCAGCTTCCTATTGTAACCAGGCATCCCCAAAGGAGCAGCAATTAGCACTGACTCCATGATTCCAGAGGGCTGATCAATCACTTTATTATACTGTACTCAATGAGAAACCCATCACCCTTACAGACAGTCCAATACAGGGGCACCCAATTGGTCCTTGGATCCAAACACCATCACCAGTGGCCAATCAAGAAATCACCCTTGGGTAAACAAATCTCCCTAACACATTCCACATGCTCACAACAACAGGTGCAGCAAGATAAGAATTGTTTTCATTCTTTTCTCTGATCTTCTCACAGCCTTCCCCAGGACAGGCCCAGGAAAGCTGTGTCTGTGCTCTCTGTGGCCAGAGAGCTGCTGCCGCAGCTTCCTAGGTGGGTGGCCTCCAGCATAAATTGATACATGTATTAAGTAAGTAATTTTCTTTCTGCTTCATAGGTCTGCTGTCAGAATGAAGTTTAAAATGGTTTTTAGCAGGTTATTTTCTACTGTTGTGGTGGTAAAATGAATTTTAATAGACTTTTCAATATAGTTGTGATGACTCCTAAAATTTTACCAGTTCTTTTGGAACATAATGATTTGCAAGCCTTGCTCAAGTGAAGAATTTTTGAGGACATAGTGAGTATCCAGGTAAATAGCAGTGTTAGATTACAAGGCTTTTTTTAACCTGTGCTAATTAGATTAACGTTCCTAGCTTGTTAACTGAGTGTACTGATTTGGATGGAAGATAAAGTAGTGTGCATGTAGGCTTCTACCATGTTGATAAGTTGATGCAAAAATATTTTCTGTTGTCACTGGATCTGAGAGAAGTGCAAAACTTATTTTCTTGGTGTATCAGTGTATCATGCTAGACATCCTGAGGAAAATTATGTTAAGTATTTCTAAAGTATGTTCTGCATATAATTGACTTTATTTTAGTTATTTGAGGGTGATGCTGTTCTGAAACATAATTAAGTATATCTAAATTGTCTGGTGCTAGCTGCGTTATGATGGATTAGAAAGTCCAAAAAACCCAATAGCCACTTTGGTGACAGCTTGTTTCCTATGAATTTTCCACAGGTCAACAGAAATTGAGGTAATAGAGACTTCCAGTTCAACTCTGACACTGATATGTTCAGTGCTACCTCTAGCCATTGAAGTATTTATTTTCTGTAATTCATGCTTTTAAACTATTTCTGAGAGAGTGTTGTGGATTTTGTCTAGCTGCCCAGGTAAACATGTGTATGGATTATATCTTTTTCCCTCCCTTTTAAGAGCAGGAAATATAAAATCCCCAAAAAGCCCACTAGACTGCATCTCCATAATGGAGATGCAATATAAGGGAATTTGTAGGGATGTTTTTGATAAAAGTTTTTTATGGTTTTATCACCATTAAAAGTTAGGATGAATCCCCATATAACTTTATATTTGTAATATATTTGTACAACTTTTGTAATTGTATATCAAAATACAACATTACAGCAATTCCTGGTAACTGCTTTGGTTCAGGAAAGAAAAATACCACTTTATGTAGGTTTGCTCCCAGTGGCACATGATTTACTGCTTATCCTTATTCTGTGTTGACATGATCTGGAATAACTTCTATGGCACTTGAGGCCACCTCTTCCAAGGTTGCATAGTGTCATTTGGTCAGATGACTGAAATCATTAAGTTAATAGTGATTTATACTACTACTACTACAACTACATCCTCTCTGAAAGATATCCCTTTATCTGCTGAAGGAAGGCAGCTGAACATAAATTCTCATCTGTTATCACTAAAGGGAAAGCAGGTTAGCTTACATCACCATGGCCTTTCAGTGGGCTAGAAATGTATAGCCATTTGAAGGATACTCAAATCCTTTTAAAATTGCTCAATATTTGTCAGAACTCATCATCTCACACTGTCATTGCACTGTTAAGGGAGATGAGTAAGAAAATTCTGTATTCAAAGGCAAAGAGGAGGCTTTTCATGCTCACTGAATCAATGCTTTCTGCCTAACTGAAAATGGAACCTAAATCAGGTGCCTGTGTTGCTGCTTATAAATTGAGTTTCTTCTAGTAGTTTCACTTCAAAAAATGTTGGTGTCCTGTCCTCCTTCAACCTCTTGGCCACTCTAAAGAAGTGAGCTACAAGAGGTATGTTGGTACCTAGCTTGTATGATTAATTCAATTCTACACCCATATCAAATCAGTAACTAGGAAAGCAGGGTCCAAGGAGGACTGAGTCTGAGTTTTCAGTGAGCGACAGGTACAATAGGTGAGTGACGGTGTCCAGATTGGACTGAATGCAGCTGGTATATAAATGGAGAAGCACTGGTAGCATGTCACAAGAGTGTAAGCACAACATTTATTCAAGGAATATTTCATTAAACTGGAAGGTAATTGGAAGATACAGTGTATAGTTCTTCCATTACAGAAAGTACTAGATTGCTTTGATGATTTATTACTGGGGAGAAATAATGGCTTCATGTTTTTTCCAGGACACAGAATGAAAGTGATGTGACATTTTAAAGCTACACAGATTGCATTGATATAAACTTAAGAATTTTCGCTAAGCTGAGTACTATCCTTCTGTAAATCTACTTGTTTCTGATCTTGTTAGATAAAACATCTCAGAGGAAAGATTTGACTTTCAAACTTGCAACATCCACTCTACAATGCAGAAAATTTGTAGTGTAGCTGCTGTATGCTGCCTTTAAAGATAAAATTCAACACAGTAAAAATAACTTCCTGGTTAGGGGACCACGATAGTGTTGCTGCAGAATGGGAAGCGGTTTCAATTTTTGTCATGAGAAGTGTAGGCCGAAACATGTAACATTGCCATGTCAAATCTCATACCAGCTACAGGAGTTCTCAGTTGAGTATTTTACATTTGCTGATTTCAATTTAGGTATGTATTCTCTGCAGAGTTGTTAAATACAGAGTAAAAATTGTCAGTCTGATATGACTGATGGGCTCTTGAGTAATTTCTGTCACTGAAATGGCAAAAAGGGATGAATCTGCTGCTGCCAGTATGGGGGCTGTTGAGTTTTACAGGATGGAGCAGCTGTATGTAAAGATGCTTTTCAGCCACTCTTAAGGTAGCTGTGAAAATAGTACTATTAATACATGTTGGAAAACCAGTGAGGTTTTAATAGAAGTAAATATGCTTCTCCAGCCTGTGGGCTGCCAGTCCCATTTGGGAAGGCATCTACAATAATCTGACATCTTGTTTAGCACTGATAAAGCTAGAGAGTCCAATTAAAATATTTCAAGAAGACATCCCCATACAAGACTACACTGATTGTCCGCTAATGTGTATTGAATTTTAGCTAAATACAGCCCCGGGTGCTGTGCTGGAAAGCAGGAAAGCTTGCTTTTCAAGCTCTTAATTCCTTTTATATTGATTTGGCTGCTAATGATATAACCTTCTACTCTAATTAACTGACATCTGCATTAGGCTGAATAAGACCCCCCTGCTTGAAGCTGTCTACTTGTTTGTTTTATGAAATGTGTCCTTCTGTTACATTTTACCCAGATTAGGTCAGTCTGTGCAAAATAGACCATCTAAAGGATTGACTTTCCTTTTAAATACCTTGTAAAACAAGTTTATCTTTCTGCTGTCTCCATTTCTGCCTGTTTTTCCAGGGCATACGTTGCTGGGAAGCCTGTCCAGAGCTGGTTCACTGACTGGGTGCTTTTCTAAACCTTCCTTCCCCATGGACTATTAGCTCCTTTGACTGATTTGAGGCTGCCAAGAAAGGTGTAAATTGAGATAAAGATGGGCTATGAAGACCTGAGGATAATGGGCCATTTTGTATAGTTTAGGTTAAGAAACAACTGAGATGT
This sequence comes from Agelaius tricolor, assembly GCF_023055355.1. Classification (NCBI taxonomy): domain Eukaryota; kingdom Metazoa; phylum Chordata; class Aves; order Passeriformes; family Icteridae; genus Agelaius; species Agelaius tricolor. The sequence goes on from NW_027269278.1 coordinate 18,887,449, forward strand.
AAGGGACTTAAATCAGGCAGAAAACATTGCTAGGTTGGAATAGGCAATCTGCTTATGAATCCATGTTGCCAAAATTAAATTAGTTCTCAGTTTGGGAAATTTTGATTTAACATATGAAAAAAATAAAACACAGGTTTTTTTATATCATTTAATAAATTAAAGATGCTAGTTTGCAGAAAGCTCATCACGAGCAGCTGTTTAGGTTCATTATGTGTGCTGTTGTCACTTATGTGTTCGCCCGTTTTTCTCTAGGAGAAGATTGGGAGTCTCAGGAAAAATTATGTGAAGTCAAGATTCTTTCACATTTTTATCTTTGTAGAAGTTTCAAACCCGGTGCAGGTGCTGCAGGAAATTGCTTCTTGCTTTCTCTTGTTGTGGGGACTGGAGCATCTCTCTTATGATATCTGAGAAAGAAAAATTAAAACAGGGCGTTAGACTCAGTCTCGGAAATATCTTGGCATAGGCAACTGGAATCTGAATTGAAAAGTTCATGCTTGAAAATCTGAATTAAATACAGGCTCAAGTAGCTACCTAAGCAACACTATGCTATCGTAATAGCAGGACTCCTGGTGACATCTGTTAACTGAGATCAGCCAAAAACAAATGAAAAATAGACTAGTAAATCAATCAACTCATCATCTTGTCCATTTCATTACCATTTTATTGTGTCTGATTTACCAGGTGGAAGATGTAACTCAGTGATGCTTGAGAAGACAGGCCAGCCTTGAGCTCTTAGTGTTAGCATTTCAAGCTTGTAGAGGGACTATTATGTCCTACAAGTATGAATAAAACGGCTCAGATATTACTCCAAATATTTTAGTAAATTGCTTCATGCCAAGTCATGGTCTTTCTCTCAGAGCCTTTCTGTGTTCAAAATGTATATAAAACTGACATTTTCACTGTCATTTGTAGTTCTGTATTAGTTCCATTTAGACTGTGATTTGTATTTGTATATTAAAAATGAAGTGTTCAGTGCACAACAGAACTTCTGTTGTGATGCCTCTGCAGCTCCTAGTGGGGAGTAGCATAGCAATTGGTTGTGTAGTGTATTGGTAGAACTGGATTCCTTGTGCATTAAAATTTTTGCACAATAATGGATTGAAATTGAGAAAAAAAGATGGGAAATATCTTAGCTGGTTTCTGGTAGAACCATCATAACATATCACATACTCTGATTTGGAATGATGGGTGTGAAATCCAAAGAGCTTGTGGCTGGAAGAATTAGCTGCTAATCTCACATTTCTACAGAAAGACTGAGCAATTCCTGTTTTGTAGCCCTGAAAACATAATGGAGCCCTGGGGATCATTGACAAAACAAGCTTCTCAGAGCCACTAGCACTTAGCAAAATTGACTTCAGTTAATCAAAAGATTCTTTGGCGGGGGGGGGGGGGGGGGGGGCGGGGCGGGGGGGAAGGAAGAAGCTGGTGGTTTGGAAAGCTGGAGAACAAGTAACTGTGCAGATGTTTAAAGATATTCCAGTTTCTTGTGGTGAAGCTCAGTGACCTATAATATCAGTATCTAATGGGCAAACTTATATTGATGATAAAGTCATTTAAGTACTAGACTGGTGTGGGGAAAAAGGTGAAAGGGGGGAGAGTGCAGTGGCACTTTGCTCAGCTTGTATGGACATAGAGGCATTGACCACAACTCTCAGGTTCCATCCATCCAGCCAATTCCTTATCCACCAGTTTGTCCACCCTTCAAACCTCTTTCTCTTCAATTTGGAGATAAGGATGTCATGTGATTTACTAATCAATTTTGATTCAGCCATATTATCAGCAGGACATTTCTCAGTCTTTTTACAGTTATCTCTGTATATAAATAATCTTCTCTTGTGCTCTCAGGCTCACTAGCAATTCTTCTTGCAAAGTGCTTCTAGAGGGTCCAGTCCATACCGCTTAGCTCTTCAAGCATCTCATGGTGTGAACTCTGTGATTCTGGCCATACAGTAAAGCAAAGGCAAAGATTATTTTCTCTGCATCAGGGTAAGTGATTGCAGTGTTGCTTAATAAATTTGGTCATCTGATGGCGGGGGGGGGGGGGGGGGGAACAGCTGAATCACATGCCTTACAGGAAAACAGGTGGGACCAATGGGAAGAAAGATGAGCCAAAAATCACACAATTATTTTGTGCTAGCTTAATGTCTGCTTGTTCTGCCCAAAGGTAAAGACATAGTTATCAGAGCCATTTATCAGGTATACCATTTTAGTATAAACTTGTTTAAAAAAGGGTAGAGCCCCTTTGTCATTTTAATTAGACAGTAAGCCATTGATTCCAAGTGGGCCTTCATTTTCTAATTATTTAGTAGGTAATGTCATTAAACATCTTCTAGTGGACAGGATTGCTCTAAAAGCTTTAGTTCCAGAGCTCTAATATTAGGTTTTTGGCATTCATCCCTGTGTGTGAAAAGCAGTCCGTTTGTTTACCAGGAATTTAGATTCCCATTACTGGCGGAATTAGCAGCGAGCTATTAGTCTGATTCAAGCACTTAACAATTGCTGATCATCTCCTCCTGGCTTGGGGATAATGGAGGTGATCATCTGTAAATGGAAAGTATGTGTGGCTATTTTCATGGAGGCACTTGGAGAAAGTGCAGCATCCCCTGACCTCTGCTAACCCTGGGGTTTGCAAGAAACCCAAACACCAAGTCACTTCCTGGAGGAGAGCTAATCACCTATCAGAAGAGCTTCCATTAGAGACTAACCAAGCTCAGGCTCAACCGACCCTGCCTCAAATGAAAAAAGGTTCAGCCACAAAGTCCCTGGAGTAGGAGTGATTAGCCTCTGATTGTATTTACCAGGATCTGTTTCAGTGGGGGAGGCAGCTGTGGAATAGCTGCGAGTTGTGATTCCATAGCAGTGGGGAACTATCTTGTGGAGCTCAGCAGTGCTGATTGGCTTCCTCTTTCTCCACTGCTGTCCCCAAAAGCTTTGCGTGGTTCGTGGACACCTCAAAGATTGCTTTGACAATTCTCTTTTTTATTCTGTGTAGTTTATTGTGTGAAGTTGCCTACCATTTTGGCAAATGGAGTGACATGATTTTTAGGATGTACTGAAAAAGATATTTTCATTCCTTATAGATGCTGAACTTGTAGCCCTTTCCTATCAATTGAAAGTTACCTTTTATTGTCAGCTGATTTTGAGAGGTGTGCTGGAGACCTGTCCAGGAATCACTGTTTGAAACCAAAAGTGCTTTAGCTTTTCGTCATCTGCAATAACATGTTGTTCACCCTTCTGAAAGGAAAACTGCAGCCATTTGATTCTTACTAAAACATAGACATTTCTTGGAGGCAGTGGGAATTATTTGAATGAGGCAAGGACACTATTTTTTGACTTGCAAAATCAAGGTTTATCTCTGGCATCATCTTGCTTATGACCTCGGACAGGAAATGTGAATTGGTTCTCCCACTTGTCACAAGAAACCGCTTATCTAACAGTTGGCTGAGCTCACTGCTGGAGGACTATATGAATGCCCTTTGTAAATGCTACAAGAGACCTAAGGCTCTATCAGAGTTCTAGAAGCCCCATCTGAAGTACCTGACAGTGAGTGATATCTAAAGTAAAAGTTAAGATTGCTTTGTAAGAGATTCTAACTCTGTTCTTAACATTTCTGTTCCATAATGCCTCCAGCACTGGAGATAAGGAGTGTAGCTTCTATGAAATGGAAAGGAAGGCAGGAGACTTCTAGAGTTGCAAGATAAATTTTATTAGTCAGACCTCACATTATTTTACTCTTTAAAAAATAATCTGCATTACAGTAATTAGAAGGTTCCCTCCTCCTATATGCTTGCTGAATGCTCATTTTTAAGACTGTCTGGATAGACAATTTTTATTGGATTAATTTTGTGTTTTGTGGATTATCTTTTGTGAGACCATAGGTGCTCACAGGATGTTGTTTTCCACTTCCTGGGAACAGAAGCTGAAGGGGGGTTCTTAATTGCCCTGTAGTATGGTTAGTAAGCTGTTCTGAATGGGTTTAGGAAGTCTGCCAGTCTTGGAACATTGATGGTGCTGACAGAACTGAATTGATAGTGATACTGGCATGACATTTCTAGTGGCAGTTAAGTTCTGCATGCATATATGCTGTGTAGTTGAAAAACTCTGATATATGGAGACCAGGTGTTAGAAAAGTCTTAGTGAAAATGGGTTTGTACTCACAACAATGTGAGTACCTATGAATGAAGGGGTAGTTAGAAGTGAATTTTGCTTGCAGTTATTGATGAACAAGCTAAGAGGCAGCTGTGTATATAAAGGTGCATGAAAAAAGGACACGGGACACTTGGAAAAGAAAACCCAACAAACTGACATGTTTTGTTTCAATTTCAGCCTAGAGTATGATTTGTCCAAGTGTTAAGCATTTTCCTATATAATCCAGGATATGACAGAAGACTGCAATTGTAATCAATAATCCTCTTAGTAGGAATTTAGTGCCCTAAACATGAACAAGAAATTTCTAATCCCTTTTTCCATATCAATCTGTTTTACAGCACTAAATTTGGGAAAGAGGAAAGATCACAGCACAGATGAGTGGGAGATCAATGCAGTACATTGTGTACCAGTGTGTGTGGTACAGATCACTCAGAAATCTACTCCATTTTTCTCACAAGTATTCTCTCTGTTGTGTGGAATAGTGAAAAGACTAACATTTTCTTCTTCCCTGTCATTCTCCATTAACTTCTAGAGATGACAGATGCTATTACATTACAGTCAAGAATCTTGATACATTTCTGAGTCCCACAATATGGAGGATGGTCTAATGTACATACTATATTAGGGTTACATGGACTCTATTTTTATTAACTAATGGTGGCAAACATGTGGAAACAGTGCTGTGTCTTGCTCCAAATAGCCATATTTCAGTAGGTAAGGAGAAATATCAGCATTAGTACACCTGTGTATTAAGAAAACATATTCATTCCTACTGCACGTAAATAATATATTGCTCCTCTGTGTCTCAGAGGAGATGATGCTGCTGCATGCATGTTTTCTTCGCTCTACCTGCCTAGGAAATAAACAGAAGTCTGGAATTGGAAATGAAAATATTACCACTGTAGTAGGATAATTACTGTGATACACATGACGGTGTAAGGTTGTGTAATAAGGTGTCTGACAGCGACTGTGCTTTCTTGGCAACAGATAAAACACAGGATAAAAAGAAATACTCAGCTACTCTGCCTCTGTTCAGGATTATTATCTTGTTTGGATGTGTATAGTATTGTTCAGATCTGGTGCCTCTCTCTGAGTATGAGCAATGGGCTCGACATGTGTGCATGGAGGAGCTGTTTTGAGTTTCTGACTATTTGAAAATGTTGTATGGCTGGTGAGGCAACTCTTGCACACAACTGATTGTAGACTGTTAACCTATGCTCAGAAATCAATATTCACTTAACACCACATTTTAACAGACAAATGCAGTACAAACTAACAGCAGTTACACAGCGCACACATTTACATTCAGAATAAATAGGTTATGAGACGGTGCTTGGCAGAAGAGGAAGATGAGGCAAGTGGCTGGAAGGTGACAATGGTAACTTGAATATGCGGACAGATACAAGGAGATTCTTGCAACTGTACGTCCCAGAGTTTGTGATCAATGCGCCTTCAAAGAGCCAAATGTATTCTCTAAGGGTTACAGAGATGGTCTGTCCTGAGGCCAGGCATCATCTTTTGCTGGATAAGCCTAAATCTACTGGAGTTGAGCACCATTCATCTTGAACAACAAAACCCAAGTGTGTTGCTAGCTGCAATAATGGATTACGTGTATGTTGAAGGAACAACAGAATGGAGCATAAACTCCAGTATAGTGTTCTTGATCTGGACTGGTATTTTTCATATACTTAAAAGAATGGATTTGAAAAGGGAACTGAAAGTAATCCAGAGATGGTGTTTACCGAGGACTTCACATGTATATTTATTGAGCTTTACTTGAAACCCACCCTGAAGCACAGGCTTCTAGTCTTTAGGATGATATGCTCTATGCCTTTGTAGGCTTGAGAAATGGATACCAACAAAACTCATTAAGCGCAACAAGTCCAAGTGCAAGGTCCTGCATCTGGTTTGGGGCAACCCTCAATAACAGTACAGAGTGGGGGAGTGAAATGGATTGAGAGTAGCCCTGCAGCAAAGGACTTGGATACATGGCTAGGTGGAAAACTAGACATGACTCGGGAAAATGCACTTGCAGCCCAGAAAGCCATCCTGCAGCCTGGGCTACATAAAAAGAAGCATGGCCAGCAGGCTGAGAGGCCATTCTTCCCCTCTACCCCAGCCCACCTCCCCACCCGGAGTTCAGCATTTCAACTCTGGGGTGCCCACTACGTGACAGACATGGGCCTCTTCAAGCAGGTTCAGATGAGGCCATGAAAATTACGAGAGGGCTAGAACTCCTCTCCTGTGAAGAAAGGCCGAAACAGTTGATGTGGTTTGGCCTGGAGAAGAGAACGCTCTGTGGAGACCTTGTGGTGCCTTTTCAATACATCAGGGGGGATGATAAGCACTGAGACTTTTTTTTCAGGGTCTCTGGAACAAGATTTTTAAACTGAAAGAGGGTATGTTTAGATTGACTATTAGGAAAAAATTATTCCCTGTGAGGGTGGTGATGCACTGGCATAGATTGTCCAGAGAAGCTGCTTGCCCCATCCCTTTAAGTGTTCAAGGCCAGGTTGAATGGGGTTTGCAGCAACCTGGTCCAGTGGAAGGCAGTCCCTGCCCGTGGCATGGGGGTTGAAGCTAAATGATTTTTTAAGGTCCCTTCAAACCCAAACCATTCAATGATTTTATGCCTGAGGAGGAGCTTCAGATGGTGGGGTGGTCGGAGACACTGTCAGATCATCCCTACTGTCAGAAACCAAACTCTGCACAAATTCTGAAAGAAATCAGATCTTTGATTTAACCTATTAAGCTGGAACATTAGCCTGTTACTCAGAATGTGTACACAGCAGAAGCAATGGTGAGAACTGTACCTGCAGAGCTCAGTGCAAACTGACAGGGGAAAGCAGGGTACAAGTATGTGGGAGGTTTCCAGTGACTGCCATTCTGCATTAAGGCCGTTCCTCTTGTCTGAAAGCCTTCTGTTTCCCAAAGGTAAATCTGTATTGGGACATGCCTAGATATGGAATAATATTAATAACATGGGAAGGAAAGATTCCTTTTATACCACATTAATGTGGGCTAAGCAACAGGGGCAGGAACAGAGCCAAAGAAGGCCAGGAAGTAACAGCTCCAGAAAATACAGAGGAGGCCATAGGCATACTGCTCTGTTTGGAGCTGTCTCGTTGTGTCTTCCCTTCAGCCACCTAGGAAATAAAAAGGAGGGATGAATCCCAGTTAGACACATTTATGCTCAAACTTCTGGCTGCAGAACCTCTGGTTCTGAGCACTAGTGTGAGACTATTGAAACTCCTGTGGCCAGACATACAGCCTCCTATTTTTCCTTGTCTGTTGAAGGACTAACTTAAGGTAGAGTAGTCCAGTGTTCTGCATGCACATGGCATTCCTTGGTTTGATGTCCAAAGTCACATATTTCCAGATCCAAGGTTTTTCAACTACTGTCTCTAGGCTACTTGACTCGCTGCTTTGTGAAGGCAACAAAGCATTGCGTACCTGGGACATTGCCGAAGAGAGAGATGTGCTGGCACTGTCTCTTTGGAAGCTTAGGGAAGATGAATAAAATAAGTCTTCTTGTCTTTCTAGAGCTGTCTGCTTCAGGTGCATTTGAGACCAAATGGTATTTTCTGCAAACAGAAGAAAAGTAAGAGTCTTACTGTGCTTTTCTTGTGCACACCTTGGAGTCTAGTGAGCAGAAATCTAGAGAAGCTATTTTAGGAAAGGCACTCACAGGCTGTGTGGTCTTGATTTAGAAAATACATATTCTCTGTTTTGTAAATGGCCTGTCAGTTTGTGAGTTTACTTGTGAGATTGAGCAGACTGCAAAAACAGTTTGAACTGTACTTGAAGACTTTTGGGGCCCCTCTGCGACTTTCCCAACTCTGTATTTTGTAAGGGGCAGGTTTGTAGTATCTCGGATGAGATGATTAAATTGTAGATGTGTCTATAGTGCTGGGTGTAAGGCTTTTATATACTGTAGGAGGCAGGTTTAAATATTAATCATTTATGTAATGATGCTGCTTTCTTTTATATCCTTTTAAAGCTTTTACAAACATAAAATATTTAAATCTCATTAAGGTATGTTGCTAAAACACTAGGGAAATAAAAGAAATACAGATTTAGGATTGCACAGTTGCATATAACAGGACTTCTGCAACTGCTATGCTGAATCTAGTAACAGGCTGCATCAGAAGCTACTTATCTTGACTGAGTAAATGAGGGCTGGGGGTGAGTACAGAAACAGAGGATGAGGAGGGGAATCCTGACCCCATAATCCTGGTGCACAGATGTGGTTACTCAGCAACCTATGGATACAGCATGTCTCATCTCCCCTCGGTGATGTTTTTGCGGTGCCCTTCATTTGAATGATGTTTGGAGATAGCTTCAAGGGTGTTCGAGGTGAAGAGAAATGTTGCCAAAAGATACAGAAACAGTTCTTAGAGCAAATCCAGGCTGGTCCCATAGGTTGCAGAGATGATGGATCATTGCAGAAGATAGAACTATACACAAGAGCAATGCAACACAGAATCTTGAAACCACAGGATTTAAATTGCTCTCTGCTGAGCTGTTTCTCTGTGATGCGATTGATGCTTACCAAGGCATTTGTTGCTCTCAAACAGGCCGAGTATCTGGTCACACTTCTCCTTCTGGTTGCCGCTGTTCTCACATGTACACCACAAGGAAACTTCCACACTGGAGTTACTGACATAGTTGGGTGTCATGGGTGTGCCTGTCCCAAACCCCCAGATGAAAGAAGCATTATGAATCATGTTATGCTGAAGGAAATGCTGCCCTGGAGGCAGAAGCCTTCCACTGTGATAAGCGTGTTACCCAGACGAGGTCAGGCTTGATGAACCTACCTGAAGTCTGCTGAGCTGTGAGAAAGTGTTGAGATTGCTACCCCTGACACAGACACTCTGACATGTATTGATAACTGAAGCTGGTGCAAGCATTAAATTGTGATGTGTACACAGCAGGCGCAATGGTGAGAACTGTACCTGCAGAGCTCAGTGCAAATTGATGAGGGGAAAACAATTTAATGGTGCAAGCATTAAACTGTGAAGGATTTTTGTTTTAGGATGTGAAGGACTTGCGTGGACTCAGCTGACATATGGCAGCAAAAGGTACTCTTGCTTCTTGGGTAACTGGCAACACTGTGTAGCCAGGTGTCTTTTGACAAACAAATACTGCACACCTGTAGCGTGCCATTCAGGCAGTGTTCATGTAGCTCAAAACTAGCAGAGCCATCAGGAAAAATTGAAGGTATAGTCTAGATTTACAGCTTCTGAGGTACTGCTGCTCTTTACATCCTCTTTTGAGCTACTCTGAAAATGTTTTAGTAGGTTGGTAGATAGTAAATAACTAAAACCAAAGATGACCTTCCTTCTAACAGCTGGTAGTCCTATGTTCTGGCTGCCTCTGAGAACACAGTGCGCACAATACTAACAAGCCATCAGGAATCTAAAAGTCAGGCACTGACGGAACACTGTGTTAAATCACTGCTGTGATGGGATGTAACTCCAGCATTAGGAATGACAATGACTTAGTTCACACAAGCCCACAGAGTGCTGTTGCTGAGGTACTTGGAGTGCTTTGCACCAGCAGATGATGCAGGCATACAGAAATCTCAGGCAAGGATGGGGCAAAGTACAGCAAAAAATGCCATGGAAGAGCTCTCTTTGGACTGCATTTACCTCTGAGGCAAGGGAGAGCACTAGCATCCATCAGTAAGGCATATTCACCAGTATACTGAGTGCTACCTCCTGCAGGAGACCAGAATGGTCCTTCACAGCATCAGAGAGTGCCTGCAAGTTTGTGGCCTGAAAGCATCTACCCTGTATCTTCCTGTGGATATCACTTACCAATCATCCCCATGTAAGCCTGCAGGCATGCAGCATGGTTGTGCAGAGAGCAGCCATCTGGAGACGTGTCTACAGGTTGACAATTTTGTTGGAAGTCAGCCAGTCGGGATCTGTAGGAAGGAAAATGGGACCATCAGTTTTGATGTTGTTCTCTTGGATAACATCCTCTGCTGCCTGACCTACTTGCAGATATGGTCTTCTAAGCAGGAGTCCAGAAGCCAGAGGCAATTTGGTTTGGTGTTATACTGGAAAGAACAATCAGGAACAATAGTTTTGCGGCGTCTTTCTCCACAAAATTCATCTTGACATGGACAGAACAGGATCCTTTTGGTGAAATCCTCAGGAACTTTCTCAAAGAAATTCCTTAGCCCTCTGTGGCACTTGCGCCGGTCACACACATCCTCACTTGCTGCTCCCTTGGTGCAGATGGAGGCATAGTCTGTGCGCAGACGAAAACACTTCTTGCTCAGATTACAGATGTGTGTTGCTCTCAGACATGGATTTGTTGCATCTCCTGCTAACTGTGAGCCTATAAAGCCAACAGAAACACAAAAACCATGAAGCAAGTCTCCAGAAGAGATTTGGAATGGAAGCAGGAGCACTCCTTTCTTGATGGTCAGATTCGAAAAATCAAAAACAACAAAGCAAACCTGTCCTTCTATGTGCCTGCTGTATGACAACTTGATTATACTAGTTACAAAAGAGTATTTTTTTTATTGGTTCATAGGGTGCTTGTTTCAGAATATGGATCATTGTGGGTTATTACCGGTTTCATGGGCCTGGATCTGTGGCTTTATTTATGCGTGGTAGGAGTGACAAATTTAGGCAAGTAGCTAGAGCAGGCATTCCTCTGATTAAATAGGCCATTACCCCAAATTGTTCTTAATAATCTTCAACTCATGAAAAGATAAGAGAGGGCAGCATTATATCATGTAACCATTACAATTCTTACCTGATACCAGAGCTGCCAGTTTATTATAATCTGTCTTCCAGTGTTCTTCATTTGCTGAATTCTCATAGGGAGAGGTCTCCAAATTGAGATAACCTAGGCAAGATACAAGATATTTAATGCAGTGGGACATGGGAGAAATGCTTTATGACCAGTTTTGTTTGTTTATTCTTAAATTGATATTTTTCTTATTTATGCCTGGTTCTTTCCTCAGGCTGGATTTCAGAAATGCTCTGTCTCACTCAAAGCCAAATGCCAAGAATGGTTCTTCTGGAAATGCAAAGCTATTACTGTATAAAACCCTCATTACATTTTGTCCAGCTGGAATTGGGTCTATCTAGTCATTTGGATTTTTCAGCTTCAGTGTCAGGAGCTGAGCAGCACAGGCAGGCTCTAGTGGGAGGTCAAGTAGAAGCATCCCACAAAAGAAAGCAGCAGAACACTTAGGGATGCTATGGCAATTTGTGTCATAATCACATGTGTTTTCAGTGATGGACAGACAGGACCATTTTGAGGTATTTTTCACAGCACTAAATCTAACTATCTCAGTGTAGCTATCAGGTTTGCTGGTGTATTTGAAGGGCTGGTCCCATACCAGATCAGTTTTCTCTGCTCATCAGAGTAGTAGTGAATTCTCTTTACTAGGAGATACGGTTCCGGAGCAATTACCTACAGAGCTGAGAAGTGGACATTGACCGTTGTTTTCACCTAGGGGGTGGGGGTAAGCCTTACTAGTACCTTGTAAATTTATATTACTTCATCTCACCATCTGTCATGCTGGAGTGAACGGTCCAGAAAATGCGTAAGCAGTGCTCCTGTCTCTTCATGCGCCGGTGACACTTGCAGTGCAGCAAAGAGCTGTTCCCGAGGTCAAGCTCTGCATTCAGACATCTGACCCTGCTATCATGATCCAGTGAAAGGAGGCGAGTCTTGGCCAGGGCACAGTTTTCCAGGGTCCTGTATGTGGCATTGCAGGTGGAGTCAGAGAGACATAGCTGCTCTGCCATGACACAGTCGCTGCTGGGCAGAGCCATGAGGTCTCCTGATCAAGTAGAGAAAAGAGTGTTAGGGCCCCAGTCAAAATGAGTGCCACACAAGCATCTTGTAATTGTTCTGCAGGGATTCTGTCTTCAACGAGGACTCCTTGCAAGAAACAGAACTTGTTGGGATCTTTCATGTGGAGTAGTTAAGGGACAAGAGCTGTCTCCATTTAGAAAAAAAAAAAAGGATGAGTATAAATGAAAGAGGGAACAAAAGGTTAAATAAAAGCCTACATAATAATTTTGTTCAACTTGGCTGGGATCAGGGATTGCTCTGTATTTTGGGGACTAGTAAATGCCTGTGAAACCTTGGGGTTGCTGAGGCCTGCTTTGAAGAGCTCTTCTATCTGGCCACTGAAAACCACAGTGCAATAAGCACATAGCAACGCCATACTATGTACTGTGGGTCAGTACCGCTGCAATTACTAAAGTATATGCTGGTCATTAAGAGATGTACTGAGAAAACCATTTGTAGGGTATAAAAAACAACTACTTTAATGAGCCTGAAGACTTAAGAATATGTATTCTTTGCATAATAAAATGAATCCTTAACAACAAAGGATGCAAGTAGCTTCATATGGAAGGGCTGATATGCAGTCAATTAAAGAACATAGAGCCCAGTCCCTAAAATCCCTGCCAAAAATGCAGATAAAGGCTTGGCCTATAAGAACCTCATGAAGTTCAACCAGTCTAAGTGCAGGTGCTGCACCTGGGTCAGGGCAATCCCAGACCCAAGTCCAGACTGGGAGATGAATTGAGAGCAGCCTTCCAGAGGAGGACTTGGGGATTCTCAGGGGTGAGCTGGTCATGTGCACTTGCAGCCCAAAAAGCAAATAGTCCTGAGCTGCATCAAAATCAGCATGGCCAGCAGATTGAGAGAGTAGGTTCTGCCCTTATGAGACCCCACCTGCTGTGCTGCATCTAGCCCTGGGGCCCTCAGCACAGGAAGGACATTAACCTGTTAGCATGGGTCCAGAGGAGGCCCAAAGATGCTCCGAGGGCTGGAGCACCTCCCACTATGAGACAGATTGAGAGAGCTGGTATTATTCAGCCTGAAGAAGGCTGCAGGGAGACCTCCACTGGATCCCCTTTCAATACTTAAAGGGGACTTTTAAAAGAGGAGGGATAGCTTTTTATACAGGCAGATAGTGATAGGACAAGGGGGAACAGTTTTAAAATAAAAAGACAAGATTTAGATTAGATGTTAGGAAGAAGTTATTTACTCAAAGGGTGGTAAGGGCCTGGCACAGGTTGCCCAGAGCAGCTGTGGCTGCCCCATTCCTGGAAGTGTCCAAGGCCAGGTTGGAGGAGACTTGGGGCAACCTGGTCTAGTGGAAGGTGTCCCTGTCCATGGCAGGGGGGTAGACCAAGATGATCTTTAAGGTTCCTTTCTGCCCAAGTCTTTCTATAATTTTATGATTATGTTGTCGTGGGTAGATGAATTCAGTCTGTAATCTTTCTTCATTTCTGCAGTATATGAATCTATGTTTACAGTACAATTACAATGAAGTCTTGAAACAAGACAGTTTCCTAATAAAATTAATATATAGGCTGGTATGTTTCTTCCCTTCAGGTCAATATTTCTTGGCTGGCTTTTGGAAATGACTGTGCTGAGCCTTACATCTGCCTTTAGTGTTCTTTGCATACATCATGTTACTTATCATTCTCTTGTTCAGCAGGTGCAGTAGTACTATTTCAGTCTGCCATCACTATAAATTAGGAGAAAATCTTGGTACAGCTCACATTGCCCAGTGTACCATCTTCCCCATGTAATTTGTTCTTCCACTTCCTTCATTTTTGCTAGCTTCCTCAGTTTATTTGCTGCGAGCAATAGAATGCCAGCCTGCTTCTCAAAGTTTCTACTTTCCCTACAGCTCAGTAATATTATCTAGGTACCTCTGTCTCACTTCTACAAGTTTTTTTGTTTTTTCAGCAACTTACTGTACTTTGTAATTCATCTGGCCCTTACATAGAGACTTGATGACTTTTCAAACTCCCTGAAAAATCTCTCATCAGGAATCCTTTGTATCCAGCACAGTGGGTTCAGGTGAAGGTGCTCTAAACCTCAACTTTAAAACATTCCTCCTCTAAAGACATCATTTACTGTCTGTGCATTGTTATAAGCCCTGAAGTTTGGCAAGTTGTTTAATTTTTTAAAATTTTGTCTTAGTAGTCCAGTAACAATGTGAAAGAATAGGAAAGCTAATTCTTTCCTAGATCTGTGGTGTAGGTTGCAGAACATGTTAAAGATGTATGTGTATTGGAATCCCATCTGTAGTTAAAAAAAAAAAAGTTAAAAGGTAATAACCAATTAACACATGACGATTATTTATACCTTAGAAAAAAATGGATAGATAATACAATACACCTTTATTCTCCCTTTTCAATGTCCTGTCATATAGATATGTCTATCTTGTTTCCCCTGGTGCACTATGCCATTTAAAGAGATGACAGTTACAGAAGGGAACCTTTCCTTTATCAGTTACCAAAGAAGCGTTGGCATTTGGACATGGCAAATTGTGGGAAATCTTTTGCAATCGTTTGCCGCCAGTGGCTACTGTAGTGTAAGTGCAGCAGCCCATCTTTTAGCAGGTAAAAAGCTGCAGCTTTTTCTGAGTGCAAAGCACCCCTAGACAGAAACTAGGAATGCTTCAGAGCAGTTTCTCATTTCCTTATTCCTAGTCACATCAACCCTGAAGACTGAACAAGAGATGAACTTGGTAAAGGAATAATTTCAATCCTCAGCTGTTGTCATTTGGAGGCAGAGTAGAACAATCAACTGCATCTCTGCAGGAGTTCCTTGGATTGGTCTTCGCAAACCGAGCCTAGCCTCGGAAAACTAGGGGCCTTAAGCATTTCAGAGGGCGAATGAATGGGGGATAAGTATCAAAAACTGCTCTGGGCGAAGCTAGCGAGAGCGCGGCGCAGCCGGGACCAGCTCAGGCGAATGACTCTCCGCATTGTGCCTATCCGGCCGCATTCAGGGATCGGCTCCCGGCATCTCCTCTTGCCTTCTCGCGCCTTGCCTCCAGGGCAGACGGTCCCCTCCCCAGAGCGTCCCTCCAGTTTGACCGCAACCGCACCGGAGGTTCCCCGTTTCGGGCCAAAGCAACAGCCGCCTTTCCTTTGAATCCCGAATTCTTCCCCGCCGCCGGCGCGCGGGGCAGCTGGAGCCGGGGGCCAGGAGAGCCGCGCAGCTTTTGGGAGTGCCGTGCTCTGGACGCGCTCCGCGCCCGCCCGGCATCGGGGGAGCAGCGGTCAGCCCTGGCGACCGCGAACCCCGGCGTCGCCCCTGCAACCCGCGGCGGGACCGGCGTGCGAGCGGTGCCGCTGTCTGCCCGCCGGGAGAGGGACGGGGTCGTGCCGCCCTGCCCAGCCCGCCCCGCGCCCCGGGCGCTGTTACCGGCTCGGGAGAGAAGTAGCCCCAGGAGCAGCGCCGGCCCCATGCTGGCGGTCAGTGGCTCCGAGCGCCGGGGCTGCGGCTCGCAAGCTGCGCGGCCCCGCCTCGGCGCTGCTGAGCCCGGCCCGCCCCGTCGAGGTGCGGGCAGCGAGCACCGCCCCCGGCCCGACCCACCGCGGGTCCTCGGCCCGCGCGTGGCGGCCGCAGCGGGCGAAGGGGCCGGGCGGTCGGCGGGTTGGTGTGAGGTGGGGCGAGTTACGGGGGTCATCCGGCGGCCGCTGTCCCCAGGGCGACCGGGAAGCCACTGAGCCGAGGGCCGGGCAGTGTAGGGACGCTTCACAAGGGCCGTTTTGGAAGGGGCTGCGCAAGGGGTTTGTTTATTGATTGATAGCATACTTCAGTACCGTGAGCAGAGCTGTGACTGCGCACCCTCGGGGGCTTATTTGGGTAAAGGACAGTAAGTCTCCAACTTAGGGGAGTCTCCTTCACTCTGGAGGGATTGTTCTTGGAGGATACAGAGGCAGACTGGCTTTTGAGTAGACTCCCCAAGCGATTCTTTGGTCTGTGGATGGGATGACTGAGCTTGTGGCTTCTTCCTTTTGGCTTTGTTGTGAAGGCTGTTATTTCAGTTTCTTACCTGGTGCTGGCTCTGTCTTGATTGAGCTGCTTGTCTGCAGCCACACTAAAGATGGCATTTCTGAGAGCCCATATGGCATTTAGTCAGCATCCTAAAATCAAATTAACCAGTGTGGAAAAGTTACAGTCCAACACATGCACAGCAAACATTAGTATATGAAAATAGGGCAAATGTTTTTGTAAGTCTGTTGTTTGCATAAATAGAGAGACCTACCCCATTTGCCTGAAAACCCCAGCAGAAAGGGTAATAACTGTGCAGATACAGTAAGTGTTCAATGTACATGAATATCTAATTCAGTGGTGCCCTCCTCTTCTTGAGTTTTTAAGAAAGATTAGTCCTCCTGCTTACTGCAAGGAACTGGTGTGAGAGAATTCTTCTGCGTGGAATTTACTGTATATCACCATATTAAAGCAAGTAGCAGTTCCAGTGATGCACTAGACATTTCTTCTCGACATACATGACTACCACGGCCAGTGAAAAGTGAGTTTTACCAAGGAAGTATTTTGTTTGCTGTAGGTGCTGAGTTACTTAGTTGTACCTTATTTTGAATAGTGTTAATCTTATGAAGATTACAGCATGCTGGTGCTTCTGCTGCTTTTTTTCAGGATTTGACCACTACAACCCTTCTTCAGTCAAAACAAGAGCATTTTACTGGGAAGTGCAAAGGATGCTGAGTCTTGACCATTTGTCGGGAGTACTATCAGAGAACTACTGGGGGAGGTAGCACAGAGGAGGGCTGAGCAAACACTTCTATGCCTGGGCTAATATTTACAGCCACCACACTCTGCTCTTTACAGGGCTAGAGACAGACAGCAGACATTCACAGCTAATAGTAACACCTGTGCACTACAGAAATATTAACCTAATGCAAACAACCCAGCAGAAGTTGATGTCTATATTTATGGAAAACCAAATAAAAACCTCCTCCATTTCCTAGCATGAGTGCTAGTGCCCTAAACAGCTCTGGCTGCTCATTGCCAAAGAAGGTTCAGGGCTTTGACATCCATAGCAGCTACCCATAGTTTTGTGTTTCAGCCCCTGGGACACTTGGCCACTTCTGGCTCAGACAGTTTTACTCTTTGTTCCTATGAGAAAAGAATTCAAAACTGCCCTTGTATTTTACCCTCAGTGTGGGTCACAGCAGGAAGGTCAGAGACATTTGGGTGTCTGTCTGATTAAGTACAGTCATACAGCTCAATGGGTAGACTATATCTTTGGTGAGAATAATTGTAGGTCATTCTACAGGAAAAGGGAACTAAGAAATTTATGATGATAAAAATTCAAGATGAGCAATGGACATGCTGAACAACATAGCTTCAATCCAGAAGGACTTTGAGAAATGAAAGAACTGAGTTAACAGATGCCTTATGATATTTAGGAAGGACCATCCCCTTCTGAAACAGGGCACAGCAACCCCATGCATCTTTCCTCACTGAGGACTGAGTGGATGAGAAGCAGTCCTGCTGGAAGGACCTAGAAGTTGCCATGGATACCAGTAAGATGTGATTGTGAATAAAACAACCCACACACCACACTGTATTAGGAAGAACATGGCCAGAGAGTGAAAGAAGTTATTAATGTCTGCTTAGCAGTGGAGTGGCCACACCTGGATTGCTGTGTGCAGTTTCCTGCCCCTGAGGTTCAAGGGGGATGAGGAGGAACAAGAGAAGGTCCAGTGGAGGGCTACGAAGATGGTAGCACATGACCTACAAATTGATTATCAGACCTGGGCTTCTTTGAGAGACCATCTACTACCACCCTACAGCTATTTAAAGGTGAGCTGCAAAGGTGATAAACCCAAATGGCAGGTGATACAAGAAATTATGATGGCCATAAATTTCACCTTGGGTTGTTCAGGCTGAGTGATATGAAAAACTTTTTCACTAAGACGTTGGTGCAGTGCTAGAACAGGTTATCTAAAAGAGTCTGTACTGACTAGTACAAAGATGTTGGATCAAAAACTCTCTAAGTCCCTTTTCACCAACTAGTTAAGGCAATGGTTAGTGTGCACATGCTTGGATGACAGAAGCAATTTAAGGCATGAGCAGCTCAGAAGAAAAATTATTTGTAAAAAAGGAAAGCAAAAATACTTTTTTAAGAGAAGAAAGGAGGAGTACCTTATAACAGCGCTGCTCTACTACCTTAAGTCTAAATTTTTTTCAGAGGCAAGATAAATAGTTTTAATAGTGCATTACAATATATTTTGATCCAAAGACATTTAAGTGATGCACTGTGAGCCCATTTTTCTGATCCAGATATATCCATGATGCATCTCTCCTTGTCTCAAGTGAAGCTTAATTAGCTCTAGGACAGTGGATCTGGCAGAGGCAAGACAGACCCAGGACTTAGGGGTCATAGCTGTTCAATGTAGTCAGAAAAATAACGTCATGGTTTTGGAAGGGTATTTCTCAATTTAGTTCTCCCACTAAAACTTTGCTGCTTGCTCCCCTGCCTTCCTTCAATTGGAAGACCAAAAGGCAAATATCATGGGTGGAGATAAGAAACGGGAATGAGATAAGGAATAGTAACAGCAACAATATTAATAACAAAAGGTATAAGACAAAGAAATTATTTGCACAGAAAGTCCAGCAATACTCACTGGCTCTTCCCAACCATGCTTTCCCCCACCAGAAGGAACCTCTTCTCCTCAGAAGTGAGAGTTCCTTTCTCTGCCCCCAGCAATGATTTGAGGTGGTATCAAATAATATTAGGGTATTGGCCATGCCCACTCTCACTGATCTCTGCCAAAACCAGAACAGGAACCAAATCAAAGATTTTACTTTCATGTAGGCTTGGAAGGTACTTAAACAGGTATTAAAGCAATCAAGTTAAAGAACATGGAGTAGATTATTTCCCCTTGTTTCAGCAGCAGTCCTGCAGCTGCTTTCCACAGCGAAATGGACTGGACTTCTATTCATCCAAGCCATGAGACAGAAGACTCAAAGTTTCA
Source organism: Agelaius tricolor (assembly GCF_023055355.1). NCBI lineage: Eukaryota > Metazoa > Chordata > Aves > Passeriformes > Icteridae > Agelaius > Agelaius tricolor. The sequence continues at coordinate 18,906,393 of NW_027269278.1, forward strand.
TTAGGCCACAAAGATCAGTGATGCCACTCTGCTGACACCTTCACTGCCTTTCAGTGCTGTGGAACACAGAACACGAACCAGTAGGTTCTTATTTTAATCATTCCTGTGGGTTCTTATTTTAATCACTCCTGTATATTATCTCCTCTTTGCTTGTGAGAGAGATGGGCACATGGCAGGGCAGCAGCACAGGGCCTGTTTACTTTACATCTTATCAGCAGCATTATCTGCTTTAGAGACTACCAGGAAAGACTGAGGTACAAGCTGCTCCTACTGAGTCAACAGTATGCCCAGGCAGCCAGGAGGGCCAACCATGTCCTGGGGTGCATCGAGCAAAACATTGCCAGCCAGTCAAGGGAGGTGATTGTCCTCCTTTACTCTGCACTGGTGCAACCCCACCTTGAGTATTGTGTGCAGTTTTGGGCACCACAATATTAAGAAGACATTAAGCTACTAGAGACCATCCAAAGGAGGCCACGAGGGTAGAGAAGGGACTGGAGGGGAAGCTTATGAGGTACAGCTCAGGTCACTTGGTTTGTTCAACCAGGAGGAGACTGAGGGGAGACCTCATTGCAGTCTTCAACATTCTTATGAGGGGCAGCAGAGGGGCAGGTGCCAATCACTTCACTCTCGTGACCAGTGACAGGATTCGAAGAAAAGGCATGGAGCTGAGTCGTGGAGCTTCGGGTTGGGTATCAGGGAAAGGTTTTTCACCCAAAGAGCAGTTGAGCACTGGAACAGGCTCCCCAGAACAGTGGTCACAGCGCCAAGCACCTGAGTTCAAGAAGTGTTTGAACGTTGTTCGCAGGCACATCATGGGATCCTTGGCACGTCCTGTGCAGGGCCAGAAGTCGGACTTGATGATTGTGATGGGTCTCTTCCAACTAAGCAAATGCTATTATTCTATGATTCTGATACATAGCAGGACTTTGGACCACTGCACAGAGTAGCTGTACCCAGATAGATGAGGCTTTCTTTACTAATTTTGCCCCTGGCAACAGGGTTTCTAGGATTTCCAATTTCATTGTCTGTCCTCAGGAAAATCCTCTCTTGCCTCCTATTCCTTCTGTTTTTTTAAAGCATCCAACAAAGTACTTGCCTGAAGAGCTATCAGCAAGAGTGTTGACAGTTGAGGAGGATACCTGAATGCACTCAGGGAGATTTTAACTGAGGTTTTTTATACAGACATGAAGGTCAGCCAGCATAAATGTAAAGGGAGACTCTCTGGGCCATAGGCAATTGTGCTCCAGAAGACTAGGGCTGCTTCGGTAATGTGTTAGAAGGCTTGCCTCTGAGGTTTGGCATGCAAGCCAAATGGGTAAAACTACCCAGTTTTTTTAGTAGCCACATATAGCACAGACACTGAATTAATTTTTGACAAACTGTTGGAAACAAGTAGTAGTCTCACAGATTGCCACAAACAACTTACATGCGCCAGATTATTTTTTAATTACAGGCAAATTAATGAATTCATATTCCTTAGCCTATTCTCTTGTCTCTTTCCACACAGGTGGGTTTTTGCCTCTTCCAGGTTCCTGGTATCAGAGCCACTCTTCATGGTTTTGTCACTATTTCAACCAGTTCATGAAATAACCTGAGATATTTAAGGGTCATCTAACCCAGTGGGCCTTGAAACACATTTTTCTAAGCACTCGATCTTTGCCAAACATACTTACCTTGCTAGTATTAAACTGCTTGAGTGAGTGTCAGCACAGGCAGCCAGCAGTCAGGAGAGCCACAAACCCATGGCTAAACCCCAAAGAGTAATTTATTTCCCTTCTTTTGCTACCTGGGAAATTCCCACAGCAAATCCTTAGCAGAGGCACACAAGGGGAGACATAGGTGCCATTAAACTGGAGTCATGCCAGAGGATCACTGGAGTGTTCACATCTGTTTAGTAAGGATTATTTCCAGCTTCGTGTTTACAATCCTCCTCTGCAGACAGTCATCTATTTTTAACCCATTTGTACCGACACATAGTCGCCAGCTGGCAGTTCCAATTGTCACGTTGCTTTTTGTCCACCGAACTCCAACACAGAGCACACAGATTTGTTAAAACATACCATGGCTTATCTGAATAGAATGTGGGAGGTATTTCAGAAAAGGACCGTGTGAAAGTAGATCAACCGTATGAACTTCACATCAGGTACCAGGAACATTTGTGTAATAAATAGCTTTAATTTGTTCCTCAATAAACCGCACAGAACTTGCTTAGTAACGTCCTTGTCATGATTTATGTAGTGGATTCTCGGGATGAGCGGGTATTGCAGCGCTGATCCGCTCCCAGAAGCACGGGACAAGTGCAGGAGACCCGGCTGCAATAGTGGCAAAACAGAAGCAGAGCCGATTTGAATGACTCCCTCTTTGTCTCATGCACAGAGAGCTTTCTAGGGAAGACCTGCAGCTACATCCCAGGATCCACCTCCCAGCTTTTTGTAAGCACCCTCCTGGTCCACTCCCTGCAGCCCCAGCCGGCCCGAAGCCGGCTCTGACCCGGGAGTACCGAGCGAGCCCGGCCCGGCCCGGCCCCGCTCCGCTCCCTTCGCACGCCCACAGTCCGCGGACCGGAAGCGGAAGCGCGCAGCGCCTCGGTGGCGGCGATGCCGCTCGCGTGGGCCCAGCCCGCGTCTTTCCGGTTCCGCCGGAGCGGCGCGGGCGGCGAGTGACGGGTCCCGGGTCCTTCCGCGGCGCCGAGGGCGGCGCGGCCCCGCCCGGCCCATGGACCGGCACAAAGTGAAGCGGCAGCGTCTGGACCGGATCTGTGAAGGTGAGGCGGGGCGGGCGCCTCTCGGCAGCAGCGGGCGGCGGGCAGCGGCACCTGCCCCCCCGGGGACCCGCTGCGCGCCTGTGGGGCTGAGCGTCCGCCTGGCCGGCGGCGAGCAGGGCCCCGCCGCACGCGGAGGCGCTGCCTACGGCCTTCTGGGAAGGGCCGGATGCTGTTGACTGTCGGAGGTTCTGTGGACGTACAAGTTCTGCTCACTTAAGGGGGAAATATTATCTGGGCATGCTGGGATGGAGGGAGGGCCGGTCACTGGGGAGGAGGTATGAAGCGACTTTGTCACTTGTTTCAGGAGCCAGGAGTAACACGGCATGCTGCTGAGCAGATCACCTCTCATATATTATTATTGATAATGCATGTTTTATTTTCCTTCATCTAAGTGGTGGTTGTGCTTTTTTTCTCAGCGTCTTTTCCCTGTGTTTTGTATTCATGTCTTTTGCTTTGCCTAATCTGTTCCTAAATGCTATTAGCAACTTGTTGGACTAGCAGATGAGGGTTCTAGAATTCTTGTCTGTTATGTAATCACTCCTGCTGACTTTCTTAATAGGCATACGGCCTCCTATTGTGAATGGCCCAATGCCAGCACGGCCACTGGTTGCACTCCTGGATGGACGAGATTGCACTGTGGAGATGCCCATCTTGAAGGATGTTGCTACAGTGGCATTTTGTGATGCTCAGTCAACTCAGGAAATCCATGAAAAGGTGGGCAAGAAGATGTGCAAGATTCAGAAGTAGAACTTTGCCTCTTAGGTAACCAAACCAGATATTGATTTGGACTGGTTTTTGTTATAGGTGCTGAATGAGGCAGTAGGAGCTCTGATGTATCACACCATTACCCTTTCTCGTCAGGATCTGGAGAAATTCAAAGCCCTCAGGGTCATTGTGCGTATTGGCAGTGGCTATGACAATGTTGACATCAAATCCGCTGCAGAATTAGGTATGATGACACTGTTAGGTGTCTGTTGTGATCAGAACTGAATGTGAAATTGAACACTGCACATCTTTTTGTGCTTTGTGAGTTGAGTGCGTTTAAAAACTTCTATGTACAAAGATTTGGAGCTGCTCAGCATCAGGTATCTTTAGGAAGCTGACCAATAGAGGGGCTGCTAGGTGGCTTAAAAGAAAGATTCTCAGTTTTCAGATTGCTCTGCTATTGATGTTGATGTCTTTGTTGTTGTTTGGGATTCAGGAATCTGAATATGGTGTCTAGCTAACTTTTGGTGAGATGACTTTGGCCTTTTTGTGACCCCTGAGCAAACTGTTGTCTGAAAAAAGCTGCTTGCAAATGCTGATGCAGGATAAACTCATTGTAAATGCTTCATGAGTTTTCTTCTTAATTTTGCATATGCAAATAGGTTCTGATACAAAACTTTATTAGTTATCCCTTTAGAATCCTAGGCACGTGAAAAGTGTCTGGATAAGGTGACGAGATGATGTTATTTACTAGACAGATGGTAGTGAGACTTCTGGACCTTTTAGTCTCATAGGTGAGATGTATCACTCAAGTATCCTTCCCCTTCTTTTTTAAGTCTTACAGGTGTAAGGGATTCTAAAGCTTCCTTAATCTAATGCAGGTCTTGTTAAGGTTAAATCAAATACAGGTATTAGTATATAAAATTGAAATAGGCAAGCATTGCAATTTTCAGATCTGTAAGAACAGGTGAATTTCTAATAAATGAAGAGTGTGTATTGGGCTAGTGCTTGAATTAGGTCAAAAGAACCTTTTCATTTGGATGATTCAAAGGAATAGTCTCAAGAGTTCCTGTCAAGGTCCTTGGCTTTCATCCAGCCATATTTGTGCTGAATTTGGAACCTAACCTAGTCTTAATGCTTCTCTACTTAAGGTCACCATCCATGTCTTTGATTCATTCAGATTCAAAGATTTCCCTTTTCCTCCACTGCACACTCATTAATCCAAGGTGAAATGAGTCAAAATTCCTTCACTATCAGACCGTTGCTTGCCACTTTTGCTGTGGAGTGACAGTGTGATGACCCTTACATGTGGCCAGATTTGCTTTTTAATAGGCAATTAATGGTTATTTTCATGCTTAGCCTGATCTTTTTATTCATTCAGAGGTAAGATACTGTTCCTTGTGTGTTCTGAATCTTCAGACCAAAGGGCTGTTGTCTGTGTTTGTGGTTTATTACATTTAGGTATAATACTGTATGTTAAAACAATCTGTGTCTGACTGTGTAACAGATGAATGCATGGAGCTTGACTAGAGTTGAATGAGATGGCAACCAGTGAGATTAAGAGAAACTGTTTTTTTCTATTAGCCCTACTCATGTCCTCTGAGTTGTCTGTGTGGCATTATGGCAAAATTGGAAATAGTTTGATAGAGAAAAACAGTCGGATATCTGGGGTTGTCTGTGGCCATTGCTCTCCTAATTTTAATGGGAAAGCATGGTCTGAGTTTAGCCTCTGACTAGGCTTATGAAACAATGATGCCTTCAACCATTGCCTAGATTTTGTTTCCAGTTTTTGGCTAGGTGGTGGACTTTTGAGGTAGAAGCGTTGCCTTGGTTTGTCAAGTGACTAGGGTTATATTTGGGAATAGACCATTTTTCCATCTAATTATTTTTATTTCTTTGCTGCTTTGTCAAACGAAGGATAGCAGTAATGAAATTGTATGTTTCCAGCCTCCCCCCTCCTATTTTTTTTTCATAGATTGCCCAGAACTTCAACCAGATTTTGATACAGAGTTCCATCTTTCCCTTTCTGATAGTAATTTATGCTTCTAGGACTTCAATTCTGTTTGCATTACTAATTTACTTGATAGTTGTAGCCATGGGTTTTATGGTCCTTGTGTTTGTATGTTATTCTAGAGTGGGAGTGTTATGTGTTGTTATTTTTAAGCTTAACTTCAAGTGGATTTAGAGAAGCTCCTGGGACTTCTGTCTTCATTTAATTAGTTAGTTACTTATTGTTTCTCCTGGGGAGGCTGACGCTTGCAGTGAGCATCTGGACCATGAGGCATGAGGAGCTCAGCCATTTGTCTCAATTCTTCTACAGAATGCCTGTTAATTTGTCAGGAGTATCTGTGGAAGGAGTGCATCTTTTTGAATGCAGGTCTTCTAAAACAGTTAGTTGCTTGTATCACTTGTATGGCCCAGTTTTCTCATTTCAGTTTGTTTGTTTTTCTGCTGTGTGTTAATCAAATACATATTTATAAGGAAGGAATGGTATTTCCTGGGGGAAATCCTGGGGGACTGAAAAGATGGCTGATCATCTGTGTTGTTGTAGAATGAGGTTCTGAAATGAATCCTGTGTTTCTTGAGTTCTGGAGTACTCACTTATCTTTCGGCATTTGTGCTTAAAGTGCTTTATGTTGGTTTAGGACTGTGATGCTAAAAATCTTATATGACCTCTCTGGCTTTGCAGGCATTGCTGTTTGCAACATCCCTTCCTCTTCAGTAGAGGAGACTGCTGACTCTACCCTCTGCCACATCTTGAACCTCTATCGCCGTGTTACTTGGCTACATCAGGCTCTGCGGGAAGGGAATCGAGCCTCAAGCGTAGAACAGATTCGAGAGGTAGCTGGAGGTGCTGTGCGTATCCGTGGGGAGACTTTGGGCATCATTGGACTCGGTAAGTGATGGGAATTGTTAGACTGAAAAAAGAACTGTGAACGTTTTTGGGAAGCTGAGAGTCACATACTGAGAAAAGTGATAATTCTACAATTGTTCTTTGTGAAACACACTGACTCCTAAGGAATGCTAGTGCCCTATTCTGGATATCTTCAAGAGCTGGGTATATGTCCAGGGATTGGTTACTCTTTTTTTGATTCCAGATGGTTAGAAGAATTGGAACATTTATACAGCTCTTCTCAGTGACTGTTTCCCTCTGTGCTAAGTACTGTGTCAGTAGCAAAACTGCCTGAAAGGTGGCTACCAATTCCTTCTCCAAGTTCTTGTAGCCAGATTATTATCTCTCTCTCAGAGTCTAGATTTGGTTTGAAAACAGAACTGCTTCTTGACTACACTCTGGCTATTGCATGGGGAAGAACTAGAATTAGCTACATAGGAGCAGCACTGAATAGCCTCCTCTGGATCCCTATGGCAATCCTAGGGGTTTCCAGGGCTGCAGTACCTTGGGCCCTGGTAGTAGACTTCAGTGTACGCTCCCAGTCTACCCCAGTATCTTGTCTTTAAAGTTTGTTTTACCTTTCCTTGATGATTGTGGGTTTTCTTTTGTGAAGGCCGAGTTGGACAGGCAGTGGCTCTGCGAGCCAAGTCCTTTGGCTTCAACGTGATTTTCTATGATCCCTATCTGCCGGATGGAGTGGAGCGATCCTTGGGTTTACAACGAGTAGGAACCCTGCAGGATCTACTAATGCACAGCGATTGCATCACATTGCACTGCAGCCTGAATGAACATAACCATCACCTCATCAATGACTTCACTATTAAACAGGTGCAGCAGGAGCTTGATTTCCCCCACAGAGCACTGTGGAAATGAATGCAAACCAAAACTGCTGCTTTCACAGAGGCTGAGAGCGTGTGAATCCTGCTGCCTCTGTTGTGTGCCTCCTGCTGCCTTTGGAGGCTTGGGAGCGTGTGGATCTGGGTGCCTGTGCTTTGTGCTGTATAGAATTTTATGTTAAGAGAAGAATAGGATTGGCTCTTCTTGCAAAGTAGTTTCCTTTATAAAGAATATTTTAGGTGATTCCATAATTTCAAATTATCTTTAAAATAATTTACTGCACTGGTTAGAGATAGATGTGGCATGGCTGGGACTGTGTACATTGTTTTACACAGTGCTGCCAAAGCCTCTCTGCCCAAGCCCACTGCAAAGCCAGTCTCAGGCTAAGCAGTCTATGAATGCTTTCCAGTGCTATTATGAGAGACATTTGGACGTTGTAGTCCAGTTTTGTGTAGCTGGATACTTGAGTCATGGTTCCTGTCCTCTTTTTTTTTTTTTTTTTTTTTTTTTTTTTTAATATGTAGTAGGATGAATATGGAGTGCAGAACTTGAGAGTTCCACTTTTGCCCTTGTTGTCTTATGGTTTTGTTTGTTGTTTTTTAGAGCAAATTTCTCAAGCATTGCTTGCAGGCATTTCCCCTGTGGAAGCTTTGCAGTGAAAGCACTCCTAGTTCCTCCAGACCTCATCTAGTCACTGCAGACTCCTGCTCATTTCCAGTAGATTTCCCAAGATTCACTTAGCTTCCATGAAAAGTCTCATTCTCAATGCATGTACTATTTTTCTTCTTTCAGATGCGTCAGGGCTGCTTCTTAGTGAACACAGCCCGGGGAGGGCTGGTAGATGAGAAAGCCTTAGCACAAGCCTTGAAAGAGGGGAGAATCAGAGGAACAGCATTGGATGTGCATGAGTCTGAGCCTTTCAGGTAATGTTGTACCTGCATGCCTGCTGCTGTCTGGTGGTTCACCTAAACTGGATGGTTCTTTTGGCGGTTTGGTGGGTTTGGGGTTTTTTTGTGGTTTTTGTTGTTATTTGGCTTACAGATGGGGTTATCACTTCTGGACAAAAACCTTCTTCTTCCCCCCAGTTTTGCTCAGGGGCCGTTAAAAGATGCACCCAATGTTATCTGCACCCCTCACACTGCTTGGTACAGTGAACAGGCTTCCATTGAATCCAGAGAAGATGCAGCTAAAGAGATCCGTAGAGCTATTACAGGTAATGAAGAAGATTTGCAGCTGCTGCTGAATTTTGTTAGTTCACTGCAAGGATTATGCTGATTGCTCTGAAAACTTAGACTCATTAAGTGGTTTCTGGGACTGGAGTGTAAGTTGATAATTGTATCTTTGGCTTCTGAGAATTCTTGTACCTAGTGCCAGAGTGGCTCTTTCCCTGGAAAAGCCTTTTTACCCACATCTTCCAAATCCTTTGCAATAATTCCTTTGACAGTTTTACTGTATGTTTTTTTCCTTGAGTAGTACATGTTGTCTCTTGAAAAAGGTGAGACTTGGCAGTTGCAGTTTGTGGCAATAATTTTTACCTGATCACAGAAGTGGGAGGAAAAGATCAGTTTCTTGCCATCCCCAGACACCAGATGATTAGAGGAGAGTCTCCCATATCCAGTGTGTCCTGTGGAAGTGGATGAAAAGATTTTGCGCTTTTCCTTTCTACTTTCCTTTGTAAATGCTGCAGGGAACAAGTCTCTCCTACCTGTTTTCTGGTTTTTTTTGTCATTCTTGGTGCCCTTGCAGGTCATATACCTGACGCTTTGAGAAACTGTGTTAATAAGGAGTACTTGCTGTTAGCAGCTCAGTGGTCCAATATTGATCCTGCAACTGTCCACCCAGAACTCAACGGAGCTGCAGCTTACAGGTGAGATACATAGGTTATCCAAGCATATCTTCCTGCTGAAGTAGGCCAGGGTGTTTGAGAACTGCTTGTACCTGCAAACAGGTATGTCTCTGTTCCTGTACACTCTATATGAGTTCTTTCCCCAAACTTAACAGTAGCACTTCTAAAGGTGTATGAGTATTTAACATGTACTTGGTCATACTGAGTTCCAGCTGCATATTGGTCAGTATTTCCAAATCCTTGGAAGACATGCCCAAGAGATACCTTAATATAAGAAAGCCTGCTGAATGTCCTAAAAAAGGTCTGCAGCTCTACATTAGAAGTTGTGCATAGTATTAGGCCTGTATAAAAACAAAGCACAGTTCTTACATGTAGCCCAGATACGGACTATTACTGAGTCACTGTTCCAGTGGATTTGTTCAGTAGTCTAAACAGAGTGCATTTGAGTTTATCTGTTACAAACCTGTAAAGTGATTGTGGACAGGTTGCTTCCCTTCTGTTTGTCTCCCATCTGCAAAGGTAGGAAATATATTTTCCTTCCTTCTATGAGAGATCTAGAGAAGTTGAGATGTATAGGAGAGGGCATAGGGAAGCAGAATGGAAGTGATGGAAGAATAGTTAATTAGCAATTCATGACTGTCACTCTCCAATTTTTCATCTTGCATCTAGCTGTTTTATTAGTTCAGCCTCTTAATTTTTCTGTCTTGGAGCCCAGTGAAGGATAACTGCAGCTTACACCCTTCCTGCTGATGGGGAGGGAATTCCTAGGCCTCCAGGTGCCTTCATAGAGTGCCTCACAATATTTTCAACTGGAGATAAATTTTGTATCTGTTTTCAAATGCTTAGTATGTGACCTCAAACTGTCTGGGTCTGTCTGCAAACAGGTGTCATTTGGCATTAGGATACCACTGCTACTCCTCAGTTCTGGAGACTTTTCCTGTGTTCTATCTCAGAGTGTTTCTGTTAGAAAGAGGGATTTGTTTTCAGCACGTCTGAGGGCATGGCTCCTTTTCCTTTGAATAACTCTGTTGGACAAGCTTGTAATTTCTATGTTTTTGTTGGTTTTAGGTTTCCTCCAGGAGTAGTGGGAGTAGCCAACCCTGGGCTACCAGAACCACCAGTAGTGGAAGGGATTGTAGCTCATGGGATCCCTCCTGTTTCTCACTCTGCACCACGTACTCCTTCCCCAGGAGAGACAAGCAAACTGGATGCAGACAGAGAGATTCCTGCTGACCAATAGCAGCGTGTTTCTCTCCTCTCCTTTGGCAGCAGAAAAAGTAGGAGGACATCTCCTCCTAGGACCTTTTTAACACCCTACAGACACTGTTTCCTGTTCACATGGGACAGGAGAATGCATTTCCTTGCCGACAGACTTTAGCTCTTGCCTTTATTTTGTAACCTTTTAGTTATAATTTCTTGATGAATCTTTCTCCTTCTCTGGGGCATGGCAGCAGTGACCTTGCCTCCCATTGGCTTAATGAATCAGTTCTCCCATGTATCTGCTTCAGTTGTCTGTGACAGGGAACTGTCTTTGTGTGCTTGAAAATGGAAGTGAAGCCACCTGATCAGGGATGGTCCTTGGTGGTTCAAACTTAAGTGCACACTTTTCAGTTGTGACTTGTAGCTTAAATTTAATTTGGCTGAACCTCTTTTAAGTGTAGCCATGGGGAATATTAGAAAAAAATATTAGTGAATTGGAGAAGTTGTGATTATTGTCTTTATTATGCCCTTGATAAAAGGCAGCCAGGCTAAGCTCTCTGTGTTACTTTGCTTGTTTTAATTAACGTTTCCTGTGAGAACAGGCATAGTGCAGGCACTGTTAATTCTTGACCATACACAGTTTTCTCTATGCAGTTCTAGGCCTGAAGTTAAAAGTAGCACTGTCAAAGCCAGCCTTTTAAATAGTTTGGAAGGGATTAAAATGTATTTTGGTGGCAACCATGTTTGTGAGGCTTCAGAATTTTTCACCCTGGAGTCTATAACTTGGAGAAGGTAAGAAAATGCTGAAATACGAAAAGCGTGCACTGAGAGACAGCAAGTAGCAATAATGTGCAGCTGCAGTTGCTGGTTCTTCACACAAAGTACCTCGTAGTCTATGGCAGTGTTTATCCACAAGGGATCCATCACACTAGAATTCTAAGCTTTAAGATACAGATTTTTTTTTTTCTTTTTGCATAATTGCATCAGCTAGAAGTAACATCCCACTTGTCTGTACTGGTAGAGAAGGCAGCTTTTAACAGTCAGGATAAAGTTTACCACCCAGAAGGTGGCTAACCACTGGAATAGACTCCCCAAGGAGGCTAGCACAGCACCAAGCCTATCTGAGTTCAAAAAGTGTTTGGACAATGCTTGTGGGTACATTGTGGGATTCTTGGGGTGTCTTGTGCAAGGCCAGGAGATGAACTCCATGATCCTGATGGCTCCCTTCCAACTCAGCATAGTCTATAATTTTGTGATATACTGCATCTCTATAGCAGGGCAGGGCAGCAGGGCAGCACAAGACAGCAGTTTGTTTTACATGAATAGGCTTTGTGATACTAAAAGGGGAATTAATACTTGCAGTTTTTCACCTGAAGCCAAGGCAGGATTGTTGCTGGCAAGTCTTCTTCATTTCACAAATGACTGAATATGAATCGCTTCTTTAAGGGGTGTGGAGTCTTCAGCAAAGAGGTTCCACAGGAGAATATTTTTCTTTAATTTCACATCTTCCTTTAATTTCATCTTGTTACACTTCAGTTATAGTCTTTCCACGCGCAAGATGTAACAATATCTGATTGATTTGTTTATGTTGTTTGGATATATTAAAGTAGGTGCTGTATGGGAGGCATACCCTATGTGTGGGTTTCTTTGCCTCCCTTGATTATTCTCTCTGTTGTGTGTCTGTGACTGGAAGCTGAACAGATGAGAACAGACTGGTAAAAGAACTTGAAGTATGGACAAAATCTTCTGTTTAGGCTGTTTAGTTTAGGAAGGTAAGGAAAGCTTTCAGAATAACTAAGTTCTCAGATTTTTTTTCTGGTTTAAATTTTTTTTCCAATACTGCCTTCTCTATAGTGACTTACTACTAATACAGTGATTCATTCCTTTCTCCTCCCCTTCTCCACTCCTCTCAGAAATTCAAGAAAGGAAAATAGTCAAGAAGTAAACTTCAGGTGTTTTCTTACAAATTTTACACTTGAGCTGTTTAGTATTACTGAGATAATACTAGTTTTCTAGTGCTGAGTGTCTTTTTTTGATAAGGTATTTGTCTCAGTGAAGATTCTTGGCTTCTATGTTTTTGTGGATGATTCTGATTCTACTTCAAATTCATATACCTCCTTGGCTGCTCAGGTCTAGCAGATCAGACTGAGACTGGTGGTAGGCATGAGTTACAGGAGAACTTTTTCTGAACAAAAGCCTGGAGCTCAGAAGCCCATTGATTGCAGGTGTACCTAAAATACTCAGCACTCTCCTGAATTCTCTAATCTCTAGAAAATGAAGATTTCACAAGCTGCTGGCTCAGAAAGGTCTTCTGACAGGCAGGTGTGGAAAAGTTTTCAGAGAGCTCATCTTCTATTACCACATTAGGGAAACAGTCTGTCAATAACTACTCTTTATTTGCTGCTGAAAATTCCTGCCCTGCTTAGGGGTTCAGGACTGAGAGTATTTTGTGGTAAGGGGCTTCTAGTTACGAGCTTTGAGGATCAGAGTACATTGACCTTGTCTTTTCTAGAGCACAATGCAAGATAGATTTATTTTTTTAGAAGAGGCAATTTATTTTTTTTTCTTTGTTACTGCAAGTATCTCTATAGACAGTCAAATAACTGAGCAGAGAAAGAGTAGAAAAATTTCATTTGGGGGAAACATGAGTTTCTCAGTTCGTATTTTTGGTGGCTAGATACACTAGTGATTAGTAAACATAGGAATTAAATGATTGATGATGTAAGAAATATTTCCAGTTATGGGTACCAAGGAGTTGAACCTGACAGCATTGATAGTGGCTCTGTTCTATCCAACACAATGTACACTTGTTATTGGATATGATGGTAATTTTCCTCTTGGTTAAAGCCACAGCAGAAAATGTTGAGGTAAAAATGAACAGAACCCTCGTCTTGTCCTCAAAGAAGGACTCTCTTTGCATTTATAGGATTACTCTGCTTGTGTGCTGTTTGTACCTCTGCTGACAGCCTGAAGCTATTATCACCAGACAAAGGCTGTTCTGAATGGATAGCTCAAAGAAAAATTTACTGGTACTAAAGCATCCTGAGGTCTTCTTTCCCCGAGTGCCAAGTACTTTGTCAGCACTCTTTGTTTTGTGATACACTGAACTTGCAGCTCCCCCTTCCAAGCTTAGTGCAGTATACAGAAATGGAGTGACTTTTTTTTAATGCCTTCTTTCAGAACTAGTGCAGAGCTTTAATCCCAAAGAACAGGAGTCTCCCAGGGTGAGGCAGGCGTTCCCTAGCCGCACTAATCTGCTTACAGGAGGTGCTCACACTATCCCAAGGTACATTCTGTTTGTCAGGGTCACTGCTGCTGACCAGCTTTTTTTATAGAGGACTCAGAGTTTCAGAAATATATTTTTGTAGACAATGATTAAACTGTGAAACATTGAAATAAAGCATGTAAACAAAAATTTACAGCACTGTCCTCTGTACAGATGTTTTCCTCACTTCAGTTCTCTCCTGGCTCATTAGAAAATGTTTGATTACTGATCTTGGATATATTTTAATAAAGTTCTCCAAAGAACATGGCTGCTGTCTATGGAAGGGGTAGCCTTAGATACAGTATTGAAAAGGAGGGTTGAAAACCTGTACGGGTGAGTGTCCGCATCTCAAATTATTTAAATTCCACAAAATCGGTCCCTGGATCAGCCACTCTGGAAAGTTACTTTCTTTGTATGCTGTAGCATTGACCATCACTCAAGGCTGTGCAGGTGGCAGTCTGGAGAAGAAGCCATGTTCAGTGCCTAAGGGACACCTTTGGATGTAGGGTGCTGGTTACTTACCTGATTTCTCACAAGCTGAAATTGTGATATCTGTTTTGCAGCCATTTAAGTATGTAGTTTAGCAGCAGTAGCTGTCTTTACCCTTTCACAGTAAAATAGTATTGGAAATTAACACACAGCTTATGAAACTAATTTTTCTAACTTGTAGTAGAGGTTGGTGCAACAGAATTAGCATAGAAAAGTTGTTAGGTATTTTTAAAATTGAATTTAATTCATGTTTTATGACCTATGCTGTCTGGGTCAATTATTAATGACACTTAGGAAACCCCTGGTACTGGTGAATTTTATCACTGTTGGCCCACCTGGTGCTGTATGCCATTGGAATATCCAGCACCATGCTTGGGAGATGGGAAATGCTGGTCTGCTTTATCACAGCAATGGGAGTCTGAACTGCTGGAATGGGAAGGGGCATAGGAGCACTTGGAATCTTTCACATGGTGGTACTATTTGTGGTAAACAGCTGATAATATTACTGTTTCAGTAAAGAAACTGAAGGAACACATGAGGACAAAGACTGGTCTTTAAAGAATGTAGCACTGATCTTGGATTTACCATGGCACTCACTTAGATGTAAGACATAATGGCTCTGCTACCATTCAGTAATGTTTCATGAAAGTACTGTACTTAAAAACAGGGGAGGGGAGTTAGTAAATCTAATGGTGTGTAGTAAATCAAAACTGAGAGATGCTGTACAGCACAGGAGGAGAGCACAGAGTGCTAGTGCCACTGATACTTTGAAGTTTTGTGTAGTTGTTCAACTGGTATTGGGCATTGCCTTACCCATGTTCCAGTCAGTACATTGCATCCCTTTAACTAGAAAGTAACAAAGAGGAAATGTCATCCGCTTAAAACAACTGGGCACAATCATTTGAATAAATGGAAGTGAAAGCAAGCAAGTTGTCTTTGCTGTTGCTAATTCAGTGTCAAATGGGACTCTGCCAGAGTGAAGAAACAATACGTGCAAAAGAGCAACCTACTTTCACGAGAGTATCCTTGTGCTGGTATGGAGTATAGCATCTGCTCCTCATTACAGTTTCTAGCACTGCTACTGTGCCTTTACTGCAAAAGCAGAAACAGATATAAAACCACATATCATTTTTCTAACTATAGGATGCTTAAGTATTTTGTGGTTCATGTTGAAAAGGGGCAGGTTTAGGACATTGAGCTGTGCTACATGATAACTGTTCAGATTTATGAGCTAATCATGACAGCTGAATTCATTCATCTACTGATTTTGTATCTTAATTACTTCCTAAATGCACCTGCTTTCCAAAATCTGCCTCGCTGGAAAGTGAAGCACCCCGCTCTGTGCGGTGCTGCCGGTCCTCTGGGGCCGGCAGCAGTTCCTCATGCTATCTGTGGGATCCTGCCTGAGACGCGGGTAGTGGTTCTCCTATGTGTTTACATCAAAATTTAGGTTAAAACTCCTTCATTTCTGCGATAATTCCAGGTTTTGAATTTGGCGGTCGTGTGGGATTCTGCCTAGGCAAGCCCTACGCCCGCCGACCGGCCCTCCCGCTCCGCAACGAGGCCCGTCCCTCCCGACGGCCCCTCGGACCGCCCGGGTCCCGCCCGTCCCGCGCGGGGCCTTGTGGGGCCGGGTCGATCGCGCAGTGCACGCCGGGACGGCGGCGGGCGGCGCTCGGGCCCAGCGCGGGGCAGGAGCCTCTCGGTGCCTCGGGCGGCGGCTGCGGCCGGAGCGCTCGGGCGGCGGTGGCGGCGGCTCTGCCCGGCGGGGATGGCGGACGCGGCGGCCTCTCCCGTGGGAAAGCGGCTTCTGCTGCTGCTGGCGGCGGGGCCGGGCGAAGGCGAGACGGCGGGGTCGGAGCCGGGGCCTGCGCTGCCCGCACGGGCCTGGCGGAGCGGCACCGTGAGGGCCATGAGCGGAGCGGTGCCCCAGGACCTGGCGGTGAGGCCCGGGGCGGGAGTGGGGTGCACAGTACCGTGGACGGGGCCGCGGGTCGAGCCTCCCGCGAGGGCCGCGGACGGGCCGGGCTAGACTGGGGGCGGGCGGGGTGCTGCGGCCGAACTGTGCCGGCGGCCCGAGCCCTCCTGCAGCGCCGGGCCCGCCGGACGCGCTCCGGGGCTGGAAGCGGCGGGTCCAGCCTGCGACGAGCGCAGCGGCGGAGTGACCGGGCAGATATATGAGGGGTCCGGTACCGCCGGTACGGTGGTTGGAAGTAACATAGGTGTAAAACAAATACGTCTGGGACATTTCTGGTGCTGATGGATATGTATGTATATAACCTCAAAGCGTTGTTTTGGGGTTTTTTAGGTTGTTTCGTTTTGTTTTTCCGCCGGGAAGATGTTAAGTATTCTCGATTACCGTGAATTATATATGAAAATACATATTGAGGGCTGACTTTTGAGTCAGGCTCATCCATTTGATTTTTTCTCAGGTTTTGTATTTAGTTGTAGGAATTTGGGCTTCATGTAATGTATTTAAGCACTCTAGCATTTGTCTGGTTTATTTCTAGTATAGCTCAGTGAAACGTTTGGGTGGAGATCCTAAAAAGAGCTCTTGAAATGTATTGGTGGAGTGTCTCTTTGCATGTGTCAGTTCTGCAGGCACTTGTTTTAAGTGCTGGCATGCTTTGGAGGGCTGTGTCTGATTTAGTGTCCCATGGTAGTAGGAATGATGTTCTGTGTTTGTGAAGAGTTTTAGTTCTCTTTATGATCATTTTTTTAAAAATTAGTAGTTACCATAAGTTCTTTGGCCTTGTTTGCAGAGTTCTAAATTTGAGCTGTTACCTTGACCTCTGTCCTCTAGTGATACTGCTTTCTTGTCCTTGTTCTAGAACTTCACCTATGGCTGTCAGTAGAAAGCAGTGTGCTAGGTTTGGCTCTGCAAATCGGGTGGGCCTGGCACCCTTTGTCTGCAGTTGAGAGCTGCGGTTGTGTACTCTAGCTGCTTCTAACTTGTTCAAGGAGGAGGAAGGAAAAGCCCATGCATAAAGCGTTTCTTCAAAAGGGAAATGTGTCAGGTGTTTGAAACTATCTGAATTATGAAAGTGTGTCGGGGCTAAGATCCAGCTGAAGAGCTGCTCTTGTAGCAGACTGCATTGGACATGTGTGTCATCAGTAGTCTTGCATTTTCATTGGTGTGTGAATTCATTACCTTCATTCAGCACTGCAGTTCTCTCCCCAGCTCCTTTCATCAGTAGCCTTCCACTTAATACTGTTTCAGGGGTGTAGCTGTCTCTAAACAGCGTATTCTCAAAAATCTATGCAAGAACTGTAAAATGTGAAATGTGTAAAATAGTCGAGGCAGAATTTAGAGTAATGTGGGACATTTCAGTGTTTTCATGGACTCTTCCATGCATAATGAATGCTGCTGTGACAATGGCAATGATATGCTATTGGAAAAGAGTTCTCTTTAAAGTAATTCTGTCAGAAGTGATGAGTTGGCAGGCACCAAGCAGTCAACCACTGTTTAGGAAATACTCTTCTAAGGTAACAATGTGGACTAGGTGTGATAAAGGCTAGGAAAAATTTATTTTCTACTCTTTGGTCTACATAAGTCTGTCCTTTCTCATAGTATCCTGCAAGGATGGTATCAATTGCTAGCCTGTAGTCTCATGTTGGGCTTATAGAAGTACAAAAGTGCAGTTGAATATCTCCACCTTTCTAGGGCAGAAATCTTGGGAATAGAAAGAAATATAAAATTTAAAAGTATGGGTTTCGTTGTTGGTTTTTGTTTTTTTTTTTCCTGGTAGAGGAAAGCCTCTGAAAGATCTTTGGGTTTTTTCCCCTGTAAAATTTTGGTTACAGAGAGTAGCTCGTAGACCTTCTTACTTTGCTATAATGTGGAGTAACCTAATTGTGGTTAGTCCTCAAAAAAATACACATAAAGGTCAGTCATAGTTGTCGTCCCATATTCAGAGCATCTAGAAGAAATCCTGAGGAAAAATTATGCTGCCATTTGAAAACAGCTTTGCCTCTTCTAAATGGAAACAGGTATTACCCTCCTTCTCAAAATGATGACTAGAACAGGATCATTAAAGACCTGTTGAGCTTTATCTCAGTCTGTTCCTAATATTGTAAAAGTGTGTGCTAATGGGAAAATAACTCAATGTGTCACATGAAGGACAGTACTGCTTTTCTTATGTGGAATAGAAGTATGAGAGATCATTGTTTTAATTGATAGGCAAGCTCTACAATACCATAAAAGTTAGGAGGCCTGGGACACAAAGTGTTGGCAAAATAGCACAAATGTAGTATTAAGAAAGCTATAGACCCACTGAAAATGGAAAGATGTTCAGTCTAATTTCCACTATATTGCTGAAAATTGTTTAATTGGTGGAAGGATATCTTGGAAGGTCTGACACTGTTTCTCAGCAGGGCAGCTTAAGCAGTAATGGAGTTCAAGAATTGATCAAGAGAGTTACTTCATATTCTTCCCTTGGGGTTTGAGCTTTTGAGTCTGGGGGGAGGAATGGGGTAGAGGAGTTAAGTGGTCTCTAGTACTTCTTTTAATACGGTGTATTGGTAAAGCAGAAAGTCGTTTGTCTCTGGTTAGCCTTGTTGCTTCCCAGCGATGGTTACAAAACCCTGTTTTGATATCCAGCTTAAGGTGTTCCTTAACCGATTAGTAATTTTTTGCTGTTCATCTGACATGTTTGATTATATTTGGCAAGTGTGTAAGTTCTGTTGGTGAGAGATTGGAATGTGACTTTTCTAACAGATTATAGCTTCAGTTGTTAGGACATGGAATGAGATTTGAGACCTTAGCATTCTTGCCATGTAATTTCAAATTATTTTAACAGTTGTCCTTTGTGATAGGAAAGAAAAAGATAGAATAGTGATTTAGATTTGTAGTGTGTATAGTGTGGTTTATATTATTACACTTGTAAATAAGGTTATTAAAAATCTAGCAAGTAGGTAATTCTGGGTAATCTCATGCCATCCAAAATATTTGTATTTGTTCAGGGAGTTTAATAACATACAAGACAAGACAAAGCTTCCGATTTAGAATGGGTTTTGCAAACACAAACCTTGCAGGCTGAAGAATTTAGTTCTGTGAATGTCAGTTAACCATACTGATACAGGCTGTCTACTGAAGTGCCAAGTAAGAGTGTTGAGATTCTCTAAAAAATCCTGCTGTGAAAGAGGCTTGCATTGGGTCATCATCTGTATTTTGGGATGAACAATTTTCATGTCTTTAATTTTGTATAGGAAAACACAGCATTTGGAGCCAGTGATGTATGTTTGGGCTTAAATAGTTTTTCATAGGTTAGTGATTGTTAATTTGATTCCTGTAGCTATGTAGATGTATTCTCAGTAATAACATTGCAATACTTACCTGGATTTTTCTTACTAAAAGTGCGATCTCGTTTTCCATAAGGATTGTAGGAATCTTATTTTCTATTAAGTGTCTGAAATGAGATTTTTTTTTTTTTTTTTTTTTTTTGAAAATCAGATCTTTGTGGAATTCGATGGCTGTAACTGGAAACAACATGCGTGGGTGAAAGTCCATGCTGAAGAAGTTATAGTGTTGCTGCTGGAAGGATCATTGGTTTGGGCACCTCGAAATGATCCTGTTATGCTTCAGGGGACTAGAATCTCACAGGCGCAGTGGCCTGCGCTGGTGAGTATTTGACCAGAAGCCCTTAGATCCTCAGAGATTTTCATCACCTCCACTGTGAAGCTCAATGCGTGGATATTGTAGAGGGCACCGTTTTGCAGGTTCAAAAATTGCTTGGGGCATGGACTTTTACTAATACGAGTTCCTTAACTGGTACTTAATAGTGCCTTTGGGAAGGCGTTGGAGAGGCAGTATGCTTCCAGTTCCTACCCCAGAACTTGCTATGACATATTGTACAGAAAAGTGATATTTACTATTTAAAGTTAGTCTGTGAAGAAATGTGTTATATATCTGAAAATATTATTTTTCCCTATTTTAAAACCTTGTGTATGTCAGGGTTTTCTGCATTGTGAGAATAACCCTTTTGGTCTTACGAAGGACTTTCCAGAGCTCTGTATGGTAAAGGCTGTTGAATCAATTGAATAGGCATACCAGAAGGCAATCTTCAGGAAGAGAATGCATGCTGTGCCTGATGTATAAACCATAAATTGGCCACTCCTAATCTAAAAAATCTATTTCTGTTTTGTTGTCAGCATTAACTAACATGACGTGCAAAATTTTCTCATGTTTCTTGATGTGGTTAACCATATTGCTATTTACATGGCAGTTACATGTCATGACACTTAAAAACAAAGCCAGTTTATTTTAGCTAGCATATCTGAATATACCCATTCTGCAAACATCTTGATGAGTAGTATATAGTGAAGAGCATTCCTTATATATTTCTTCTCTTAGTGACTTCTGAAGAGGAACGATCATTATATGTGGGAATCCTTACCTCATTTTTATGCTGTTTAATTTTTATTATTTGCCCCTTTTGTTTCTTTTGTCCTCCCACCAGGCCTTGGACTGCTCGGTATCCTACTCTCTGCTTTTTAATACGTTTTGTACATGGATACATTGAAACATTTTTTCCTGTCAAGGATCATGTGCCTTGGTAGAATTTCAATTTAGTGTTTTGAATGGGCATTCAGGCTCAAAGCACTAAGTTCATCACTGCATCTTTCTCTGAAGATTTCTTTTATTGCGTTTGGTCTAAGGCAGAAGAAGACCAGGCCTTTACAGCAGTGACTCTGTAGAGAGTGTTTTTTCCATAGGTGAAGTTTTCCTGTTGGTGTATTTCCAGCTTGTCTCCAAAAATGAACTCCAGTTCATTTTTTCATCTGGGAAACTGTTTTTACACAGGATCAGTGTCTTTCAGTTGATTTCCAAATTGGTCAAAATCTGAGTGATTCGGGGGTGTTACCATAGTCTGCATGCTGACTGTGTAATTCCAGACTATTTCCACTACAACTCAAGCTTTATCTGTAGGCTTGCTGAAAAAATGTTTCCATCCTCTGTACTCTGGACAGCCACGTGAGCATTGGAGCTTTCTCTAGGTACTACAGGCCTACTCAGATAACTGCATGAGAATGCAGATTGGAGTTAGTCAAAGCACCAGAGTACATGCTTGCAATGGGAAACCAACTGCTTAGCATTACAAAGGGAATGGTATGTTTCAGGAGTGTGGGGGATGGTGGGTTTTGGTTCTTTTTTTGTTTGTTTAAGATATATCACTTATGAATGTGTTTTCATTCTTCATTGTCTCTTTTTTGTAATCCTGTTTGCTTTCAGGAGAGAGTTTTGCATAAACTGAGTGACTAAATTTTTATATTTTTATATTTATTCTGTTGTGTACGGGAGAATGGAATGTAAACAAACTTGATGAGAGCTGTTAAGGGAAAAATGTCGTGAATACTTGTGTTAAAATCATGTATGTGAGAGCAGTGAGACAAGTAGCACATTTCAAAGACTCTGGTTGGCAACTTCCTCTTCCCACAGCAAGTTATGTTATAAGGTTGTCTGATTCTACTATTACAAGGTTTCTGAATTCACTAGGTATTTTTAGTGATTTGCTCTGCATCCTGAACATCAGTAATACACTTGCTAGGAACTTCAGCTTTTCGCAAACCACTAGCCAAAAATGCTCTCATTTGATAAGTGTATAAATTCCCTACAGCTAGCTTCTGTAGAAGAATAAAACTACTCCTTTCATGAGGCTATATCTGAAATATGTTAGATAGTTTGAACTATTAACCAAAGCTTTTTTTTAACCTTAACCAAAGCTTTTTTTTTTTAAACCTGAGCATCAGAAGGTGCTTACCTAGGAAAAACCAAACACCACCACAGGTGTTTTCATTTCTTCTTTAAGATTTACTGAAAAAGTGGATCCAGTTGTCTGTAATTCCTGCTTGTAATGCAAGAATTACTGGCTTAGACATAATGACTAGTATTTTACATTAAAACTCAAGCACTGGGCAGTACAAGTTGAGAAATGACCATTTTAAATTTTTTAAAACCCTGAGTAGTATGAAATCGACTGTTGTTGGCCTGTATGTGTGCTCAGTCGTTTTGGTAACTTCTTTTTTTTGTTGTTCATCACAGACCTTTACTCCTCTAGTAGATAAGCTGGGGTTAGGCTCTGTGGTCCCAGTGGAGTTTCTTCTGGACAGACATTTACGTTTCCTGTCTGATGCCAGTGGATTACGTTTATTTCAGGTATTTGAACTATGTTCAGTTGAAATGTAAATTTAGCCTTGTGCTATGCTTGTGAGATTAGTTTTGGGGTTTTATTTACTGTTTCAACAACATACCCATCTTTCTCCTTTCACTGCCCTGTCACATATTTGTATTTGTTTCCCCGAATTTCCAGGTCCTTACACTGACCTCCATTTGCATTCGAAAAGTACTGACACTCTCTACATGGTTCAATTGGAGAGCTAGCTGTCATTGTGTAGCTGTTAATTACAGTGGAAGTTTTGTCCTCAGAATTTCTATGAATACACATTTTATATATACGGCTTTTGCATAGTTAATTCCTTTATATCCTCCTGGCATGTTCAGTAATATTTTTCTTTAATTTTACTTTTTTGTTTTTTTTTTGTCAATCTGACTGCAGTCCAAGAAGAGCTGTTTTGTAAAAACTAATGTTTCTATTATCCAAGAAGACTATTAAAACTGTTTGTTTTTGGCAGATGGGAACAGAGAGTCAAAATCAGATTCTACAGGAGCAGCCTTCACTAAGAGAATCTGTCAATGCGCTGATCAGCGACCAGAAGCTTCAGGAGATATTTAGTAGAGGTGAGGCGTGTTTTCTTTCTCAGAGCTACTTTGTTGTGCAACCGCCATAAGGCTGCGGTGGAATTTGTGAAGGGGGATAGTAACAGTATCTGTTACTGTTTCATTTGGGGTCAATGTTCTGTATTTTGCAAATCCTTTACAAAGTAACTTTATCACAGGTACAGGTAAGCAGTTGCTTAGATACAACCAGAAATACCTACTGGGAATGGTCACGTAAGGTGTAGTTCAAGTAGGGCAATGTCTGTGTATTTACAACTTCCCTATTTTAAGTTTTACTTCTGAATTTTTAAAGTGTTGGTCCTTTTCTATGGTTCTGTTCTGTAACTGTGGGAACTTAAAAGTGAAGTTCCTTTATAGCTGCTGATCCTCAGAAACTTTCCTTGTAATAGCAATTCAAATTTTGATGTTTTGATAATTAATACATCCATTGCTTAAGTTGAATATATGTGTGGATGTGGCTGGTAAGCATAGAGTTAATATCTGTTGTCTGGATTGTGTATTAGGGTTAAGCCTGATTGTGGCTTTGGTTGTCAGATTTGGGTCATCTTGGTCAAGTACTAAAATAATTTCTATCCAGAGTTCATGTGCCAGGGAGCCACCCTACAGACAGACCACTGTCTTAAATCTGAAGGAGGATGTAGTTCTTCATGGGAATTTGGTGCCTTTTGGTCAAATAAAATGTGTATTCATAGAAGTTCTGAGGACAATACTTCTTTGATGAGCAAGTAGCTTAAGAATTGTCCAGTTTGAAGCCTTCTTCTGAAGAGCCTAATTCTGGCTGTGTCACATACAGGTTGTTGCATCATGTAGATTTTGATGATCCAAGATAAGCAGAGGTTTTATTTTGTGTGGACTTAGGGTGGGAGGAAAGCTCAGCATGCTGATCTGGAGAGCAAGGGCAGGGTGAGAGGAAACCTTTCTGTAGATGATCTGTTATCTGTGTGAAAGAACTAAGACTGGTTGGTTTAGAGATGTTGGATATCCAAATACATGTTTTTACTCTGAAATGCATAGCTTTTTATCTGGGGCTTGAAACATCTGGGCTAAGTCAGAATACTGGGACTGTTCACTGGATTGATGGTGCATAATTACTAACCTGTAGGTTAGAAAACAGAAAAAAAAGAATTTAGTTAGCAAGGAACCCCCATGTAGCTTGATTTTGTCAAAGGAGTGAGTTAATTTTGGTCTTTCACGTTTAGATTTTTTTATGTAAACTGTATTCATGAGTTACAGCAATGAGGACCTATTGACTTTTTAGGATAAAATGCCTGCTTACACAGGATTTGCAGGAGAAGCCCTGGTGTTTTAATTTCTTTCCACCTGGAAGATGACACTTCAAGCCCTAATTAAGTACACAGAACCATTTTATTGTATGACACAAAGCTGGTTTGGAAAATGTCCTCAAAGTCCTTCTTTTCCAGGTCCTTACAGTGTCCAAGGCCAGCGAGTTAAAGTTTATCAACCAGAGGATGAAAATAGCTGGCTCTGTGGTGTTGTGAGCCACCAAGACCCAATAACTCGTCTTATGGAAGTGTCTGTGACTGAGGTAAAAATATGAAGCGCTGCTTTGGTGTTCCTAAAATACCATTCCTCAATATCTGTATGTGGAGAATGACAGCTTCACCAAAACTTGTTATTTTGGGTTGTTTTTCTGCTTTAAAAGATTAGTAATTATTTGTGTTGTGATTCACAGGTTTTTTTTTTTTTTCCTATTAGGATGACTTTCTTGAAAAAGTGATGTCACACAGGCCACTTCTATTAAAAAAAAAAAAAAAAAAGCTGTAAGAGTTTCATTGGAAATTAGTGCTGTAAGAAAAAATATTGGAAATTACTCTCCAGAAGGGAAAGCATGCTGATGCATAGAAAGCTACCTTCTGGGTCCCTTACGTTGTGGTTTTCCTATGCCTTCTCTTGGTTTCCATCTGACAGACTGTACAAGTAGTTTGAAATAATTGTAGCAAAGCAGATGAAGTCTTTATATAAATAAATTTGATTTATATATTTTAGCTCAGACTATTTACTTTTGCCCTGTTCCTATCAGTAAACCTGTGTACAGCACAGAGAATCTGCACTGCTAGTTACTGGTTTTTATTATGTGCCTCTGTGCAGTCTGACAGGTAGCTCAGTCTTGCTGGTGGCCTGCTCCTGATAGCTTCCGTTTTCTGGAACAACTGGGAGCGGGTCCATGGTGCTGTGTAGCAGTAGCATGCATCTTGGTTTTTAGAGCCCATCTTGTGTCTTGCGCCCACTGCCTTTGTAGCCTTTTCCATGTGTAGATGGAATGCACTGAATGAGCAGTAATCCTGCACTCTGAGTGCTGCTATTGCTGGCACACAGGGAAAAAAGTGTACTTTGTATGGTAAATCAGTATAGTACTTTGGAGAGCCATAGAAATTGTGGAGTTATGTGCGTTCAGCAGATACGTGCTAGGAAGCACGGAGTTTCCTGTGTACTTACTGTGAAATAGAAAGGAACCTCCAAGAACAGTTACAGAGATTGGATATTTGTTGCTTCTTTTGGGGAAACGCTGATGAGGATACTTGGGCTACACCGATGTGCTTCTTCCAGTGGTCCTTTCTAGATCTAAGGGAGTAAACATATATGTAACAATGTTAAATGAAATTCAAGAGTTACATTTAATGCAAAGAATACCTTAGAAATGCTCAACGGAGCAAATATACAAACAGTGGTAGGAATCAAATCTGAAAGTTTTTGAAATAGAGAAGGAGCAAAAGGATAGAAGGTAAACTAGAAGGCTGTAGTATTACTAAGGAAGTGACATAGTAAAAGGTAAATAAAGATAGTAAAAGGTAAATAAGTAAAAGAAAAAAATGTAAATGGGAGAGGGCCTGTGCAGTAACAGTGTGTTTAAGTCTCTTATGTTGATACTATATACTTTGAATTTAAAATTAACCTCTGCTTTTCTTTTTCCTATTTCCTCATTATCAATCTGTCTAAAAATTAGAGTGGTGAGATAAAGTCGGTGGATCCTCGACTGATTCACGTGGTGATGGATAACACTTCTCCAGGCGAGGTAGTACAGCAGTTCATTCAGGTCTTGTATACACAGTGTGCAACTTTGTAAAATTTTTGATGTGAAATAAGTAAAATCTGGAAAGGACTGAAAAATGATGCAGTGTTTACTGTGGATTTTGAATAATTTTAGTAATTTTCCTCCTAAAGTTTGAACAGGAAAAATTTGTTTACCATTTTGATGGTCATAGCTTTCTTTAAGCTATCTTCTCTTTTTGTTCAGGTCTGTTTATTAAATTTAGCATGGATCTTAGAGGGATGATCAGTAGCAATGTAACCATGGTGGTTGTACTCCATTTTAAGGTGGAGTGTTGCTGCCTTTTTCTAATAGGATCATTCTGTGCTCCTTCACAGACCTTTTAAGGCATTTCTAAAAATTACCATCTGGCTGCTGTGCCTTGTAAGCAGGCTTATATATTTATGGCATTTCACTGCCTCGATTGAGATGTTCCATGATAATGTTTGAACCTGAATTTTTACCCTAGGCTAAAGGGCAAGCTATCTCCTGCAGTTAAATATTGTAGGCTTTGTGTAATGAACAGAAAGTGTGCCATTCAAAAGAATCATGGGGTTTATGCTTGGAGCAAAAATTAGTGTGCAGGTGGTATTCATACGTTACTAAGAGCTTTGTTGGAGTATTGCGTATTTCTCAAAATTGGCCAGGATGTGGTTCAAGCTACAGCAAGGTTGCTCAGCTAAAAAATTACTTGTGCAGCTCTTACTCTAGTACAAAAAAGACAAGACTGTGCTTAATGCTTGTGTTCTGTGCTCACATATCATCTCTCTTTAGATGTCTCAATTTGTGATAAAGTGTTCCTAAACTTCAGAGCAGTGTAATATATTCTGTTCTAACAGAAGAAAGTTCTCTGAATGGGTATCTGGACTGTTATGTTTAGTGATTGCATGGCTTTGTCTATTATAGGGAGGGGGCCTAAAAGCAGCTAAATCATCATCTAAAGGGAAAAAGAAGAAGGAAAGCCTGGAGGGAAAGGATGGAAGGAGGAGGAAAAATGTATCAGATCCTGGTTGTGATCCTGCAACAAAGAAGCTAAAGGAGAGGGGTGAGGCAGATAGCAATGGTAGTGATGGAGGTGAGGCAAGCAGAGGTCTCTGGAAAGGAGTCTCCGGTAGTGAAACAGGACTGGATCCAAGGGCCAAGCAGTTGCCTTCATTTCTTCCTCAGATTAGTCGCAATATTCGTTTTGCTACTTACACCAAAGAGAATGGCCGAACATTAGTAGTCCAAGACGAGCCAGTTGGTGGTGACACACCATTGCCCTTCACTCCATTTTCTTCTGTGGCCGGACAGCCATTGCAAGTTGGATCTGGGTGTAAAGAGGCAGGAAAATCACTGGAACAGGTTGGCCAAGGCACAGTGACTTCTGCAACTGCAGTTACTACAACTGCTTTGACACTGACAACTGTGAGGATCTCTGATACCAGTTTGCCAGCTGTTACTGGACAGGAAAAACTGAAAACAGTCCGATCACAAACCCAGGGAGAGGTGAGTAGCTCATGATCCCACTTGTTCTAGAAAGATTTACATGTTTGCAACAGATGTTCTGCAATATACTCCTGTTAAAATGTGTGCCCATGGAACTGAAAAAACTACTTTTTCTCTCATGAGTCCATCTCCTCCCAAAGAAAACCTGTTATCTGACCTAAAAAATTACTCAAAAGAAAATTGAGATAATTGGTGAAGGAGTAGTAAGAGATAACTGCAGCAGCACTCTTGTGCTTATCCAGCCTTAATCTGAGAAATGCAGCTTTAAAATAATACTAAGCACTGCACTTAATTAATTTTGTTGTGTCTTACAGAAGACAGCCCTCTTAAAATCTCTTGCCTTTATATAAATAAATCTGCATGCACATGTACACTGAATTGAACATTCAAGTTACATAAAGAAAAAAGCCTCAAAACTAGAAAAACAATGAGCCTACATTTAGAAGACCTTTAAAAGATGCCTGTCTTGTGTGTTAGAGCTGTGTTACCTATATAGTAGAAAAAGGAGCCAGTTGCATTGTATACTATCTAGGACTAAAACCAAGGAAATAATTAAAATATTTGAGATGAGAGGTCAGTCTGGAAGCAACTTGAAGGCCTTTTAGTTATGCCTTTGTTTACAAGGACAAGAGTAGAAAAATAGAAGGGAAACCCTGTTAAAGGCAAAATAGAAGACTTCTAAAATAAATCAAATGAAGGTTTGTAAAAACAAAACAAAAATGAAACCCACCTCAATTAAGTACAACAAAAATAAAGAATCTCGCCATCTGCTGTATAAAGAAAGTGAAGAAAATGGGAGATGTGTTAAGAGAGTCCAGTGTGATTGCCAGGAAGTTGAAGGCATTGTTATCATCCCTATCTTTTGTATTACATAATGGAATGGGTGGAAAGGTTAAATATTTACCTTGGGATAAAGATTCCTGGATGGGAAGGTGTAAAGGAGGAATAGAATTGTGGAAAACAGGAGTGTTGCATATGAGCATAATATGATGTAATATGAACTCTTCTGTCCTCCACCCCCCAATAAATAAATTCAGAGTTGGGAGCAACTGTAGATTGTGTAATTGTACTGAGAAATTTTGGTACCACCTCTCCTTCTTTCCCTCTCTCCAACCCCACATCACTTTTTTAAAACA
Organism: Agelaius tricolor; assembly: GCF_023055355.1. Lineage (NCBI taxonomy): Eukaryota > Metazoa > Chordata > Aves > Passeriformes > Icteridae > Agelaius > Agelaius tricolor. The sequence goes on from NW_027269278.1 coordinate 18,934,802, forward strand.
TTAATAATTCAGCTTCAGAGTTGGCAAGCAGGCCGTTAGTCCATTTTAAACTATTTTTTTTTTTGAGGGAGGGAACCTGACATAAATCAATAAGAGTGTTGTAGATAGTTCATATTTGTTACTGTTTCAGACTTATCTACTGTATCATAGTGTAACTGGGTCCTTGAGATGGCTTCACAACCTTGGTTTCCATTCAAATTCATATTCTTTTAGAAACTATTAGAACACAGTTTTCTAAAATTATTTTTATCTCTAAAAAGAAATACCTAAAATTCTAATATCTGGAAGAACTGTTAATAGGTTATTAAAGTTATTACAGCTGTAGATTGGTAATGAGGAGCCAGCTAAACATTAGTATGCAGTCAGGTAGGTGTGCAGGGACACTAGTGACCAGTAGGATGTGTTGCACAGAGTCTGTGGTTGTATTTAACATGACCTTGAAATAAAATTGTGTTAATGATGAGCAGATTTCTAAGTGGAAACTCAAAGAAAAGGAGTAGAGCTGATCTAAATGATTCTATGAGGAATTAGTCACAGTATATAATCAGTTATAGTAGGACTGTCAGAATTGGAATCTGAACAAGTACCAATTGAGAAGAGAGCAAGTGAATATTCCATATCACAGTTATGGTTCTAGTAGAAATCTGTCATTCACAAAACTTTCCTGTATTTAATGGTCATAAAAATTAAGCATTTTGTGCTTAACCTCTACTGAGTTGTTCCCTGGAAGGCTCCACGTCCTAGGCATCTGTCTACCTGTCAGCAGATGTGAGTTGTAGGGATCAGGAATAGTTTGTCTGCTAACTGCTAGGGGCTTGCTTTGTTTACTTAACTTGCAAACTAAGATACTTATTTCAGGGGTGCTACTTAAGTAGATGAAGCTTATCAGAATGCTCTTGGGGGAGGGTGAAAGATTGGAGGGTATTCAAAAATAGTTTCAACTATGGTTCCCTTTTTGTTGATTTGAATTCAAATTATCAGCAGTTTTACTAACTTGCTTTTCTATGAATTAGTTTACCTGTCTGGTGCCTCACCTTTGTTCTAAAGTGTGATAAGACATTAAGTATTAGTTTTCTCTGTGTGTCTTCAATTTCAATAGCTTGTGGGTAGGAATCTTTAAAGAAGTAATTGTAAGTCTGCTGGAAATTTTTATTCCTGATGGGTAAGGAGAATGCTGATAGTACTACGAGATGAACTAAAGTAGTCTTGTTTCAAATAACAATCTTATAATAGACTAATGCTTACTAATTTTGTTCCAGAATTCCCGAAATTCAGTTTTGGCTTCTCCTGGATTTGGAGTCTCTCTCCCAAGTGCTTCCCAGTCCTTGATATTTGGGGCTGGAAGGAGCCAATCAAATGGAGTGATGGCTCCAGAAAGCAAACCTTCTGGATTTCCTTTTGGCTGTGGTACTGGACAAGAGGCTCAAAAAGATTCTGATTCATCCAAGAACTTATTTTTTCAGTGCATGTCCCAGAATCTTCCTTCCAGTAACTATTTCACGGTCATTTCAGAGAGCTTGACTGAAGATGTCTCTAGTCGAGACTCATTCAAGCAGTGTACAGAGAGTGTGGGTGCTGGGACTTGTAAAGGTAAAATTCTTTCAGTGGACTGTAAGCCAGGAGCCCAGTCTGGTAGTTCTGTAGAGCGGAAGCTGCCTGTGGAATCTATGCCTACCCTTACTCCAGCTTTCTCACGAAGTCTGTTGAATACTCGTCCCTCTGATAGCCATGAAAACCTATTTTTACAGCCTCCAAAGCTATCACGAGAGGAACCCTCGAACCCTTTCCTGGCATTTGCTGAGAAAGCAGAATTCAGTCCTTTCAGTGGCTTTGCATCTTCATCTCAGGCGGGCGTTTGTGCTCCGTCAACACCTGTGGGTCATAAGGCCACTTCTGGCTGGCCGGAATCACTCACCTGTACAGACTCTTTAGCGAAGAAGAAAACCTTGTTTATAACAACTGACTCCTCAAAGGTGATCTCTAGTGCTTCTGGTTCAACAGCTGCTGCTGGTGTTCAAAGCCCTTCCACTGTAGGGAATGGCCGTTCCAGCTCACCGAGCAGCAGCCTGACACAGCCTATTGAGATGCCCACACTATCCTCCAGTCCAACAGAAGAAAAACCAGCTGTTGGGCCTGGGCAGCAGGACAATCCTCTTCTGAAAACTTTTTCTAATGTGTTTGGCAGACATGCACCTACCCTTTTCTCTTCACAAGCAGAGTTTCCACAGGAGAAGAAAGCCCCTTTTGAAGCTGTGAAAAGGTTCTCCCTAGATGAGCGGAGCTTAACGTCCAAGCAGGACTCTGACTCCAGTACAAATAGTGATCTGTCAGATTTGAGTGACTCTGAAGACCAGTTGCAGGCTAAGGCTTGTATGAAGGGTATCCCAGACCATTTGATGGCGAAGCTAGGCCCCAATGTGGAGCGCAATGCAGAATTACTGCTGGGTAAAGGAAAGGGGAAGCAAGCCCCAAAGGGCCGGCCCCGCACAGCTCCCCTAAAAGGTGATGACTTGAATGCAGATGATGTTTTGGAAGCACAAGGAGGTGGGATACTGGGTTATCTCCTGTGTAATAAACTGCGTAAACTAACCACAGTTGTAGACCTCATACATATTCAGTAGGCAGCACACAGGATGCTTACAAGGCTGAAGCTTAATGCTTCATGTATGTGAATTTGGTGTTCACTTTGATAAATGTTTAAGCCTGTGTGTCAGGACAGAAGTGTGGTATGCTGTAGGCTTGAACAGACTTACTGGTTTTATATGGGTATGAACATACAGATCTCTGAAAAGATGGTTGTTGGAGCCAGTATCCTTTTGCTGTTGCAGTTAACTAATAGATTTTTACTTCTACTTTGCCTCACCCAGTTGGCCAGTCTGTGCTGAAAGATATGAGTAAGGTGAGGAAGCTGAAGCAGTCAGGTGAGCCTTTTCTCCAGGATGGCTCTTGCATCAATGTAGCTCCACATCTTCACAAGTGTCGGGAGTGCCGTCTGGAGCGGTACCGCAAATTTAAGGAGCAAGAGCAGGATGACTCAACTGTGGCGTGTCGCTTCTTCCATTTCCGGAGGTGCTCAAATTCTTCCTTTCTTCATATATAGTCTGTGTGCAGAGCTTGGGCCATGTCCAAGCACAATGTTTTATTTATTAAATATGCTTGGGTACAATAATGAAGGTTTTGAGTGTCTTGCATTTCCCTGCATCACCTGACGGGAATTCCCTCACTGGCCCAGTAAGAGCTTCTTTTCAAAGATAAAGCTGTAAGATACTAAGTGAGCCTCTGGGTACAGCCTCAGGAAACTGAATTTGCTTTATTGGGTAGAATTTTACTTCTGGGTGGCAGTTAGTATACAATAACTCTCACTCCTTCATAAGGCATTCAGAACAAAGGTAAAATTTTAATCCACTCAACAAGTAATTAAACATTGCCGGCATGAGGCTAATGTTCGACCATATTCTGTAGAGCACAGGACTAATTTTTAGGAGTAGAACGCTATGTCTGTGTTCCCTCTGTGTTATATACATGACTTACTCTTCTTTGACCTGTTGTGTTTCTTTTTGTCTTCCTTAACTGTCGATCCTAGCAAGTGCTACGCATCTTTTTCCGAAAGTAGTTAAATGACTTTCTGACATGTAAAGGATGAATTGAATTTTTAGTATGTGTCACCCATCCAGTAAACATGCTGCTTCTTTTCCTAAACTTGTTAAAAATAATCTAGCTTGAGGTTAAAGATAAGATGGTTTCTGCTTAAAAATGAAGTTATCTTTGATATTGACAGGAGATGCTTAGGGTTCTGTCATACGGTTTTACACCTTTTGCCACACAAGGTAAAGGGAGGGTTAACAGCTATTGGTAAAACAGCAGTGATTCATCGATGTGGAGACCAGTGGGACAAGGATTTTTGCATATACCGTCATATGAGCTATTGGAAGAGTTGCCAAGTGTTGGCAGCCCTAGCCAGAACTGAAATACCGTTTTCTCAAAAGTTGGGAAAAACTTCCTCATGAATTAAAACTGAGAATGACAGCCATTCAGAATTTTGCAAGCAGCATCATGCAGCAGGTCAAATTGAATTTTGTAATCTCTTTCTACTAATGAGAGAAGTGGGATGAAGCAAACTGTAGCAATTGCTTTTAGGTGGAATTTCCCACCAATGTTTACTATGACCTTGGGATTCATTCTAATGGGTGTTGTAGCTACTGCTTTGTATGCCTTATTCTCGGTGTTACTGGGATTTGCATAATAAGTGTACTGTCTGTAGAATATAGCACTCTACCTGAAGTCTTTTTCCCCCCTTTCAGGGTTTATGTTCTGATATAGATGTCATTATAAGTTAATTAAAGGTGATAGAGCAGTTTCTCAATTACTCCCTCCTACTTTCTGCAGGCTGGTATTTACCCGGAAAGGTATACTACGAGTAGAAGGTTTCTTGAACCCGCAACAAAGTGACACTGATGCTATGAGCCTATGGATTCCTTCTTCCTCCCCTGCAGAGGGGATCGATCTGGAAACTTCCAAATATATCCTGGCCAATGTTGGGGACCAGTTCTGCCAGCTTGTTATGTCAGAGAAGGAGGCAATGATGATGGTGGAGCCACATCGTACGTTGGGCTTTTGTCATGGTTTTTCCCACCCTTTCTGTATAATGCATGTACAATACAGTGGAATAGAATTGAAAATGTCTTAAAATTTCATTTTGAAATGCTTCTCCTGCTCTTCCAAAGAGAGGCTATATTCACTCTTGGGTGGGAGGTGTGACTGAGGGACCAGAATTTGAGACTTTCTTTTGGATCGGTGCAACATTACCACCAAGGAAGCTAATGGTAACTTTCCCAGATATTATTCTTTTAATAACTAAATGCAGAAATCAGCTGGCTCATGCTCCTAAGAAAACAGAAATAAGCCCAAGCACCTACCACACTGACCAGCTATGCTTTAATGAACGGATTTTTCTGATGTTTTCCTATCCTTTCATGCTCCAGGGACCTCATGTAAAAGCTCAGGGTTTTCTAGGGAGGGAGCAGTACCTTAATTCATCCCGCAAGGACTTAGCTGATCATCTAGTTGCCAGCTTTCCATTTCAGGGGGAAAGGGTTTGGGGGGGGGGGGGGGGGGGGGGGGGGGTGCGGGCGGTGCGTGGGGAGGGTAGCCAGTTAAGCTTATCACATGGGGATAACTGACTATCTAATTTTTTCCTGTTAGTTTCTGGAATGTACAAGGGCAGCCATTTGGAGAACCCCTTCCTTGGCAAATATGTTGGTTTAGAATCTAAATAGTTGACAGAGATCTGATTACTAAAACTAAATACACATTCTTTATGGTTTTATATATTGATATCACTTGTTGATAAAACTAGCAGAAGATTTGTGATTTTGCTGTAAGTTCCATTAGTCCTCCATTAAATTCAGTTATTACAGAACACTGTAAGGTGCTGCATTTCTGCATTTCCTTGTAGTGTGCGTTTTGATACCTGACCTTACCCATTCTTAGAAATGGGAATTCTAATAGTGTCACTGGACTAGCAACTCAAAGAATGGGGCTATGAATGTAAAAAGCATGTGTTTCTATACTGCCTTCGTGTCATGTTGCTAGGAATTTATCAATGTTGCTGTGCTACTCTCAGGTGGGAGAAATGTGAAATGTCAAAGCAATAATTCGTAGTATGCCTTCTTTCTATAGAGAAGGTGGCATGGAAGCGAGCAGTACGTGGTGTGAGGGAGATGTGTGATGTATGTGAGACAACACTCTTCAATATTCATTGGGTTTGTCGGAAGTGTGGTTTTGGCGTCTGTCTGGACTGTTATCGGCTGAGGAAGAATCGTCCACGTAGTGGTGAGTACTGGGCATTTTTCTCCCACTGTCATCTTTGAGCTGAGTATAGTCAGGTAATAGTTTCTGGGAAGTTGTAGAAGGTTTTGTGGGAGAGTTACCGAGTATCAGCTTGGAAGGCTGCATGATTGGAACTTGTCTTACATGCTGCTGTTCCATTCTTCATTTCCTTATGTACCTGTGTTTTATCTATTTGCATAGGATGGGATTATTAAAATCACAGCATCAGCAGGCACAAGCATAGAGTGTCTACTGAGACAGTTGACTGTCTCAGGCTGTATAGTTCTTTTCTTCAGAAAGTATAAAAGAAAAATTATGTACTATCTTAGCAGTTCAGAACTGTTGTATGGGGAACTAGTAAGCAGACACTGCAGAAAAAGCTGTCTTTGATAAGGTGTTAGATTGGAAGGTTTTCCTCTTTTTTTTTATTTTTTTTTTTTTATTCTGTGACACACCAGGGCTTCTAATTCAGGAAGAAGTTCAGTAAGTTCAATTTTAAGAAGCAGAGGCATGAGAAAGTAGATACCTGGCTGGGTTTTTTGGTGTACTCTACTGTACTGAGACCACTTTGGTAGCATGGATGCAAACAAATGGTAATCCCAGTGAGATTAATTAGTGACAGTTACATTATTACGTAGAGCAGATGTATAAAATACTGGATGTTAATAAGTGTGAATACTACTGTGTATTCATTATGATAACTTAGAAAAGTATAATGAGAACAAGAGTATCATATTTTAAAAATTGAGGTTAGAAGCCAAGGTTTTTAGGTGATTGAAAACAAGCTGCTATAGATGACTGAGAGGAAATTACTGTGGTAGCTGTATAATCTGAGGAGGCAGAAGTTGCTGTATATCCAGTCCTAATGATCTGTATTTATAGTTTATTTCTGAGATCACCAGGTTAATTTCCTGCACTGTAAAGAATCTAAATAAACAATAGTAATGCACAAATATCCTGCATTGTAAAGCTTTAGTACAAAAATCTTTTTTTTTTCTTTATTCCAGATACAGAGGAGATTGGTGATGAAGAAGTTTTCTCATGGCTGAAGTGTGCAAAGGGTCAGTCTCATGAACCAGAGAATCTCATGCCAACACAGATCATCCCTGGTACAGGTAATCCTTGAAACACGAAAGGAAAAATAGCAAATTTTGTACTAATTCTGAGCAAGAAAATGGAAAAAACATAAAGATAGGTGATGTTGTAGCTGATACCTCTTCTAGCATGGATTTAGAGGAAAATTCCACTTGCTACAGCAGAGGGATTGAAGCGAAGGTAACGCAACTAAGGATTTGAAGCGTGCGTCCTTCTAGTATTAGCTGTGACTTGTTGTGGTCAGCTGTTTTTTAGTTGTATTTTAAGTAAATTTGTCTAAATAGCAAGAAAGAGTTTTTTGATGATGGTTTGGGTTTTTTTTTCCCTTCTTCTCTGGGGACAGGGAGGGAAACTAAATGGTCCATGCTGACTATTTACATAACTGGTCCTAAAAATCACAGAATCATAACATGGTTTGGGTTTGAAGGGACCTTAAAAGATCATTTAGCTTCAACCCCCATGCCACGGGCAGGGACTGCCTTCCACTGGACCAGGTTGCTGCAAACCCCATTCAACCTGGCCTTGAACACTTAAAGGGATGGGGCAAGCAGCTTCTCTGGACAATCTATGCCAGTGCATCACCACCCTCACAGGGAATAATTTTTTCCTAATAGTCAATCTAAACATACCCTCTTTCAGTTTAAAAATCTTGTTCCAGAGACCCTGAAAAAAAAGTCTCAGTGCTTATCATCCCCCCTGATGTATTGAAAAGGCACCACAAGGTCTCCACAGAGCGTTCTCTTCTCCAGGCCAAACCACATCAACTGTTTCGGCCTTTCTTCACAGGAGAGGAGTTCTAGCCCTCTCGTAATTTTCATGGCCTCATCTGAACCTGCTTGAAGAGGCCCATGTCTGTCACGTAGTGGGCACCCCAGAGTTGAAATGCTGAACTCCGGGTGGGGAGGTGGGCTGGGGTAGAGGGGAAGAATGGCCTCTCAGCCTGCTGGCCATGCTTCTTTTTATGTAGCCCAGGCTGCAGGATGGCTTTCTGGGCTGCAAGTGCATTTTCCCGAGTCATGTCTAGTTTTCCACCTAGCCATGTATCCAAGTCCTTTGCTGCAGGGCTACTCTCAATCCATTTCACTCCCCCACTCTGTACTGTTATTGAGGGTTGCCCCAAACCAGATGCGGGACCTTGCACTTGGACTTGTTGCGCTTAATGAGGCTTGGGTGGGTCCACTCCTTAGGCTTGTCAAGGACGTGCTGGAATCTGTTGCGCACCTTAGCTTGGTGTCATCCACAAGTTTGTTGAGGGCGTGCTCAATCTCACTGTCAATGTCGTTGATGAAGACGCAAATAGTATGGGTCCCAGTAAGGACCTTTGAGGGGCACCTCCTGTTACTGTTCTCCATTTGGGCATAGAGACATTTATGATAACCTTTGGATGTGATCATCCAGTCACTTCCTTACCCGAGAATAGTCCATTCATTAAAATGTATCTCTCCAATTTAGTGACAAGAATGTTGTGAGGTACTATATTGAAGGCCTTGCAGAAGTATAGGTAGATTGCAGCTATTTGTCTTTCGTTGTTTAATGATGCAATCACTCCATTGAAGAAAGCCACTAGATTAGTCAAGTGTGATTTGCCCTTGGTAAAGCTGTGCTGGCTGTCTCTAATCTCCTCTGACTTCCGTATGTTTTGACATGTCTTCTAGGAGCATCTGCTACATGATCTTACCTGGTTACTGTGGTGAGGCTGACGGGTCAATAATTCTCAGGGTCCTCGTTTTGAACCATTTTAAAAATGGGCATAATGTTTCCCTGTTCCCAGTCCCTAGGGACTTCATCGGACTGCCAGGACTTTCCAAGTGTGATGGAGAGTGACTTGGCAACTACATCAGCCCAATCCCTCAGGACCCTGGGATGCATCTTACCAGGTTTCATGGACTTTTATACGTTCCGGTTCCTCAGGTGCAGCCCCACCTCAAATACTGTCTGCAGTTTTGGGCATCTCAGTACAAGAAAGATACCAAGCTGTGAGAGTGTGTCCAGAGCAGGGCAACCAAGATGGGGAAAGGTGTCAAGGAACAAGGCTTAGGAGGAGCAACTGAGGTCACTTGTTTTGTTTATTTTGGAGAAGAGAAGGCTGAGGGGTGACCCCACCACAGTCTACAGCTTCCTCAAGGGGGTCAGCAGATGGGGAGGTGCTGATCTCCTCTCTCTGGTTACCAGCAGTAGGACACAAGGAAATGGAATGAAGCTGCATCAGGGGAGGTTCAGACTCTGCTTCACTGAGTAGGTGGTTGGGCACTGAAACAGACTTTCCAGGGACGTGGTCAGGGCACCAAGCCTGTTGGGTTCAAGGAGTATCTGGATGATGCTCTTAGTTGTATGGTTTAGTGTTAGGTGCTCCTGTGAGGAGCAGGGAGTTGTTCTGAGTGATCCTCATGGTCCTCTTCCTGCTTGAGATTCTGTATGGTTCTCCAATGAGAGGAGGAACTTTATTCTCCCAGTTTCTCCTTTGAGGTTCAGGGTCTCAAGAGAGGTGAGAAAAGGGAATAAAACTGAAAACTGATGGGAAATAAAAATGTTGAGTATGTCAGCTTTCTCCATGTCAGTTGTCACTTGCTTGGAGATCTTATTTAGTGCAGATAGTATGTGTTGTATACATTTTCTTTAATCTTCTTTTTCTGTCCAGGATAACTGTTGAAACCCTTATTATTCTCTTCATCCCTTGTCAAATCCATTTTCGTCTTTGTGTTAGGTTTCCTGATGCCATCTCTGCACATCCAGGCAGCATCCAGGATTATGTGTCCTGGTTCTACTGCCTCTGCATTTCATTCTTAGATTTTAGTTTGATCAGGATGTCCTTCTTGACCCATGTTCTTCCCTTGTCTTCCTTATTTTATTTTTTACATGGGGGAATTGGCAGTGCTTGCACTCCAAAATAAATGTTCTTAAAGAGCTGCGAGCTCTGTTCTGTTCCTTTGTCCCTGAGGGCAGTTTTCCAGAGCTTCCCATACACTAATTCCTTAAGCAAGTGAAAGTCTGCTCTGCTGAAATTCAGTCTTCTGACTCTACTCTTGATCTGGCCTCCACTCCTCAAGGTTGTGAATTCCACCATGACCTGATCACTGCAGCCCAGGGTGCCACCAGTCTTGGCATGTCTGATTAGTTCTTTCATGTTGGTATGCGACAGGTCCAGTAACGCTTCTTTTGTGGTTGGTCTCTACGTCATGGATTAAGTTACCCTCAAAACACTCCAGAATTATCCTTTATTGCTTGCAGCTTACTATGTTGCTTTTCCAGCAGATGTCAAGGTGATTGAATTTCCCTAATCATCATGTGAGCATGATGCTTCCTGTAGTTGAAATAAGAACACTTTTTCAACAGGCTCCCTTTGGCTGAGTGGACTGGAGTAAACCCCAGCAGTGAGGTTTTCTTTGTTGGCTTCGTCCCTCATTTTTGCCCATAAATTCTTGACCTGTTCATCACTGCTTTTCAAGGATCGTTCTCTGTGGTCAGTATGTTGTTCTACATGAAGAGCACCTCCCCACAGTTCGCCAGTTCCACAATTAATTGTATCGTGCTTCAGTGATAAAGATTGGATTGTCGCTTTCTAGTCGCACAATGACTTCTGTCTCCTCCTGCTCATCACCTGATCTGCATGCATTAGTATGATGAGGCCCTCCAGCTGGGCTATCAACCTTACCTCTCTTGATAGGAATATAGCCAAATTCCTTTGAGTTATTTCACAGGTGTTTCCCTGTTGCTTCCTAATATGTTGGTAACCCCTGGCTTTTGTCTGTTGCTCAAATCTGCATCCCCTTTCCCCACTAAATCTAGTTTTCAAGTTCTCCATAAAAGTCTGGTCAACTTGTTGGCAGAGGCTTTCTTGCTCTGCTTGGGCAGGTGAATCCCATCTGCTCCCAGGAGACCTGACTTCTCGGAAGTAGATTTGTGGTCATAGAAGGTAAAACTGTTGAATATGTCACTGGCCATGCCGCCAGGTATTCATCTGGTCAATTCATTACAGCTGTTGTGTACCAGGAGGATAGAGGTAAACACCTGTGTTCCAGATCCTTTCAGCATTGCTTCAAGGGTTATATAGCTTCTTGTGGTGGTGTAAAGTCACCTCATTGCAGTATCATTGGACCCTACATGGAACAGTAGAAGCAGATGATAATCTGTAGGATTTGCCAGGTTTGACAGCCTCTCAGTGACATTGTGAAGGCAGTGTTAGCACTGTTCGCCACACTCTACTGATCAGGGACAATGTCTTGTTATATAGCATGTGACCTTAAAGATACTTTGTGGTAATACTAAAAAAACCCCACTTCTTTGAAGATATAATTTTGGCCTTTTTTTAGATTTCTTTGCATGTGATATTCAAGATCTAACTTCATTTACAGCACTTTACAATATTGGAGACATGGTTCATGCAGCACGAGGCAAATGGGGTATTAAGGCCAATTGTCCATGTATTAACAGACAGAACAAATCAGTGTTGAGACCAGCTGTCACTAATGGAATATCACAGGTATGTAATTTGAAGCTGAAATTACCTTGTTCGACATTTACATTTTAAAGATCTATTAGGATGTTAGATCTGTTAAGCTAATCTGTTGTGAAACAGGAATTTTGCTTTCTCTGTATGTACTCTGAGGGTAGCAAAATCTGGGTCACTTTTTAGGGACATGAATTGTATCTGTTATCTACCAAGTAAGATATTATTTGGGCTAATACTCTTATGTAGAAATTGGGGAGGAAGCCATTAATATTGATGCTGTATTTTAAAACAAACCACTATGAGTAGCTAGCAACATGTGTTTTTATTTTGTTGTGCTTCCTGAAGGAATCTAGAGCAGTTCTGTAACTGTCAACACAAAAAATCCTCCTGTAATTAAAAAAAAAACCAGAAAGAAAAGGAAAGAAATCAAAAAGATTGGGCTTATGTTAAAAGATGTCTAAAAGATGACATGGTAAGAATTCACACCACAGTGCAAAGGTGAATACACGCAGATAAAGAAGCTCCTGTGTTCTGCTAAGCATAAATGAATTTTACTGTGAGCTTATAGCAAATGGAAAAACAGCTGACAAAATCAAATGCATTGGATATCGAAAATGTCTCCAAGTTGAACTCTTCCCTTTATTCAACATTTAGCAGTTTTTTAATGTTTTTTGTTTTAGCTTCCAACTGTAAATCCTAGTGCATCAGTCTCTGGAAATGAGAACACCTTTTCGACTGGAGCAGGGACAGCAGGAGTAGGGCAAGTAGAAATGGACACTCTACCAAAATCTGAAGCAACTGACAGTAGGATAGAAGAATCTGTAAAAGCAGAGACGTTACCAGCCAATAACACTGGGGAAGTAAAGACTAACAGACCACTTTGTCCAGAAACAGCTCCATCATCAGCTTTACACTGGCTTGCAGATTTAGCAACGCAAAAAGCGAAAGAGGAAACAAAAGGTGAGCAGAAGAAATGCCCTCTGGGGTTGCAATTAAAAGATAAATGATAACATACTGTTTGATTGCTATACTTTGTGAGAGTGCCTTGCCCTAAACAGAAAAGAAAAAGGTAAGTTTTCTTCCTTTGCATCTTAGAACCAGTTTTGTTCTACAGGCTTAGAAAAATGCAAAGCTGGAAAGATGATACAGCTGCAGACAATACTGTCTCACAGTTTATTTCTGTGCCAGGTTGTGTATTTATTGTCTCAGAAGCTGATATCCTGATGTAAAATGATAGTAATTAATTTCAGATCTGGCTTTGTCACTTTATAACTGTTGAAGTAAGTACAGCTCTTTTGTGTGCTATGTGAAGAATGTATTTCCAAGGAACTGAGACTAGAGTCCAGTTGGAGAGTTAGATGAAAGCTTAGAGCATCTCTAATACTCAGTAGTTGGAATGAATACACTTCCTAGAAGTCAGAGGTAACGTGACTAACACAGGATTTATTCCTGTCCATATGTCTAGAAGGGACTACTTTACATATTGATGTTAAATGTTGATGAATCACTTGCAAGTTTTGCAGGTCACTGTAATATTTTGTCTACCATTAAAATTTTAAATATTTAAAATCAAAACATTAATTCAGAAAGTGAGGGAAATGTTTTTTTAACTGAATCCATTAAAAAGTTGTGTTTACATGTGTCAGATCTTTGATTGGATCTATTGTGCTGTTCAAAACCATAGCAGCATATGAAGGGCAAAATCTACGTGAAGTATCTTTGATGCTCATTGAGGTTCCTCATTCACTGTTACAGTGATAATTTACTGTTACCACAAGATTCTGTTAATATCCTATTTAATGTAAGAGGAAATAATGTCAGAAAACTTTGTGATCGTTTTAACTTTGCCTCTTGGGGATTTTTTTCTCTCCCCTCCCTGTAATGTTTATATTTATCTTGCAGAATCAGGATCACTGAGATCAGTGCTTAATAAAGAATCCCATTCACCCTTTGGATTAGATTCCTTCAACTCCAGTACAAAGGTTTCCCCGCTAACCCCAAAGCTGTTTAATAGCCTCTTGTTGGGCCCAGTGACATCTAGCAACAAAGCTGAAGGCTCCAGCCTCAGAGATCTGCTACACACAGGGCCAGGAAAGCTTCCTCAGGTCCCATCAGACACAGGAATCCCCTTTCCTCCAGTCTTTTCTGCAGCTTCTACGGTAAATAATTTTGTATTCCTTCAATGATATCTGTTCTAGGGAAGGATTTTCATCTAAATGTTTTTATAGTATTCTACTCTTGAATGTTGAAACAAATGTAATGCCTCATCAAAACTCACCACCCCACAAATTTGTAGAGAATTTTCATGCTAATTTTTAGTTTTAGTGTACTACTGCTGAGGAGAGGCTATTCTCTTCAAGAGACCAAGAAAGTGGGTTAAATACAGCCTATAACTTGTTTTTGTTTAAATACAGCCTATAACTTGATAATCAGAATCCTTGCAAAGTTCACATTAAATTTCACATCTTTAAAAATATTGTAAGAGCATACCACAGAAAAAAAGACAAAAACTTCAGGGTAAACCAGTTTCTTAAACTTATGTATACTTGAAAGGCATTTGAGCTAGAATATACTTGGCCAGGATCTGCTGCTCCACCTGCATCACTACAAATCTATGGGGCCTGATGGGATTAATCCAAGAATCTTCAGAGAGCTGAAAAGGGCAAAAAGCGGTACCATGGAAACCACAGGCGTGACAGTCTCACTTAAGTGTCCAGTAAAATAATGGAAAATATTATTCTGGGAAGTATTTGAAAACATCTGGAATACAATGCAGTCATTGGTCACTGCCAGCAGTGTGGGTGGAAAGTCCTACTTGTTGAATGTGATTTCCTTCTATGACGGCACCACCTCATTCATCGGGGAAAGCCAGTAGATGTCATCTTTCAGTAAATTTTTGATGATGTCTCTCCAAATATCCTTCTGGACAAAATGTCCAGCAGACAGCTGAATAGCCACATTGGGACGACGTGCTCAGGCACAGGGTGGGATTCTTAGCGTGTCCTATGGAGGGCCAGGAGTTGGACTCGATGATTCTGATGGGTCGCTTCCAACTTAGCATATTCTATGGCTCTGTGATTCTGTGAGTTTAAGGTGTAGTTGCTATTTCTGAATGCCTTTTCTGGAATAAGGATTTTGGAAGAAATAACTTTGAAAAAAAACCTGAACTAATCAATGCTGTTTGGAGTGGTTAGAAGCATTTCGTTTGAGGAGAAGGATAAATTCTGTGGAATTTATCAACACTTAGCTCTTTTTGGTGAATACTTTCTCCAAAAGCTTAGGCAGATAGAGTAAGAAGGAAGATGAAATGGCTTGTCTCATAGTGGATTTTCTTTTAACTCTCTGACAGGCAGGCCAGCTGGCTAGCACCTTGATAATAGTTCATGTTGGTTGGTTTTGGGAGAGGGAACTGTACGTGAAAATATGATGCTGCTACAGGAAAGTGAATCCAAGAATACTTCTGCCTCTCATCACTGAGTACAGGCAAGGAAATTGTGGTCACTTGTTTTAAATCCAGGAAAGTGAATCTAAGAATACTTCTGCCTCTCATCACTGAGTACAGGCAAAGAAATTGTGGTCACTTGTTTTAAAGCAACTTATTCCTTCAAGGCTTGAGATAGCCTGTCTGAACTTGTATCCCTGTCCTGGCAACTCTACGCGTTGTCTCACCACATCTAATCAGATGTATTGTGTAATGTGTTTTTTCACTTTCCTGGCTTCTGATCTTCACTGAGTAATTTAGATTTAAAGAACTTATGGAGAACTCTGGTCCATCTCCTGACTTAAATGTCTGGATGCTTCATATAGAATGAACAAAACAAACCTGAGAAACAGGTGTGTTACTCAAATTGAGAGAAGTAAGACTGCTGCTCATGGAGAGAATCATCTTGATCTTTCTGGAGCATTGATAGTCTGTTGTGAAGAATAATAAGCATTATCTTTAATAATTAAGCTGCATCTATCTTACAGCCTCTAGCGAGTCAGAGTAATGGTACATTTTTGAGACCATCCAAAGCGGATGATGTTATGATCTAGTCTTATTTGGGTAAGACAGGCTGTAGAAAACTAACATAATTCCAGGCAGCAGTAGAGAGTGGAATCAGACTAGCAGTGAGGTAGTGCCTGTTAAAGGAGCCCAGGGTCCTGGAGGACAACAAGCTGCACCTGGGCCAGCACTGCACACCTGCAGCTGCAAAGGTAAACAGTCCTGGGCTGTATCAGGAAGCATACAGCCGAAGCACATCAAGGAATGTGGTTATTTCATTCAGCTCCTGTCCGGTTACACCTGGAACACTTTCCAGTTTTGATTTCCCCGGGTGAAGAATGACAGTGAAAAATTGCATGGGATCCAGTGAAGGGCCATAAAGAATGATTAAAGCATTGGAGAGCTTGACACATTTAGAAAGGCTCTAGAAAATGGTTCTCTTCATCCTAGAGAAGAGAATGCTTTGGGGATCTGATCAATCTTACCATTTCTAAAAGGTGCTTGTAGGGAATATGGAGGTACTCATTTCATAAAGATGCATGGTTAACAGGGCAAGGGTCAATACAAGTTTCATTTAGGAGAAATTCTATCTGGATCTAAGGAAAAATTCTCCCTTTACATTCAAGGAGTGGAATAGGCTGCCCTAAGAAGTGAATTAATCTCCTTTCCTGTGAAGTTAAAGTTGGCATGACCCAGCCCAGGGGAACAAAACCTAATTTCAACAGAAATTTACAGCAGATGATCTCTAGAACTTCTGTTGGACCGAGACTCTTCTACAATTCCATAGCTATTTTTTACTGAATTATATATTCAGTAATGAATAATATTATGTTTTAGATTGATAGCTCTATATATGGTGAATTTTTTATCTATTGAACTTTAGTTTTTAAGATGATGGGAGTTTTTGGGAGGGAGGAGAGAGTGGTGTTGATTGGTTTGCTATGTTTGTTTTGTTTTTCACTTGAATGAGAAGTTTTTTCTACCAGAAATCTTTCACTGCTCTGCCTCCTCCCACAAATGTGTGAAACAAGGTCCAATAAGTGTTTATCTTCTGTTGAATATATGACATTTATTTAATGTCTTAAGTATTTTGCTATAAGCAAGGTCTATAGGCAGGCTTTTTATTTTTTTAAGTTAAAACGAAATTTTAAGATTGTGTTGATAACCTGTTACGAATTTTAAACACCCCTTGAGTTTTAAATGTCCCTTGAGGAGCATGGCTACCAGAACCAGAGAGTCTCTCTACTAGTGGTTCCACTAACATACAGGAAGCACTTTCTCATTTCTCTGTCCATGTTTACTTAGTGTTCACATACGTGAACAGCTTATGTGTCCCAAGGTTGAATTCACTTCCTTAGTAATGGGATGAGGAAAATGGGGAAATGGAGTTGAGATATTAATGAAGTTGGAAAAACTATGAACTATTTTTACAATCAAAGTAGCTGAATTTAGATCATTAAAGTTTTCTATTTTATGTCTGCATAATATTTTTATAGGTAGCCTTTTGCTGGTTATTTTAACCTCTACCATTGTAAAACAGAGCCCTAGCCATCTCTGTTCTGTTGTGTTGGATACATGTCTGTCTCTGAGCCAGTTTGTTTCTGATGCATGTTTTCCTGGTAGCAAGGTGTCTGTGCTAAAGTCTGAAGGAGAGCAGATATACCTTAATACTTATACTGTTGCAAGACTAAACTTACCTCTGGATTTACCTCTTCTAGGGGGTCAAAGGTAAAGCCAGCCTGCCAAACTTCTTGGACCATATCATTGCTTCTGTGGTGGAAAATAAGAAGACGTCTGATGCTGCAAAACGAGCTAGTAATTTAGCTGACACACAGAAAGAGGTGAAGGAAATGGTAATGGGATTAAATGTGCTGGATCCACACACTTCCCACTCTTGGCTGTGTGATGGTAGACTTCTTTGCCTTCATGATCCCAGCAATAAAAACAACTGGAAGATCTTCAGGGAATGCTGGAAACAAGGCCAGGTGGGTGATAAGTATCCAAGCTTTACTGCTTATTAGTGTCCTGAAATTGCAGTCTGTACATTAGTAAAAACAGTCTATTCAAACTTTGGCTCCTGAGTGAATATGGTGAATGAATACTTCAACTGTAGCTTTATAAAGAGGGGACACAGCAGCCGTGTTCACTTTATGCTATATTTATTTGGGTCCATGTCCTCTTGCATGTTGAGCTTTTCTCAGCTTACCATCATGAGAGTGTTTGCTGCGACAACCCTTTTAGTTGTAGTGTGCTTAGTGTGCTTTGAACGTCCTCTGCTCTACTACAGCCCAGTAGAGAATCCACTCTGATTTCCTGAGTGCACCTTGGCATCTACCCCACACTCGATGCTTTATATAGCCTCAGGGAAAGACGCGTTTTCTTCCAGCTACAGTGTGTACAAGAGTGAAAATGCTGCATGCAGTAATCTACTGAATTTTGGATGTACTTGATAGAGTGTCTCACCCTGAGCCCTACAGCCGGTGGGAACCCAAGTATTGTTGTGGACTCAGCAACTCATGCATGGAGCGCTCTCGTGGATTGTCTGAGGTGCCATCAAGCAGTTAGGCCTTCAGACAACAGATTATACCTTAGACCTGCTCTCAGCACAGCCACTTTTTCAGATGTCAGTCTGTAGTGCTGCAGCTTAGACTTCTCCAGAGGGACAGTAAGATCAGCCTGGTCTGACAACCTGAATCTTAAAAAATGGATGAGTAATTGCTGCTGCAAAGAAGTGTACCCACAGCTCTAACTGAGGATAATGGCCATTGCTGTTCAAACTGTATTCTTGGCACTTGGTTCTGCAGCTGCCTCTGTCACAGTTACCTTCACTAACTACTCAGAATTGAGGCCATTAGTGCTCGACCATTAGGTCTGTCATCATCTTTTCTGGAGAAGTGCTTGTTGTCGGATAGTTTATGTTACAGTGCGCTTGGCAGTCATATTCCATGCTTCTTTGTGGTTTTTCACAAGACGCTGAGGTGTGGTGGGGGAACAGGCTGCATATACCTCTTTTGGCACTCAGAGTCTACTCCTGACAGAAGTAGAGTACTTTTCATTTAAATGTAGTCCCATGGAATTGCACATTCTCTGGGTTGCCTGGGCACAAGCACAGCTAGCACATAGCTGTGAGAACTGCAAAGATGGCTGTTGTGCCACATGCCTCATTTCTGTTCATGATTCCTCTGGCCAGCTCCTAATTGTTGGAGGAAGGTACTGTGCAGCACACCCTCGCTTGTCTGACTAGAAACTTCACTGCCAGCTTCCCACTAAGTGCAGTTGCCTACCTGTCCTGACTTTTTTGGGGTACATAGGAATCTCTTTTTTTTTATTATTTATTTTCTTTTTCGTCCTGTTATATTTTTCTGATTTATGAGAGATTTCAGATCATTCTTCTGCAGTGCTGTGGTGTCCATCATCTGCTTTTCTTTGCTAAGAGCTTCTTAGTTTCTGGTTAGCATACTTTGATAATTTTCTCAACACTTTCTGTCAGGAAATACTACTGCCTCTCCTAGGATGATCCTAAACATCTTGGGAATGCCTACAAAAAATGTGCTTGTCAGTTTCTTTGCCAATGAGACTGGTTAATCACCATGTGCAACATGCTGCTTGTGACCGTGTGGTTCTTGACTGGCGATGAGTCTTGAGAGACTGCTTAGGGAGTCTAGAGATGTGATTATGAATCTTGTGTCCGATGTGTAGCTTGCAGTGTGCAGCGCCATCCAAGTTGGTGTACACCCTGAGGCTCTGGCTACAATTGCCATGCTTGTGTACCTAAAATAGCAGGTACTTTGTGACCTGCTATTTTAGCCTTTGCTCCAAGGTATGCTATTGATGCTTCTGGATCATTTAATCATTCAGAGGACCCCTTGAATAGGAACAGACTGGACAAGTCCTTTGCTCATTCAGCAGTCCTCAAGGTGGTGTTGCAGTCATTGGAGTTTCCTGTTGAAATGAGAAAAGGAATTGAACAACCTCCCTTGTTCCTGCATAAGAGAGAGCATGTGACCCAGGCAGGTGTTACTGTCTCAACAAGAGTATTTTAAAAATAATTTCTTCAAGCAGAGACTCTCTGAAGAAACTGTTCTCTGTCACTGTACTTCCTTGGCTTACATCCTCCTGTACATCCCAGCTGCACCTTTAAAAGTCAAGTGAAAGAACATTAATTCTACCACTATTCCCCAAATCCCCTTCCTGCTTTGTGTTTTGGGAAAGGTTA
This sequence comes from Agelaius tricolor, assembly GCF_023055355.1. Classification (NCBI taxonomy): domain Eukaryota; kingdom Metazoa; phylum Chordata; class Aves; order Passeriformes; family Icteridae; genus Agelaius; species Agelaius tricolor. The sequence goes on from NW_027269278.1 coordinate 18,954,377, forward strand.
TTTGGAAAAAACCCCTTAGCCACCCTCCCCAGCACAATAAATGCACACTGTACACTAGGTCTGTGCCATATGAAGATGTTGGATATGATGGCATCCCAAATTGTTAAAAGAGAAAATTCTTTTCCCTTAATGCTTAGATAATAATGGCACTCTTTCAGTGTCACTCAAAAAGAGCAACATGTTTTGAGTCCTTCATCTTAGAAATTGTCAGAAACTAGTTAAACTTCGTCTTATCCCAGAATTCACTGAGACCGTAAGAGTAATTCTTGAAGTTGTTTTTAAAGAGCATTTTTTTCTCCTGAAAATGGTTTTTGCTCATCTGGGTATACTGTTAGGATCCTCATCCTATAGCAACCTGGTATTTTCTGACTTTTTCTGACTTTCCATGTTAGGATTTCTCTTTTTTGAGACACTGAAAATATGGTACGGTGCTGGAGCTTTTTGGTTTGGTTTGGTTTTTGGGGTTTTTTTTTTGTTATTTTTATCTCCCTGTAGTTTGAGAGCAGATTTGGCAGGAGATGTCTACCAGGCAAGTCCACTGTCATTTTATCTTGGAGCCCTATCTGTGTTATTCACTAGAGAGAATATTTTTTTTCTTCCATTCCAAATTTGCTGCTTAATAGCCAGAAGGGTTCTACTAAGTTAAGCAGTTTGGTTGTTTTGGGGTTTCTTTTAATTGCTGTTTACAAGTGGTCAAGTGAATACAGCGGGGATCAAAATGTCATTATTTTTCCGCACTGAAGGCAGCTGGTTTAGCTATCAGCTTAAAGTCTACCAGGCAATGCTTTCTACACATCCTGTGAAAGGTACTGTGAAAAGTTATTTCACTCATAGGTGATCCCTAGTGTTTGTTGTAGAATATGCTTAAACTTTTTAATTGCCCTAATGCTACCATTTTTGCTGGGATGAGGGAGTATATTCAGATTTGAGATTGCTGTATTTGGTTTGTTATCTTGGGGAGGTTTGCTGCTTGTCAGGGTGTCACATTTGGGACATAGTGGGAAGACTACCAAAGCTTATCTGTCCCTCAAACACGTGCCCTCTGCTGCTTTTCCATATTGGCACGCAGAGTACTACTGGGGAGACCGGGAAAGTATCAAAAGTGGCTGTATGGCTCTGGAAGTGTTAATCAAGGCCATGGAGCCCTCATGGTTTTCTTGCTCCTGCCAGTGAAGGGTAGGGGAATGGACAGATCCTGCATGTCAACCATGGTTTGCACAGCCATTTTTAACCAAGAGGGTTTTGTGATCATGGGAACCTCTTTGAGGATTGAGGGCTGTGTGGAAGAGATAGGATCTATCTAAGCAAAAAAAAAAAAAAAAAAGGATCTTTGCCAACAGGCTGGCCAACCTTATGAGAAAAGCTATAAGCAGGAGCAAGGGATGGAGAGCATGACCAGTGATATCAAGGAAGGAATTGATTGATTTGGCAAGCAAGCAGTGTGAGGTGACGTGAACAGGGATAATCCCGTACTCAAGAAACAAAGGATGAAAGATGTCCACCTCAAGTATATGCATGTAAGTAAGGATCTGTGTGCATCACAGCATTGTGAAGAAAGCTCTCACACTGGAAATCAACATGACTAGATGTCTTTCTGAAGTACCTGTACACTAATGCATGCAGCACATTAAACAAAGAGAAGGAATTAGTGTGCAGTTGCACAGCTGTGATCTCATTGGTATGACAAAGTGGTGCGATAGCTCATGCAGCTGTAGCATGGTAAGGAATAGGTAGAGGCTGTTCAGGAAGGACAACACAGGAATGACAAGCCAGGAAAGTAAGCAGGGAGCATTGCTGTTTTCGTGAGGAAGAATCTAGAATGCTTGAAATTGTGTGGGAACTGATGATGAGCCATCTAAGAACTTAGGGGGCCAGGATTATTGAGCAGCAATTATGGACAACATTATGGCAAGTATCTGCTACAGACCAACTGACCATAAAAATGTGGTAAGGCCTCAGAAAACTGGAGGAAGCCCTGTGTTCACATTTCCTGGGCCTCATGGGACCACCCTGATACCTGCTAGAGGAACAACACAACAGGTCACAAGCAGTCCTGAAGTTTTCTGAAGTGCATTGATGTCAGTGTTCTGAGACAGCTGATCAAGGAAACAGCTAGGGAAGGGCACTTGTTCTGGACCTTGTGCTTTCACACAAGGAAGAACTGGTAGTTGATGTGGAGATATGGGGCACCTTTGGCTGCAGTGACTATTAGATGGTGGCATTCAGGTTAAGATTCTGAGAGGAGGGAGCAAAACAAAAAATCATGATCACAAATTTGGGCTTTGGGAGAGCAGGCTTTTGCCTTTTCAGATACTTGCTTGGAAGAATCCCATGGGGATATGGTCATGAAGAGAAAAGGAGCTCAGGAATACTGGTTGAATCATGCTTAAACTGCCTTGTAGCCTTCTGTGATGATATGACTGGCTTGGTACATGAAAGGAAAGTAGTGGATTGTTTTTGTCTTAACTTTAATAAAGGCTTTTTACACTGTCAAAATGTCATCAAAGTGACTTGGTAAGTGAACAGGGTGATGGACTTAAAACTGATTGAAATGCCATGTGTGAGAGCACTATCACTAGTGGTATATCATAGAGGGTCACTTCTGCAGTGAGTAGTACTTGTCGTGTCATTAGTGACCTAGATGGGGTAGGGTTCATACACCCTTAGCAAGTTTACAGGCAATACAAAACTAGGAGGAATGACTGATACAGCAGATGGGTTCTGCTGCTATTCAGAGGGTCTGAACAGGCTGGAGAATTGGACCGAGAAGAATCTAGTGATGTTCAGCAGGGGAAAATGCAATGTCCTGTACATCAAGGAAGAATAACATCCTACAGCAGCTGCTGAGAAGCAACCATTTGGAAGGTAGCTTTGCCTGGAAGAATCTTGGGGTCTCAGTGGGCAAGGGAGTGAGTATGAGCCAAGAATGTGTCCTCGCGACAAAGAGGGTTGTCAGCAAGTCAAAGGAAGTCATGGTTCCTCTTACTGTGTTCAGTTCTGGGCTCCCCAGTTCGAAGGAGGGGAGGGGGACCCCCAGTGAAGGGTCACAAAGATGATGAAGGGACTAGAGCATCACTTAGCTGAAGAGAGGCTGAGCAAGTTAGGACTGTTCAGCCTAGAGAAAAGGAGGCTCAGGAGAGTGTGGGGAGGAAATCTTAAGAGGGAGTCAGGCTCTTCTTGTCAGTGCCCACTGGCAGGAGAAGTGGGAGTGGGTGCAGAAAGTTCAGCCTCAACACAAGAAAATACTCTTTTTTGGTGTGAAGGTAGTTTAAATGTTTCTGTGGGCTTTTTTGCTTTTTTTCATTCCCCTATTCCCCTGAAATTCACAGGAGTAAAGTAAACAACCCCTTTTTGTTTTCTTAAATCTCACTCATCTGAAGTTGAGGTTTCATTGCTGCCTTCTAGAACTTAATGGCTGTGTTGTATTGTATTTGAAAACCAAGGCCATTTCCGTTATCCCCAGACTTGGGATTTTTACAGTCATTTCTGAGTCAATAGTTGTCCTCACTTAGGGACTAAAATCAAAACTAGACCTTTTAGAGGCTATTGGACAATACAAAAGAAGCAGCAGTTAGTTACTGGAGTGTGTTTAAGCAGCAGAACTTCGAAGTCGCTTGTATATAGCTCTGTAGGTATCTTGGCCTAGCACGCTGATATTACATCTAGGGTCATGTGTGCTTCTCAGGGTTGTGCTGAGCTCTTCATGTGAATAAACCGAGACCCACCATCACTATACATTGTTAATGTATAGGGCACAGCTTGGAATTAATTCAAACTTGCACAGCCATGAGAACTGCCATTTGAACATAGGTAGCAGTTACAAAAGTAAAGCTTTTCAGGTGGAAATAGTTCATGTGCAAGTTCACTTTATACCCTCTTCATTTTCTCTCAAGTTTGGTAACTCTCTTTTGAGATAGCAGGGTGAGAGGAACTGAAAAGGTTTTGGCAGTGTTGGGAGGTTTGTCTGGTATAACTTTCCCAATTGTCAGTTTAGCAAATGCTTTGAGGTTGATTATATTAATTAATTCATTAAAGCATTTTAAATGCTTTTATGGGGAGAGGCCACTGAAATATCTGTTTGGAATACATGTACGTCATTAGCCTAAGCATCTTAAAACCCCTTTTGCAAGTGAGCAGCCTTTTTTCCACTGCTTGGTTTTGTCCTACAGAGTTGATGTTGATCTGTGATTATACATAAATAACAAGTGAAATAGTTAAACAATTCATATTAAAATACAAAAATTTCACATGAGAAGGCTTTACTACAAATGCTGTTTCTAGTGGTAGTTGCATGTGTGCCTAAGAAAAAGGTCAGGTGGTGGGATTCTACACCTACTCTACTGCCACAGGTGGATTGACCCTGTCTAGCTGCCAGACCCTCTACCCAGCTGCTTTCTCACTCCCCCTTCTCAGCAGAACACGGGAAGAAAATCAGGTGAAGAAGTTTCTGGGTCAAGATAAAGCCAGGGAGATCCATTAGGGATTGCTGTCATGGGCAAAAGAGGTTTCATTTGTGATAGAGGAGTTGAATTTATTGCAAATTAAAAATAGAGTAGGCTGGGAGAGAAGAAAGACAAATGAGTAAACACCTTACCTCTCCCCGCCCACTTCAACTTTTTCCTAAAGACTCAACTTTACTCTCTCATCTCTGACTATTCTACCTCCTTCCTGCAGGGGGGATGATGGGGGTTGTGGTCAGTTCACAACACAGTGTCTGCTGCCCTTTCCTCCTCACACTTTCCTGCTACTTCCTCTGTGTGGAGTTCCTCTCACAGGATAGTGTCCTTCACAAATGGCTCTAACATGAGTTGTCTCCATGGGCTGCTCCAGCGTGGGTCCCCAGTGGGCAGTTTTTGCTGGAAAGTTTGCTTATAAGTGGGATTCTCCCTACGGCTTCTGCCAGAACCTGCTCCAGCATGGGCTCTCCATGGACTTCCTCCAGCAAATATCCCTCTGCTGCAGTGGATCCTCAGTAGACTGCAGGTGGATCTCTGCTTCACCGTGGTCCTCCACAGGTTGCAGGGGACAGCCTGCCTCACCATGCTCTTCAATGGGCTGTGAGCACCTCCTCCATCACTGACCTTGGTGTATGCAGAACTGTGTCTCTCCCTCCCTCCTGCCTGCCATCCGCGTGTTGTGTGTCCCCGTCTCTCTCTCTCTCTCTCTCTCTCTCTCTCTCTCTCTCTCACACACACACACATGCGTGCATGCGTCAGCTGTGGAGAACTTTATTATACCCTTTCTCATTATTACAGAGAATGCTACCAGCATCAGTTGTGGGCTCAGCTTTTGCCAGTGATGGGTCTGTTGAGCCCGGTGGAACCATCTGTGTCCACCATGGGGCAGCTCCCAGCCTCCTCTGACAGAGCTTATACCTGCTGCCAACACCTTGCCATGGAGACCTAATGCACTTGCCTCGGCAAGTCTAATCCAACGCCACTTCTAAGGCAACTGCACGTGGCGTGGAACTGAAGTTTGCTTTGACTCTGGTAATTTGCTTGATGCACAAAAGCCAGACATGATGAAAATAGATTTGTGGTGTCTTTTATATGGTGGTAGCCAGGAGTCTTGGCTCTCTTAAGAAAGTTTGGCTGCATATGTAAGATAATTGGTTATGGTGGAGTAAGCATTCATCTTTGTATTCTCAGCCCGTGCTGGTATCTGGTGTCCATAAGAAGTTGAAGTCAGAACTTTGGAAACCAGAAGCTTTCAGCCTGGAATTTGGAGATCAAGATGTAGATTTGGTGAACTGCAGGAACTGTGCCATAATTTCAGACGTGAAAGTGCGTGACTTCTGGGATGGCTTTGAGATAATATCTAGTAAGTAATATTTATGGCTGACTAGTTTAACTGAGCAGTCTGTCTTGTTATCTTCAACTCTTAATTTTCTACCTATTTTCCTAAAAAATAAATGAAGAAAAAATCTGAATACCTATCAGTCTCATCCAAAGAAGCTATTGTTCCTTATATGTAGCACACCCTGGAAAATGCTTTATTGGTGGAGATTAGGGCAGGACTGTCCAAGAGAACTGTCTACTGCAGTGTGTTGGTGTGTGTAACTTTCATGTGTCAAAAAGTGCTCCATTTCATGGGAAACTGCCTGTTTGTTTAACTTTTCCCAGTGAAATTAATCCTCAGTTTCCATTTTTAAGAAAGTAAGTAATGTGTCTACCTTTGCTCTCCTTTCAACCTCAGGTTTTATTGTAAAACTAAAGGGAACCTGCTCTCCTAAAACAGATGGAGACTTTCAGTACGAAAATTTGGATTTGGTGGAATACATCAGTCAAGTAAATCTGACATACAAATGCAAATTTATATCTATTATGAATAGCAATGCTATATGTGTGCCTCACATGATAACACTTTGTTTAATGCTCAAGGTCTTTGAGAAAACCTTCTGTCAAGTGTGGATGGGAAAACTAACCAACTAAAATTTCTGAGGACATAATAGGTCAGGTTAAAGAGCTTCTGACAAGCTGAGTGCTCCATTTTAGATTGTATATACCTAGATCTGAGTGGTCTTATAGTTACAGGTGTTAGAGCTGTAAAAGTTCATTGCAGTATTGCTGATTTTAGAGTTGTGTATAAAATGTTTTCTGTATTTATTGCTGTGTGCATATTGCAGAAATGGTGAACTGTTGGATGACTTATTGGAATGTTCATTCAGCAGTCAACAAAATTATAGATTTGCAGACCAAGAATATTCCTTTCCTAGTAATTTTCCAATCAATAAACTCCCTGCTTTTGACTTGTTTTTTTTTATATGGTTAGTACAGAGTGTTGTATTTTGTACTGTTAAATTTCATACTGGTTTTGTTATTAATCAGAAATAAATGGCCTTGGAGGATATAATGGTGTGGTCTTTGTGTATTGACAGTAATTGGGAAAGTTCACAAACTCTTCACTTTTGTGCTGGGGTCAAGAATGAAAATAGTGAATTTGTATGGGTCAAGTTATCTTTGAGAAATGTTACTTGCAGTTTGTCTCCAGACAGATATGCTTCTTTCAGCAAAATCACCTTTGGCTTTTCTTTTAGACAAAGCCTTTACCGCACTATACATGAGAAATATTAATGACCTAGGTTGGAAAACCTTATCACCCTTGATAATTTCTTTTAAATACATTTTATTTAGAGTTTCTTCAGCCATGTTCAGTCCCTAGTATAGAGAAATGTTATTTGCTGCTAGTCCAGATATTTCACATTCTAATTCTTATGAAAACTGTTGGTAAATTACCTAATATCTCTGACTTCTCTGCACTACATGAATTCTAAATTTTTTAAATGTGTGGCTGGCTCCTGCTCTCACATTAAGTTACCAAGGAGATGTAGAACAGCCACTGACTTTGGAGGTGTTACTGAGATTATTCTATATGATACTTTAATTAATTTCAATCTTTTGCTGTTTCTTTTAATATTTTTGGGCTCAAAGTAGACTTTTGAAAGGTCTGACTTTTTGTTTTGATCCTTTTTACACCTGCTTTTCTTTGCTGATATTTTCTGGGGTTTGTCCAGTTTCATGTAATTTGTCAGATCTGTGTTATCATCCAAGTATTTCTTCACTCTCTCCTTTCTGAATAGCCTCCCTACAAACTGCTTCTTCTTTAGATCAAAGATCCTTCACAAATGCAAAATCTTGAATATGGGAAGTTGTGAAACATCTTGAAATTCAAGTCCTTGAGCTTTTCAGTTCACTCACCTCTCTAAAATCTGTAGCTTATCAAAGTTTATCTTTAAATCAGTCACTTCAGTCACTACATATCTGCAGTTCTTAATTCCTTTTAATTTCAATAAAATATTTTTTTATATTGCAAACTCGGGCTGTCTTCTGTAGCATGTTGATATGTAACACAGATGTGATTCACAGATCTCCAAGTCCTAATTTCTTAGATATGCTTTCTCTTCCAATGCTGTCAGGAGCTCTGCTAGATCAGTTTGGCTGACAATTCTCAGTAAGGTAGGAAGCAGTGAAGGGTGTTACTCTCTGGGGAAATGGGCATGCTAAATTCTTAAGACTGTTGTACACCTAGTTTTTTAATTGGTGGCTTCATGTAGAGTTGTGAAAAATCTCGTAGAAGAGTGAGCTATGGTTTTCTCTAAATGTTACAGTGAGTTCTCTGCTAGTTGCGTACCACTTCCAGATAGACTCTCTTAGCCCTAAGATCTGAGGTAGAACGGCAGTTGATATGGTCAGTACTGTCATAGCATACATCCACTGTTGCATATGTAATGCCATCTTTCTGTGCTGCTCAGTTTCTGTTTCCAGTCAGGACTTGTGTAAAACTCCTAAAGTGAAGAACAAATGTTTGGTTTTGGCACTCTGCTAATTTGAGTTCCTTCAGCAAAGAAGAATTAAAGAAACTTAAAGGCTGTCTTCCTTTGTGACCACCTGCTCTTTAGCTTTTTTGAATGTAGTGTACGATGGTTTCTTGCTTTGCACTGAAGTTAGGATTGATTTCAATAACTTTAATTTTATAGAAGTACCGCTTCTCTTGAAATTAATGATAAAACTCCCATAGACTTTGGTAAAAGGAGTAAGGAACAATGTTTTGGAAAGGCTTTTGAAGCTGAATAAAAACTATTCTGAAACTTAGCAGCTGTGCAAGATCTGTCAAACTTCTGCTGTCAGTGATTATATCTGTGTATGTATACTTATATAGTTGGTAAACTGTTGTTGATCATACTATCATGTTGCTTGGAAGCCCAAAACAAAACCAGGATCCATTTTGCTGTGAATTGTAAGAGGTACAAAAACCCTTGCAGCTTTAAGAAGGTAGTGGGCTGTGGTAAAAAGGTACTGCATGAAGAAATCTTAATTTGTTTCTTGCAGAACGGCTCAGGTCAGATGATGGTCAGCCAATGGTACTAAAGTTAAAGGATTGGCCTCCAGGGGAGGACTTCAGAGATATGATGCCTACAAGGTAAGTAACCTTTAGTATCAGTGCTGACAGGACTGCTGTAGGTGCTACAGGAGGATAACCTGCCTTTGTCTGTCTTTATTCTCTAGGTTTGAGGACTTGATGGAAAATCTTCCTCTTCCTGAATATACCAAGAGAGATGGCAGACTGAATTTGGCTTCGAGGCTGCCAAGCTACTTTGTCCGTCCTGACTTGGGTCCTAAAATGTACAATGCATACGGTATGTGAGTATAGGTCTGCAGATACTGGTGTTTGTGACTCTTTATTACACTTAGGGTAAATACAAGGCTGTGGCATTACACAAGGCTGTGGCTGTGGCAAAACACAGTGCTTATCCTAGAGCCTGCTATTTCTTTTTTTTCATTTAGTCCTGCAAATCTATTCTTATATTAGCTCTCTCTCTGTCAGATGTGCCCTTTTCTGCCTTGTGTATCCAAGAGATGTACATACAGTAAATTAAGTTTGCAAACAATTATTAATACATATAACAGGCATAATACCAATACAGGGTTCAAGGAAAAGTTAGTATGTTTTTGAGAGCAACTGAAGTATTTAAGAGGAAAATTACCCACTTTCTGGGGACTTTGACCTGTTTCTGGTCTTTTATGATAGGTACTGTTCAGTGAGTTGAGTTCCTACCTTCAGAAGCTTGTATTTTAAACAAAAAATAAATACGATGGTGATCCTGAAAACTCTTGTGGGCGCACGCTTCTGTTACTGTTTGCTGATACAAAGATTTTTTTTTTTTTTTTTAATATTCTGGTTCCCTGCCATGTTCCTTGCTAGAGATGGTTGAGCAGAGGTAGAAAAGAGAGGGTGCTATTGAAAGGCTAGAGGAAAAAAAAAGGGAACATGTTAATAAGAAGGTCAAAGAGTTAAGAAGCAAACATTTGAAATCTTTCTCCATTACTTACAGTCACTTGAGAGAGACATAAGTTCCTTCAACATGCAAAGGTACAAGCACTTGAGTCTGCAGGTGTTTCTCCTTACTGAATTGTAATCTGAATTGTTAATGATGAGTTGATCACTAACTGCTGTGAATTCAGCTGGTCATGGATTTTACAGCTAGTATGAGAAAATAAAAAATGGCTGGAGGCTTATACTTCTAACAGATCATTGACTTGCTGCACATAGTAGGATGCTAATGCCATTTAAAGCAGTTCTCTCTTGCCTCCAAGCATAGGAAGACTTGCTTTGTGCTTATGATAGCTAAGTTCTCTAGTACAGGCTGTATAAAAGACTCTCAGAGAGAAAATTGTAAAGTACAAGTTATGGCTTTGGTGTTAAAATGCTTGTTTTCTCATGACTTGAGTAAACTAGGTTTGCTTCTGTTTTTCTGTAAAATAAAAATACTAGTTATCAGTAAACTTTTTACTTACGCTACACATGACATGAATATACCTGTTTCAGTTGCTGTTTGACTTCGTTTTCTGCTCTCATTGCCGTACAAAGTTAGCTTTTTAAACAGGTTTTTCAGCTAGGTTATTTCTATAAGAGATTAGTCACAGAATTTTATTTTATTTTGCACTCTGTTATAGGCCTAATTACTGCAGAAGACAGACGAGTTGGTACCACAAACCTGCACTTGGATGTGTCTGATGCTGTTAACGTCATGGTGTATGTTGGGATTCCCATTGGGGAAGGGAGCCATGACGATGGTAATGCTTAAGGAAAGCTGTTTTCTGTACACTAAAAATCAATTGTGTTTGTAAGAAGAGTATCTTTTATTGTTTAAGCTTGTCATTTCTATGATACATAATTCAAATATACAAGGCAGTTTGCAACATTTGCAGCACATAATTAAAAGTGCAGTAATGCTTCATTAGTTTCCAACTGTGTGAGCAGCAGAGTTTTGCTAGAAATTAGGTACATTCCTGAAGAAAAGAGAAGAAAGAGTAGATTACTCCCCTTTCTTCTCCTTGTATTTGAGTAATTGTAGCTTAGTTTAAATTCAAGAGTGAGCTTTGTGATTAGCTGTCAATTGACACATTCACTGAATTCTGTTAAGATGAAGTGTGATGGGCTTAGGAAGGGCACTATATGATGCAACAGTTGCAGTGTGACTGAATTTAGTAGCTCAAAATGCTCCTTCCTCTTCTCTGTGTCAAAAAATGAGCAGTTTTTACATGGATTCCCCTTTCAGAGGTTCTGAAAACAATTGATGAGGGAGATGCTGATGATGTAACAAAGCAGCGAATCCATGAAGGAAGAGAGAAACCTGGAGCATTGTGGCACATCTATGCTGCCAAGGATGCTGAAAAGATACGGGAACTTCTCCGGAAGGTATGCTGGTTGCAAAGAAAGCTGGAGCTTACAGGGTTCCTTGACTAGCTTGCTTATAGCAGCTGACTGATTCCAATTGCTATCAACATCAAGTGTGTAGGTATTGCACTTCCTGTCTTTGAGGGCACTGATAGTTACTATGTTCACAGGTTTGCAGCCTGGTCTGGAATCTTCATACTAATGCATGTTGCTGTTTAAGACCTAAATGACCTTGATGAAAATCATGTTCTACCTTGAAATAGTTTCTTAAATTTTTAGATACAGACCATTTTGTGAGCCAGCAATATCAAGGTGCTGTGTCATGGTTTCCTTCCACCCCATATCTTGGCCCTAGGTTGGAGAAGAACAAGGCCAAGAAAATCCTCCAGATCATGACCCCATTCATGACCAAAGCTGGTACTTGGACCAGACCTTACGTAAGAGACTATATGATGAGTATGGTGTGCAAGGCTGGGCAATAGTGCAGTTCCTTGGCGATGCCGTCTTCATCCCTGCAGGTGCTCCCCATCAGGTAACTATACCAACTCTAGGCCATATTGACAGATAGAATTGAATTGGAGGCACAACAGCTACAGTTATTTTAAAATAACTGGTAATTAATATTGCACACTTAAGGTTTCTTTTTCTACATATGCAGTTCTTACATTACTAAAAGTTATGTAAATATCTGCACGATGTGTACATAACTGATGAAATTACAGGGGGAAAAAAAGCTGGGATGAATGGAGGGAAAGCATTTCTGTGTAGTGAAACTTCAGCCAAGGAAACCAAATTCAAAGGTTAAGAGAACTTGCTTTAGGGAACACTAATATATATGGGAGAACAGGAAACCTGTTAGATGTCATGTATTTTGTTCTCATTTTGCTATTAGATACAACTCTGTCACTTTCTGGTTTCGATCAGTAAATGTAGCAGAGCCTAAATATGTGGGGGAGGGGGTTCTGAGGGTTTGGTTTTTGTTGTTGTTGATGTTTCTTTTGGGTGTTGGGGTTTTATTTGTTCTGTTTTGTATGGTTCATTGTCTTTATATATCAGTCATTTGATATGGATTTTTAGGTCCATAATTTGTACAGCTGCATTAAAGTGGCAGAAGATTTTGTATCTCCCGAACATGTGAAGCACTGCTTCCGTCTGACCCAGGAGTTCAGGCATCTGTCTAATACTCATACAAACCATGAGGATAAACTGCAGGTAACCATTTTATGTCAGTGAACATTAAATACATCCTGTGTTTGGCCAGCTTACTTCAGTACTAGAAATGTATCTCTAAGGAAAGAGTAACGACTTTCCACAAATCTGGAGGTTCTCATTTGATAGGTACATTATTTAAAAATTAAGTACTTCTGTCTACAGTATTATGTAAACAAAAATTAGTAATAGACTTCTGCATTTCCAGAGAGCTTTCCCCCATTAGGTTAATGCACGCATTGGTGTTAATAAGTTTTTGAATGGCTGAATCCTAATGACAGCAGAGCAGACCAGAAGAAAAAAAAATCTTAAAAAGGAAAGAGCAGTGCTTTGTTTTGAAGAGAGATGGTTTTTTGAGCAAGTACTCTTACATTTGTTTCTTTATTGCCTAAAGGAAAACTCCTCTGAAAGCGAACGGCTTATTTAAGTCAGGGATATGGTTTAGTGATGGACTTGGCAGTGTTAGGTGTGTGGTTGGATTCGATGATCTTAAAGGTCTTATCCAACATATGTTAGTCCTAAAATTAAATGTGATTTGGTTTGAGGAACCGTGACTGCTTCAACTAATAATTATGCACAGAACATAATAGATACACAAGGACATTGGATGTAAGACAGTCAGTTGTACAGAGAGAAGACCATAGAATATTGTGTTGGATTTTGTCTAATGCTTCTGAAGCAACTTTAGTAACTGCTCTGTTTGCAGATTTTGTTGTCAGCATTTTTTGTGTATCAGTAATTACACGTATGTGAAAGGAAGGAGGGTGGAGATCTGCAGAATGATTGTCCTCATCGAAGTATACAGTTTATGGTCACTCTCCAGAATGTCACCCAAGGATGTCAGAATCTACAATGTTAATTCTGTCATACCAATTCAGTGAAAGTTTGCTATAAATTTCTATGTGAATTTTCATGGGATTATAAAGGAAAGCAGAAGTAGTATCAACTCTCATTCTGGCATCTAACACTGTACCTCTTCAGCTGTGATGATACAAATGCAGAAATGTTTCTGTAAATTAAAAAGTTGCAAATTAATAATGCTTATTATTAAAAAAAAAACCCCAAGAAAAGTGCAACTCAGTAATCCTGTGAAAAGGAATACTGGTTGTATTTGTCTCCATCTTTTTTTAAAAAAACTTCGTCATTTTTAATGTATATTTTTATATAAACCTCTGTCTATATTTTTATATATTAAAATACACAGAGACAGTAACAGCTGCATAAACTCTACCAAAAATGAGGTCACATGTACATCAGGAAAAGATGATAGTTGTTGCTAGTTAGTTGAGCAAGTGCAATTGAGCTACTCACTTAGGAGGTGAAACTGTTCTGTTCAGCACCTGGAAACAGAATTCAGATAATCTTAGATCAGAAAAAATCAGAAACTAGACAGAACTTTTGATTCTTAAATGGGTATCTGTGAAAAAGATAGCAGTGAGTACTAGTGGATTTCTCATCTTGGGCTTGTCTTTCTGCAAGATTCACAAATTTGAAGTATTTCTAGCCTCCATGCAAAGACAACAAGATGATTTGTTGCATCATATTAGTCTTCATAGGATTAAACCATATAATTTTCTTGCAGCTTTTAGATTTGATTCATGTGAGTCTCTAAGTGACTTCGATCACAAGGACTTTTTCAAAATAAACTTTTATATATATATAAAACTTTGTACTGCACTTCCTCCTAGCTCTCACAAGAGAAGGAATTATCTTAAAACAACACAAGTAAATATATGTTGCTGGGTGACCAGAAAATGAGTTAATAAATCAGTGCAGGTGTCTAAGATACTTGTCATCTGTGGCAATTAAAATTTGTGCTGTTGGTATTCTGAAGCAAAATAGTATATATTTTATGTATACTTGCCAACTATTACAAATTCAGTTGTCAAAGCTGATGGCATAGCTATGTAATACTCTTCTTGTTAGTCTGTAGAAGTTGATTTTTCTTTTTTCCTGTTGCAGGTGAAGAACATTATCTACCATGCAGTGAAAGATGCTGTTGGCACACTGAAAGCTCATGAATCTAAACTAGCTAGATCGTAGGAATTGCTAATTCCAAATGCCCTGTCAAGTAGGCCTTTTGCTCACCGTATATACAGGGACTGCACATGACTGCCTCTGCAGGAGCAAAAGCTTCTCACTGGGAGCTGGTGTGGTCAGTATTACACTCTTCAGCCACTGTTTTCTACGCTGCCTCAACACCGAAGGTCTAATGGAAGGTTGCACTCTTAAATGCAGAATTCTAAAAGGTGCCATATCCCTTTCCTGTGGCCTTTTGCAAATTGAAAGAATATGGAAACCACTTGGTGTTCCTGCATATTACGATCAAAAATGGTAGAAAGAGTGTGGATGTTTTTTTCCCTCATGCCTACTTAGTCTCCACAAAGTTAGACAGAACGTGCTGGAGGTGGGTTGTCCTACTGCAGACTTGGTTGATAACTGCTGAAAGAATGTGACCAACAGTAGCCCAACTGCAGAAATTCAAAACTCCCTGTGTGAGATACTGGCCAAGGAAAAGGATAAAGCTATTCTCTGCACTCCCATTCTTCTAGCTGTTTCTCTATACACTGTAGAGTTGCAGAACTAAAGGGAGAACCCACTTTTTTTTTCCCCAGGGAGACTCCAGAAATAAGAGAATTGTGTATTTAGTGAAAAAATAGGTTTGTAGTGAAACAGTTAATATTTCATGAAAGTAGATATTTTTAGTATTTTTGAAGTACCACAATTGTTCCTGGATTTTCAAGGAAAGGTGTATTACATTTAGTCTTCCTTTCAATAAAATCAAGAAGTGATTTTTAAAAAGCAGTCCAAAATAGCACAAAAACAGCCAAAGGAGAATTGAATAGAAATTGACATCCCACCTCCCTTGCCCACATTACCTCACCTATCTTCCCCCCTCTCTCTACGCCACCCTGCTTCCTCAGAATGAAAAGTAAAAAAGGAGTATAAACTCTGTTCTCACAAGGAGATGTTGTACATCTCTCCCTGCACTGGTGACTGCAGGCAATATTCACCCAATACCAGTGCTACCTGAAAACATCTATAAAACATATATCCTTTCCAAAGTGAAGGAAAAGTTAACTTTTGGTGTCAACTTTGTCCAGAACTATTTTAAGTAAAATGTTCCTGCTTGATAGAACTGTATTCAAAATTTACTAATGTCAGCATTGATGCAATGGATTTCATTGTCCAGGTACATGGGGAAATGTATTGACCTTATCTCCAGCTGTACTGTAGTGCCACTTGCAGGCCTGTTAATATGTTCACGGTTATTTCATTTTTTAAAAAATAAAAGTCATTTACTGTAACAGCCTGGGCAGTTTTTTTCATACCTGTACACTGATCTTCCTGCCTTGAGGTTGTCTCAGCCTCTGCCCCTGGTAGTGTAGGCTGTCTGCTAATTTTGACCTGGTGTGCTTGACCAGAAGGCTCATGTCGTTTAGCCTGGCGTGCCAAGTATGTGCTGGGAGCACACCAAGCTGCCTGCTAATTTTTGATTCTTCAAGGTAGTTTGGGTAGAGGATTTGTCTTGTCATAAAAAACATCTCTTGTACTGTGCTTCCCATCTCTATCTTCCCAGCAGGTCCAGAGATGCCCTCTCCACTGGAGATATGGATGGGGTGGTAAAAATTCTGTGGTTTCTGACCTTGGAGGTTGTGATGGCAGCAGCAGTTCTGTTCGCTGCCATGTGGCATTCTAGCAGCCTCTCAGTTTGGTTATTAGGTGCAAAGTCCAGTCACAGGCTTTTGCTGCCTCATACCCTTGCAGCTATCCTGTGAATATGGGCTAATTTATCTGCTGGAGATAAAAAGAGTTATTCCAGACGCATGAATCATTCAGCTTCACTGTATTCTTCACTGTATAATTGTTGTGTACAATTTCTTGTGCACATCTGTTGTACTCTGTGCATACAGATTAATTATAGCTGAGATGTTTCCCTCATTTCTGTGTGTGTGTATATAAGCATTAGAATTGGATAAAGATCAAAAAGGTAGAGACTTAGCTATATCTTAATACAGTAGCATGAGTAATTTTGAATCCAGTGATCTACAATAAGGGTTTTGTGTCTCATTCTAAACCTTTGTTTAGTTTGAGTCTATTGAGTACTGCTTCTGTCTCTTGAGTTTTCTTTTTTACTAATCGTGGAGTACAATCAACCTGAAGCAATATTCAGCCAAAATCAGAGGGATTACTAAAATTAAGAAATACCATAGAATCATAAAATGGCCTACCTTGGAAGAGATCTCAAAGTTCATAAAATTGTTCTGACGTATCATACAGAGATTATACCACAAGTAGCCAGCCAAAGTGGTTATAAAATTGACTTAAGATATAAACTCAGTAGTTTTTATCACAGTATTTTCTAGATCAAGATTTTAACGGGCAGCTGGTATGTTACATAGAATGTAAGCAGATTAAAGCAGACATCATAAAATCATAGAGGCTTTAGCAGAGGGAGAATAAAAACTTGAGTTACATGACTTAATATAGTTTGCTGCAGCCATCACACTTATTCTAATGCTCTCTTGCCATTACCAAATGGAGGAGCATGGGACAGTGAGCAGCACCATTTTTGAATATGGGCTTTAAACTCTGATGCCTTTTAGCCAATGTCCTCTCTAACTACAGACAAGATGAAGCAAGAATTCAGGAATATATGGCTGTTGGCCTGCCCTAGTGAATTTAGATTGCATTCACAATACTGAAAGTTGGTGTGTCCTCAGCCGTGTAAAGGTGTAATGTCCCCATAATGTCCCCAGCCTGAAGATTTCACTTCTTTTCAACCAAAAGCCTCCCTTTTCTTGATAATGAATAAAAATGTAGCAGCATGCAAGGTTTAATTTTACAAAACCTAAATCTTTACTCTGATGCAACTGTACCAGGCAACATAAATACAGGAAAAAAATAAGTACCTAACACATCTAAAGTTATGTTCCGTGTGTTGTTTCTGTGAAAGATTCTTGGACAGCCTTTTGTAAAACCTGAAGATGTGGAATCAGAATTGGAGCAGTGAAATCCGATGCTAAGCAGTAACTGGAATTTAATTACAATCCAAATAAGATAAAAGAAGTTATGAGGCATGAATATTATTTAAAACTATTGCTCCCCTGTATGTATAATTTCCTTCTTCCTCACTCCTGATAGCCCTTGGATAGCTCTGAGCTTCTACAGTTGAGGTATTGGTTGAGGTGTATGACACACTAGTGATTTATTCATGTATCAACCACACCTTGTAAGCATTGATTCAGTGGAAAATGATTGTGAAACTACACAGCATGTGAGTGAAGCATAGCATAGAAGGAGATGTTGACAGTGCATCTTCCCAGTTCTGGTCACAGTAATGAATCTTATCTTCTGATTGTCAACTTCAGTGTTTCCTCAAACTTACCCCAATAGCTGGTATGCATGCCAATGCCTTCTTGTGTTTACTATCTTCCAGTGCATCTCAGAATCTAAAATCAGCCCACAGCTTCTTTCCTCTCAATTGGCAGTGTCTTAAAGATTCCTATTCTCAACTTTTGAAAAAGAGCTGCACATTCCCACCATGTATTTGAAAAATAACCAGGCAGAAATCATCTTACTTTTCTCTCTTATGTCCCTCATTCCCCCGCCTTGCAGGGGAGCTTTTTATTTATCTCTGCCTTTATATAGTCTAATAGGAAAATGATAATATAAGTTTCAAGAGCTGGATACAACAAAATACAGCTGTTTCCTCTAGGAAGGTATCTTCTAAAAGAACAGCTTTCAGTCGCAAAGCAAAACTGTTAAAGAAATGTTCTCAGAACAATTTCCAGCTCTTCCAGTGTCATTTTTGGCTGTCAGCTTGCACTTTTTCTGTTTTCCTTACTTCTTTCGACTTCTGATACTCTTCCACTACAATCTGCACTTTAATGCTTCAGAGAGGGTTCCCATTGTGTTCTTCCACTTCACCTGTATTCCTAAGACCCATATTTAGTCTGCTAAACTTTTCCAGAGGGAATCCTATATTCTTGAGCCGTGATGAATTGTTGTTTCTTCATCATTGCAGCTTCTGCCTGAACCTCAGCTTCAGCAGGATCTCTGAATCTGACCTGGCATTTTTCTTAATGTAGCTTTGCTTAAGCTGCTTTATTCGAGGAACAGCTTATTTGATTTCCATGCTTTGTTGTTTAGCCATAGCAGATTGATAGCTATTTGGTGACCTATTTGGACTACTTGTAGAACACAAGTTTATCATGAGTTGTTTCAGCAGTAACATAGCTGCAAAAAAACCCCATACAGCCTTAATTTGAAAACAAGTGATGAATTGCTTTCCTGGTTAGGTCTTATTTACACAGCACTATACAGTATTACTAATAACTTAATAAAAAGAAGACTACAAATAAATATTTTTATTTTCACTTAACCTGCAGCTGACTTTTATTGCAAAAATAGCCCTTAAACTACCAGTAGTTTCTTCTTGTGGAAAGGTCAGTTAATTAATTAATCTTTCATTTTTATTTATGATATGGAAAAAATTGAACAACTTATTGCTAATGTAAATTGCTGGCTTAAAATACCTTTTCTGAAGTTGTTCTAAAGCTTAACATGCTACTAAACAGTGAGCTAGCACTACATTTACAACACCACCTTCTCTAACGATGTTGAGATTCTGTTGTTCTTGCCACCATTTGTGTCTAATGCACTGTAGATTTTCATAATGCCCCATGGCACATTAAATAGCTTAAAACACTAAGGCACATTTTATTTAGGTGTAACTTACCCATGCTGCAGTTATTTAGCGCTCTCGCACAATCATGTGTGTTACTCACCAGATCTCTGCATTTTCCCCCTCCTGTTTGTGTCTTCCACTCACCCAAGCATGAACAAATTACGCAAGTAACAGACCTGTTGCTGTGTTGGTCACCAGTAGGAAACAGATGCAGTTAGAAATGTAGTCATTTTGTTGAAGGTTTTGCGTGTTATTTGGACATGTGAAAGCAGATTCCTTTTATCCTATTAGTAGGTCAGTTATGCCATCAGTGGTGTAAATTGTGGAGTCCCTTATGCAATCATTTTCTGGCCATTCATATCCAAAAGCAGACTGTGACAAAATGTTCTTTGTCGCTGTCTGTAGAGACATTTGTGTTTTCATCTCTTGCATGTAATGGGAAGTTGTCAATGTTTTGTATTTGTCTCATTGCTCATTATACTGAATTTCATGCATTCATGAGAAATTTTTTCCCAAACAGCTCTTTGTTTTTGTTATGACTCTTTCCTTGGTCTCATTTCTTTTCATAAAGACTCTTCAGCAACCATCGGTAACTAATGAGACTTTGCTGTAGTGCCTTCCTTCCGTTTTTGTTTTGTTTTGTTTGGCTGGTTTTTTGTGAGATTTTTTTGGGGGGAGGGGTTTTAAATTTGATTTTTTTTTTTTGTTTTTAGTGGTGGGGGTTTTTTGTGGGGGTTTTTGTTTGTTTGTTTGTTGGTGTTTTGTTTGGTTTTTTTTTTTTTTGTTAGCTGAAGAACCATGGTAGATTTTAGTGATTTTTTTTTTCCATTAAAAACCAACTTATGTAATAGTTATCTCAGTGTGATTCAGAGATCTGTGTACAGGGCCTAATCAATCCATGACTGCAATATACTACAGGCTCCCAGGGACCCAGTAATGAACTCTGGCATTGATTGAGGAGGAAGATTCTTTTAACAGTATTCCTTGGTGAGCTGTTAAAATACAACAGTTTCCGGTACTCCAGTATACTTAAGTATACACATTTATACCCATTTCCCACCCTGCACTAAGGATATTCCAACACATACACTGTTCAGCCTTGTTTGTGTAGCTAGCAAAGGAATCCTTGACCTCTCAGCTTACGAGGAAGAGTATCTGGCAACACTGAAATTACCTGGAAACTACAAGTAACAGCCTTTATTCTTCTGGTTTGATAACGTAAACGTCAGTATTGGCTAGTTGAGTTTTGTTTTGGGCGAAACTCGGAGCCGTGGAACTCTGAAACGCTTTTACACTTAAGTACCCTGTTTGCAGCATGTAATAGCTGTTGTCTTGATTTCCCTGGAGGAGGCAACTGGAAGGAAGATGGCTTCTTCTGCTGTCTCTCTTACTCTGTCCTCCCAAGTGCTCGTGATCTCAATTCAGCACTCTCCTGTAATTTTCCTTACGTTGCGCATATCGCTTCTCTGCCATCGTTCCAAGAACGCCACTTGTCTGCCTCGCTGCTGCCGTTCCGCTGCCGTGGCTCCGTTCCCGGGATCCCGCCGCATCTCCCGACCTGGTGCGAGCGAACGCGGAGTGTTCCCCCAGCGCGGGGCGGGCTCGCGGGGCTCCGCAGCGCGGCTGAGGATGCTGAGGCCTTGCGGCCTCTCCCTCCGCCGCGTCGGCTCCTCCCATGCGAGCACACGGGGCGGAGCTGCGCTTGCTGCAGGAACCTGTCCTTTAAGAGCCGCCTCCCGACGCTGCTCAGCCCTGAGCCGCGCCCGGTGCCGCCATGGTCTCCTGGATAATCTCCCGCCTCGTGGTGTGAGTGCGTGCGGCCGGGGCGCGGGGAGGTGCGGGCCGCTGGCGGGGCCCTTCCTCGGTGGTCCCTCGGGGGCCGCGGCCCAGAGCGGGGCTCTGGCGGTGGCGTCAGTGCTGCCCCGCGGGACCCCACGCCCGGGAAGGGGCGGCTGGGGGGCGGGCGCCCTCGCGGATGGCTGCGGCCGCAGACGGGCGGGTTCGCGCGGGCTGCTGCGGCCCACGGGCAGTGCCGCGGTGAGGGCGGCTGAGCCCCGCCCGGAGATCGGCATCACGCCGGCACCGGCATCCCAGGGGGAGTGCCCGCCACTGCGGCCGGGGACGGTGCGGGGCGTCGCGAGGCGCTGAGGGGTCTGTTCTTCTCGTAGGCTGATCTTCGGCACCCTTTACCCCGCGTACTCCTCCTACAAGGCCGTGAAGACGAAAAACGTAAAGGAATATGTGAGTACGGGCTCACCGTGCCGGCGCAGCGCCCGCCTCGTCCTTCGCGGCCGCCTCGAAAGCCCCCGGCCTGTCCCAGGGACGATGGCACTCCGGCTCCGCAGGGGCTCGGGTCAGCCAGGCCGCCCGAGCAGCAGCTCCAGTCGTCTCTGGAAAAGCTGCCAAGGATGGGCGCTTTCTGAAATGGGAGGTTTCAACCCGTAAATGTGGGCTGTATTTTCTCAGGCGATGCTAAATGAGGAGGGGAAAGTGGGGGAAACACTGCAGTCTGGAAGCACAGGAAAGTCCAGGACAAGTTCTTTCTTGTAACTTTATCCTTGCTTTGTGTCCTTTACTGCTTTTTCGGTACTACTTTTGTTTTCTTCCAAAGGGTTGAATAATCCTGCTTAGTTTGTGGCTTCCTATCAACTTTGCTTGCAATCAGTGTTTTATGTTGGTTAAAACTTCATTCTCCTTCCCTTCTGAAACCGTTTCCCTCTCTCCGTCTACACCCTTGCTGCAATTACCATACTTACGACACCAGGTGTTTTTTGTGGTAGTGTGTTGCCTTCTTACAGAAGCAATATTCTGAGTAGATCACTTGGGACAAGACCTATGATGTGGAAAAGTATGGCACTAATTTTTGGGGTTTTTTTAGTGATTCAATGGTATAGGTTTCCTGAAGTAGTTGGTCTGGATTGCTGCAGCAGAGTGGTTCAAGAAAATTTATTTGAACTGCAAAAACTTGCATATTAATTATTTTTCCTTGAGAGGACCACGTCAGACATAAGCAGGTAGATGTTGGACTGCCATCTGTCTAATTCAGTTACATTTGAAACACTTCTTCCTTTTCAACACAAGTAGAAAGACAGGAGAAAACATAGCAGAAGGGGCAATATCTGTACAAAATGCTCTTCATGTGAGAAGTCAGCAGAAAACTTGAATGCTGTTCTGCCCATTTTCAAATGTAGCTTTTTTATGTACTGCTGCTTGCTCATAGTGCTTAAGAACCAGCATTGGTTAGGGTTTGGTGGTGGTGAAAGGTCTTAGAGGTGTATCTGTGCTTAAGTGGTGTAGTGAAGCTTGACTTGACACGGACAAAGCTACCACAAACAGTTCATCAGTGACACCAGAGTACAGTGCAAATTTACTGTTCTCTACCACCATGATAAAAATTCAGGATAAATCCTTGATCAGTTGTGGCAAACTACTTCTAGTAGCTCAGATTGTCCTAAAAGCAATTTCTTTCTTTTTACATGTTGTCTTCAGCATTGGTCAAGTCTACATTCCAGTTTTGCTTTTGCATTTGCTGAATTTGTTTAGGTTCTTGGTGCAAGTTCGGGAGACTATATATGTGCCTGAAGCCAGTCATCATCAGGATGAGCTGCAAATGACTCCTGACTGCTTTTAGTAAATTGAAAAACAAAATGCAGCCTCATTCAGCCCACAATTTTGGAAGGTGTTTGTAATCTGTAAGAAAAAAAATAGGGCTTCTTCCCATCTGCTTTCTGCTCTTTTAGTTTCTGATCATCTGCAGGGACTTCTAAAACTAGAAGTAGAATCCTTCTAGTTTGTTTAGGAGCTATACTTCTTTTTTTTCCTTGGCTTTAAAGCATAGGGTGAAGGGTGCCAGAAGGAGACAGAGGCAAGAGATGTGTCCAATATCAAAGATGTGAACATGAAGTTTATTTAAACAGTAACAAAACAATGTTTTCTGTTCTCAGTTCATACTCCAAACATTCTGTTAGGAGAGTGAAAAATAAGCACAAAGCTTACACTAAGGCTGCCGACAGTGACCTCTTTTGAGTGAAATCTACTAATATATGTAAATGCAATAGTTTTCACTAAGAAAAAGGAGACACTGTAAATTCATTGCTTTGTATTTAATCCCATTTAGAGACAAAATGTCAGCTGGAGATCAATCAGGATCCTTTTTTGAATTCTTTAATCAACTCCTATCTAATCTCTTGGATAGAAAAGTATCTTCTGCACAGTTTGTCATCTCACTATTCACAGCCTTTTCCAGATGTTTCATGAAGATGAGCAGCACAGATCTCAACAGATTCCTGTGGGATTCCACTGGTAACTTTCCTCATTGTGAAAAGTGGCCATTTACTTTTATCCTTTGTTTCCTTTTTTTTAACCAATTGTTAATCCTCAATCGTCCCTTCATTTTTATCCCTGACGATTTTGTTTCTTTAAGTGTTTGTATAGACCCGTTAGAAACTATTTAGAAGTTTAATATACCCTTGCCCTGTAAGGAAAGCACGATAGCTAGCAGAGTCTTATGGAAACCTAAGAGTTCTGCTATACTTGTGATTTTTTTTTTTTTTTTTTTTCTGAAAAAAGACCTTAATCTTTGTTTTGTTATATATATGTAGGTATTTGCTAATTGCTTTTATTACTATTATTACCTTCATGTTGCCTAATGCTGAAGTAAGATTTACTGGTGTATAGGCTTTCTGAAATCTCTCACCCTTTTGGATCCCTTTTTGCAAACTTAGATTTATCATTATTCACACACTTCTTCATACAAGAGCTGATTCGTGTTGCTGCACTGAGGACTTAATCATTCTTTCCAAAAAGTTGCTTTAGATCAGCTGAATGGCTACTAGTCTTGTCCAAACTGATGATACAAGAAAAAAAAAAGGCAGGAGAGAGCCATACAATACAAGTTTTTGCTATTTTCTGTTCTGAAAGAGTTTGCAGTAAAGTGGAAATAATTTGGATTATTAACTACTCATTCACTGTGTTAGAGCAGCTGGAGGCAGATTAATTTTCTTTTATGAGAAACTTGTGGAGAATCAAGAACAGATCACCAAATTTTCCAACACATGCAAGGTTGGGGAAATACCTGCTTTTATAGTATTTGCAAGGATTGTCAACAAGTCATTATTATATGAACATAATTGCTCGTGTAATTCTTATAGATTGATTAATGTATGGATTTAGTATGTGGCATTTCCCTGATTCAGTCCTTTTTTCCCATTCTTGATGACACTAAGGGTGTTAAATTGCTTTTAATTGAGGTGTCCTCTTCATTTATCTGCTACTTATGCTCTTTTTAAATTCTCAACAGGATAGAAAACTAGCAATTTCCCTTATAATTCAGCTGACTCCTCTTGAGGAGTAAGCTGAATGAATTCTAAGCTTGTAGCTGAGAAACCAGTTACCAAAACAGCAGTGTGTATCTGTGTTTGTTAGGGGGGAATTATTTTGTGCTTTGAAAGAAATACTGCCCCAGATAAGGGTGTGAGGAAGTAGAGAGATAGATAAAAGGTGTCCAAATGTGTCATAATAGTACATACATCTACTCTAAACCTTAAACAAGAAGATTAGGTTGATGTGGCATGTTCTTTGCTTTTATACCTCTCTCAGTGAGCCTTTATTTAAAAAGAAAAATTAATTGCTCGTGTGATTTCTGGGAGTAATGATTAAGGCAAAGAATGCTTACTAGTGAGTTAGCACAAAATAATATGTTTCTTGGTTTGTTGTTTTTCTTTTTTTCCTAAGGAAAATCTTTACATCAGGAAAATACAGGGCTGCAGCTGAAACTTAAGCTTTTACATATGTGCGTGTATATATTTTTTTATGGTATTCATGAAATACGGAAGAGTGTAACTTTACTTAAAGTGAATGGATAAATCCTTTTGGATAGGTCATTTGGGACCTTAACGCTGTTGCACCATAATGTTGCTCCAGGGCATGCATTCATCAATGTATCTGTATGTGTTTATTTAGAGCACAGTAATCCTACATGTTTTCTCAGACCAAAATGTACCGTTTAGTATGTGTCCATTACAGATTATATATGCCTTCTTTTTGAATCCGTCTTAATATGTGGAGATGAGTCATTTATACTGAGAAGACATTTTACTTTTTTTTCTGGGTTCTGATGTATTCCCATTGAGTGACTGCTCTTTTGCAGGTGAAGTGGATGATGTACTGGATTGTATTTGCCTTTTTCACCACTGCAGAAACACTCACAGACATTGTTCTTTCTTGGTGAGTTCCTTAGTGGCACATTGTGGGGTTTTTTTTGTCATTGCTGTGTTTTTGTTTTGGTTTTTTGCCTTTTTTTTTAAGCAGAGAGGAGAAGTGTTAGGATGTTAAGAAAATCAACTCTTGTCTCCTTTAGGAGTTTTCAGTCCCTGTGAAGAGTTAGCAGGTTTCGAGATACTGTGGGTAGCAGCTGCCATCTTAGCTGTTTCAACTCCTTTGCTTGCAAAGTTAGGGTAAATACACAGTATCTGTAAAAGGATCTTCATCCATTCATAACTTGAAATATTTTTGAGAAGCTGTTAATGTGAACTGGTACAGTTTGAAAAATGATAGTCTAAAAGACACCTTAAAAATGGTAGAAGGAAGGGACCTATTTTGCTTTGACAGCCTTTTATGTGGAAGAACAGATCACACGCATGTCAGTGCTGTGAGTGGTTTGCATGATGAACTTGGCTTTCCCTAGGAAGGGTGGGACAGACTGGAATAGAAGAAAGCAGATTGTTACTCCATTCAATGCTCTGTGTCATGCTTGGCAATATGGAGGCCTCCAAAAATGACAATTCATTGTTACAGGGCTTCAACTTTGAAACAGGGTATCTTCAGTTGCCTCATTGCTTTAGTGTTTGAGCTTTGCATACACCTCTGAAACAATGTTAGTCAAGAGTTTCATCTTCTTAAGAGCCATGAAGTACTGTACATGCCATACAAAAGTGCTCAGCAGCTTTGTTTTTACCTGCATAAAATCTGAAAAGCAGACAAAGATCGAAAAAGTATAAGAACTTCAGCTTATTCACATAAAAGACTTCTGAAAACAGGAGTTTCTTCCTACTAATTGAGTCAGTAGAGAATTTGCATTCACTTGTTTCAATCTCTGCTATTGTATCTTCTCGGACTTTACTGGGTAAGGGTTAGAGAGGACAGGCATATGTTCTGCCTGCTCTTTTTCATTTACACTGGCCCTGCTTTTGTGTCTTATCTGAGGAGTACCTGTTGGAAGTTTCAGAAACAGCCATCAGCTTTAGCAGCAATGTGACATTACTAAGATATATAGTTGAAAATTTTGAAAATTGAGAAGGGAAAATAATGTGATGTTAACATCCAGTGGATGCTCTCTGAAGAAACTTCAGAATGATGAGAGTAGCTATCAGATTGTAATTTGGTGTGTTTGCAGGGCTGAGAGATGCCCTGTTTATGGAGTTTTCATGGCTATGGATGAAAGACTAAATGATACTCGAAGAAGGTATGTCCTAGGATTCTAAAAAGGGTTCTGCTTTTCTGACCTGAATAATTGATTCTCTTGTTTCTGAGCCTTTACCTTGCCTACACTCTTTCTGCCTGTGCTGCTCTCTGCTAGTTATCTCCATCTGTCTCTGTGCTGATCTTGATTCCAGTTCTCCATCTTTCTCTTTCTTCTTCTTTTTTTTTTTTTTTCCTCTTTCTCTCAGGTTTCCCTTTTATTTCGAGCTGAAAATCGCATTTGTGATTTGGCTGCTCTCCCCTTACACCAAGGGCTCCAGTGTCCTCTACAGGAAGTTTGTGCACCCAACGCTCTCCAATAAGGAGAAGGTACTTGCTTGTTGGAAGATAATGACCTCTCTTGGGACCTGATTGACTTCTAATTCAGTTATGCCACAATAAAAACTGAAATCAGTGAATCTTGCTTGTGCTGACCTTAGTGAATGTAGAATGATTCTGTGTCTGACAACGATGGCATACTGCAGCTTACTGAAGACTGCAGTGTAGCCAATAGTTTGCCTAATGCTTAGAAAGCATGTTTGGCTAACCCAGTGTCATGAGCCCTTACAGTCACTGTCAGTAGTTAAGCCTCTTGAATCACGATAGGAGGAGCATGTTCTGTAGCCAGTCTGTTTTTTCACATTGTTGGTATAAGCAACTGCTTTGTTGCAGTAGTTATAATTTGGAAATAGCATACTGTATTTTAAAGCTTCATTTACATGTTTTCTGTAATTAGCAGAGAAGCTCAAGTTATGTGATCAATGACACCTGATGCTAATAGTCTGAAAAAAGAAATGAGCTTTGTGTTTTTAAGGGTGACAATGGGGAAACTTTGATCATGTTTGTAATGAGCAACTAAATGCCATGTTCCATGTTGCATTCCTAGGAAATTGATGAATACATTACTCAGGCTTGTGACAAGAGCTACGAAACCATGATGCGAGTTGGCAAGAGAGGGTTAAACCTTGCTGCCAATGCAGCGGTTACTGCAGCTGCAAAGGTAATGTAGTGCCTTCTGTAATATTCATGAATCCTCCAGCAGTTTATTTTTGTGTACCAGCAGTTAGGTGCTGTGGGTCTGTTAGGGATACTAGTACTTGTTTGGCAGCAACCTACTTTTCCTTCCTTCCAGTTTGCCCTGCAGATAATCCCATCCTTTGACTTAGAAAAAGTAGAGGGGGAGTGGAGTGAGGTGCCTTTCGCCCTAATTTTATGTCCTCTTAGGGCCAGGGAGTTTTGTCTGAGAAACTTCGAAGTTTCAGCATGCAGGATCTCACTCTGATCCGAGATGAAGATACTGTGCATATGCGAAGCCGTGATCCACAGCTGCACCCCTCTGGTGCAAGTCTTCTGGAAACTATTGAAGACTCAGGTACAGAGCACCTGCTCGCCATTGTATGAGACCTCTGATTGTGAGCCAGGAGGGCTTCCCTGAGCTTTGGGTCTCAGAAAGGAGTCCAAGATTGTAAATTATCTGTGAGAAGTTGCATTGTCTTCCCTAGAGCCTTCTCATTTAATATGCATCTCTGTACTTATTCCATACTTATCCCATAATCATTATTCAAGATGGTCTCTCTGTCATGTGTTCCTTGAGGATGGGCCATTTTAAACCTCATGAGATTCTTTAAAAGTATTTGCTAAAACTTCTGCTCTTGTTCCTTAGCTTCATGTTACTCCTCAGGAGAGGAGAGCAGTGTGGCACATCGGTCTAATGGAACCCCGTCAGATACTAGAACAGACCCATCAGATGAAGATGCAGGAGACAAACTTCCTAAACGTACCCAGAGTCTCAAAACTCCTAAAAAGGTGATGAAAGCTGAAGTGAGTTGGTGTATAAATAATTTCCAGCACTGACATTGATTTGTGAGCTTGGTTGAAAGGCTCTAGATTTATAGTCTCAGCATTTAGAAGCTATATATATAAATTTTGTTGGACTGTCTCTTCTAGTTGAGTCCTATATCAGAGGACTTGTTGTCTACTTGCTATACTTGTCTCTAGCTTTTGCATTTTTATCATGCCTGTAAGCCTCTGTCATAAGCCAGAACCCAGCTTTTCTTTCATCTGGATTTTGTATTGAAGGGTGGAGCATTAGATATCTTTAACATGTTTTGTTGACAATATCCTCTCTCCTATCTGCTACAGTCTGAATACATAATAGTGACATTTATCCCTGGGACAGCCACTTTGTCTTAATCTAAATGCAGGAGTTGTGTACCCTCTTAGGCCTCCCTTGACTTTTGCACATTAGGTGTGGGAAATTACACCAGTCCTACCTACCCCATTCCTGGAGTTTGTTCTCAAAGTTTGAGTAACTAGTGATTGCTCAGTTGTCTCCTTCTGTTCACATGATGATCCAAGGTATTTACAGCCATTCAGTGGGACATGAGATGCCTGATTTCTTATTATTAAAATAAACCATACATGAAAGTAGATGCAGTTGTGTCCAAGAATCACTTGAGCTTAGCAATCTTTTTTCCAGGTGTTTTCAGGTGTGTTTTGTAGAAAATGCTTTTTGAGGTGCTACTTTCCAGGTCTTGACACTTGCTTACGTGTTTCTTATGGTTTGATTTGTACATGATAAAATGTGTCCTATTTGCTTGATTCAACTTGGACTTCTAATGTTATTATTTTTATCTTAGATAAAGAATGCTATATAACTGACTCACATTGCCGAGCTATTCAGGCTAAATGTGAAATAGTTTGAAGGAAAGTAATTGCTTAGGGTGTGATTTTAAGTTGTACTGTTAACCTGATTTTACAGTGTATGGGAAACCTTTGCATTTGCTTCAGTGCTCCTTGTAATAGAATCACAGAATAATTGAGGTTGGAGGGGTTCTCTGAATTCACCTGGTTCAAACCCACTGCTTGTGTAGAGCCAGTTCCCAGGACCAGGTCCAGGTGGCTTTTGATTTTCTCCAAAAACGGACATCTCTGTCCAAAGATGCATTTTAATTTAACTGGGATCTTTCTATGGCTTGTTTTGGAGTTGACCCCTCTTCTTTCCTGTCTTCTGTGTTAGACAGGAGCAGGGAAACAAGAGGCTCAAAATTTGAGTGGAAGCTTCCTAGTGAGGGCTTTTCAAAGTGAAATTATGAAAAGACAGAAAGAACTCTTCTATGCTGTTTGTTGTGAATACGGAAGTACTGATAAAGCCCTTTGCAGGCATATTGGTATTTATGCTCAGATTGTTGGGTCTTTGGGTCAGATGCAGGACTTGTGGGAGGTCTTTGACTGAGATCTCTGAGATTGCCAGCCAGGGCTGAATGCATCACAGATGAATAAATGTGCTCTTCTTACCAATATCTAGAATGTAAGACACAGAAGTAAAGTGTGCAAATTAGTTCAGGTTGTTTCTACAGCTTTCAGAGAACTGCACTGGTGATGGAAGTTAAGAAGCAGAAAAGTTAGAGCAGTGAAATGTTATGTGAATGTTACCAGTCAGAAATATCTGTGTTTAACCTTTTGTTTGGACAGCTGGCTTTGATTTTACTACTGTACCTACCTTGTTCTAGAATGCCTTTTTCTGGTCGCTATTTGATGGATATGTTGAGTGATTTGTTTATTGAAAAAAAAAAAAAAAGAATGGTTAAACAGACATTTTGAGACAACAGATGACATTATTAGGGTCATGTTGTTGTTGTTTTGTCCTATTTTTCACTCTGCATTCTTGCATCTTTCTGTTACACGTTTAGATGTTAAAATAAACTAGCCTAAGATGCCTCTTTTTATTTCTCCTCAGCTTCCAGTGAGAAGTGTAAAAGCCCGCCCTAAGAAGAAAGCTGCTGGCTCTCTTGCTTCTGGCGAGTCATCCTAAGGCGACCTGTCCCCCCCCAGCACCTGTCTCTGTCCTGGGATTTGCCTTTCGCTTTTTATGGGGAAACTCTCCAAAGGAAGGGAGCTGAGATTCTTGTACATAACCGATACTGCTTTACAGAGCTCATTCCAAGGCAAGGGGGAGGCTGGGATTCAGAAAGCAGAGAAGAGGATACAAATCCTCAGGAATTTTCTCCTTTTCATCTCTCTGTTGGAGGGAATGCTGATATGTCTGTACATAGCCAGTTGCTTTGGAATTCCCACTGTATAACTCTAGTTGAGAATCTTTGCTGGAAAAACTGACTAGGGTTAGAGACATCCATTGCACAGAAGCTGGAAAAATACTAGACACTGGAGTTCCATAGGGTGGGTGGCTCTCAAAAATGTCTTCTCTTGCTCTGGGTATTCTCCTGCAGCTGTGTGTTGTTAAGAAGTGCCCATCATGAGTCACATTCCTTAAGAATGGACCATACCTGATATGTCCATTGCCTTTGAGAAAGTGACTAAAGTGATGTATACTGAGTGCTTTTGAACATAAAGGACTGGCTCATGGGAGGTATATGCTAGATTCCCACTACTCATACTGGAAGATGAAGAGATTGTGTTTAATTTTATTTTTTCTGGAAGGTGATAATTTTTTCTGGAAGGGAGATCATTGGAAAAACTGATAAAGGAAATGTGCTATTACATGCACATTATATGATGGAGTAGGTAGGAGTTACTGTTGAGAAGAAAAGTGTGACATCTCTAAGATTTTGGCTCTTTTTTAAACTGCTTGAATTTTATTTCAGGTTCTAATGCTCACTTTGACTCCTCTGAGAGCATCAGAATGAGGCGAGTCTCATGCAGTTCCATGGCAAGCATACTCGCTTTGCCATTTAGTGGTTGAACTCATGTCGTTGTGTTGCTTGTTGCTTCAGACAAATTCTTTTATTCTAGCAGATGTCTGGGGAAAATCTGTCTCAAAATAGTCTGCGAACATACTTGAGAATTTCAGAAGCCCTCACCTCTCAGCTTTAGGAGAGTCAATCCTCAGGACATAAGAACTGAAACAGTTGATTTATTAACCTGAAGTTGAGTTCCTCTAACTTCAGGATTTCGTTTCTGGGGGATAAAAAGCGGGCACTAGGGCACAATACTGGTGAATACTGATTAATCTGTCCGCTTGCTTTATCCTGCTGCAGCCCTTGCACAGATTTTCTGTCTGATATGTGCTGTGCTTATCGGCGTCCTGAGACTCGAGCAATACTTAACGCTTGGGACAGAAAACTACAAGGAACGTAGAATATGTATTGTGGGAGGGAAATTGTAGTGCTAGAGAGAAAATTTGCATAATGACAAGCCATACTAGACCCTTGAACGTTGTTAAGGGGAGAACCCCTGTACACATGCTGGCTGAGCCTATGAAAATTTAAGAGCAGGGTTCTTGTTATCAAGATCCATAATGAAGGTGCACCATTTTAGACATGGATGTCTGAATGAATACTTGATGGTCTTAATTTTCACTGAAATTAGTTATTAAAGGAACCTGGCTCCTACATGCAGGTGTTTGCATCCCATACTTTTGTTGTCACATTTCTGAAATGACAGTGAATTCTTCACAGAGCCCAGTATTTTGCTGTCGACAAGGTATAGAAGCACTTCTGCAGCTAATGCTCCACAAGTATTTCTGTCCTAGAGAATAGCCTTTCAAAAGTTTATAAAGTTGAAGATTAGGACTGAATTTTTTTCTTGTTTTCCATTGTCTTGTTGGCAAATTGTTTGCTGTTGAATTCGCCAGTTATTTCAGGAAGCCAATTAAGTTGGGTTTACTATTTTTTGCAGCTTTAAAAAATTTAAACTTTACAGTCCATGTTAGAAACTTGCGTCTTGTCAGAAATATTTGTCCTAAATTATCCACGAGGCCTTATCCAGAAGCCAGTAGAAAATGCTTGATTTGGCTCTGCATTTCATAAAAAAACCACAATTATTTTGTTCTTTTTAAGTTTATTAGCAAACTTCATATTCGTGTCTTACTAGCACATGCAAATGCATGTCCTGAAGCAGGAATACTTGCTGTTTCCAAAGGAAATTCCTCTCTCCAGACAACAGATAAAATCTTTCATGGTTACGTGGAAGATCCACTTTTGAGATATTGCTGTCCTAGACTTTACTGTACTGAGCAAGAGAGAACCATTGTTCTCTGTATACCAAGATACCAAGTATGTCTATGACCATGTTTCTTGATTTTTTTTTTTTTCAAAATTAAAATTGTGCATAGCAAATTATTTATGTAAATCATTGTGAGGGACTTGATTTGAAAGCCAAGTCTCCCCCTGTGCTGTTCTTCTTGCCCTTTCCTTGTGCATGCACTGTGATAGTCTATGATTACTGCGTTTCCACAGAGCTACTTTCCAGAATCTTCTCTAAAATTCATTTGTTTGTAATGGCTTTTCTGCTTTGAAGCACAGGAAGAATTTCTGAAGATTCAGTTCTGGTATTTGGATTTGTCTTTGTCTTCCTGAGCTGGGGTCTGTGCTAAGTAGCATTTACTTAGCATTGATGCTTGATGTCGTTAGCTTGTGGGTAAATACAGGTCAGTTTTACTCTTGAGTTTTCTTTATACAAGGGAATTGGCTTTTTGGTTGCAAGAGGGAGTCTACATTAGAGTCAGGGACTATCTAGTGTGTGATATGAAGCTGATGATGTCAAGGAGCAGAACTTACCCAGAGCAAGACCAATGTCTTAGCATGGATACTGTTTTCTTCTTGTAGTACAAGTGTGACTGCTAGATTGTGTTTTGCTTGATCAAAGCCACTGCAGA
Organism: Agelaius tricolor; assembly: GCF_023055355.1. NCBI lineage: Eukaryota > Metazoa > Chordata > Aves > Passeriformes > Icteridae > Agelaius > Agelaius tricolor. The sequence continues at coordinate 18,987,529 of NW_027269278.1, forward strand.
TCTCCCACCACCCACGTGACCTCTTAGTGAGCTTCTAGATCTAGTTCTGCATTGGATGCGCTGTCTTGCACAGAAATTCTCTTGTTAATGAGAACGCTGAATGTGCTGTTTTGATAAAATGCTTTTATCAGCTGCTGTTCGGTGTTCTCAGCGGGAAATGCTGGAATGTAATTTCTCTTCAGTATCATCTGTGGGCTTCATCATGCAATTAAGCAAATGGTTAAATCTTCACCTAGCAGTAGAACCCTGTTGTGTTTGGTAAATGTTTAGAGCCTTTTCCTAATCTGCCTGGCCATAGAGAGAAGTGCAGTAATCAAAAATGATACTTGAAGGTGGGGGCTAAAGAGGGTGGTATGTGTGGTCGTGTGCCTAAAGGTTATCCTAAAATACCTGTACCATGACATACAAAGTTGAAGCCATGACTGCCTTTTGAAAAGAAATGTTTTACTTTCATGCTTTGTAGTAGGATGAGTCAGTGTTTTGCTGTTGGAAAAGAAAATACTGAAATGGGGTTTCCTGTGTAAGAAACTTAATGATTTGTTGCATAAAAGGGAAAGCGTTTTCTTGTTTGGCAATAATCCTCCGTGGTGGGTAAGAAATATGAAAATACAGGGGAGACAACTGTCAGGTTTTAGACCTTTACACTTTACCTAAACATTGTTACCTACTTTTTTTAAATGGAGTTTGTGATTCTCCAGCTTTACATTTCTGGGACTGATTTCCTTTAGACTAGAATGATTTCCTTGGTATGTAGAGCATATATATAGAGAGGGGTGCTGGTGTTCTTAAAATTGCAAAGCTTGTTCTGGGGAAGTTTCACCTTCCCTCATTTTAGTGCATTGATTTCCACTCATTGTGCTTTTGCAGTGCTGGGCTTTTTTTTTTTTATACATCGCTCTTGGAAGTATGACTCCTTCACAATATACTTCCTTGGAAAACAAGAGAATCACAACTTTCCAGAAATGGTTATTTATTCTGTGCCATCTTAATCAGCAGGAAATTTAGTGCCTTAGGAGAAAAGTAAGATATCTATGGAGAACTGTGCTGGTTCTCTGGTCCACACAGAGCATTGTATCAAGGAGGCTCACAAGTTAACTGTGAAGTGTCACTGTGTGTTTGAGAGCAGCTGTTGAATTGAGCTGTTTCCTTTCTGTCTTCCAAAGTTGCATATAATGCTGGAAAGTGTGGATTGCTCCCTAAGAGAGAAATCTGGGGAAAAAAGTTGTATTCTAATGGGGACGCTATATTGTCACATTACTGCTTGCTGGGCAGATGCTGAATGACATGTCTATGTAACTGGTCTGTACTATAGCTTTTCTTGCTTTAGCCACTAGGAATTTGTAATGCTGGCTGAAACACCTTGAGGTGCTGCTTTGTGAGTTGTCTTGCAAAGTCAGAGATGTGAAAAACCAGGAAAGCACTGCAAAGTTACATGGGCTTGTAGAACCATAGAGGTGTCAGAGTCGGAAGGGGCCTCTGGGGGTCATCTGGTTCAACCTCGCAACTCAGTTCAGTCAGAGCCACCCGCTGCCAGTTCCTGTGTGCTATTTCTGGTCTGGAATCTGCTGAGTTTAGTGTTTAAGAGCTGATAATATGTGCAGAAATGCATATGCTGTATGGGAATGCGTTTTAGTGCTGATAGTATGTGCAGAAACGCGTATGCTGTATGGGAATGCGTTCTGGTGTTACTGAGGAGAAATGTTTCCTGGTCACTTTTCATCTGGAATTTGGCTCTGTTGCAAGACACTATAAACATAACTCCATTCTTATGTTCCTTATAGATATTGTTAAAAAGCCTAGAGGTCTCAAAAAAGATCTTGAGGTATGCAGAGTAAATTGTGAAAACAGTTGGTTTCAACAGTAAATGGAGACAATAACTGCATAGCAGCTAAGAACCTTTCCTGTGAGATAGATAGATAGATAGATAGATAGATAGCATTAGGGTAGAAAATGAGCTGTGTATGTTACAGAGTTGTCCAGTAAATACTGCTAACTTTATGAGCCTCAAGCAACACTTTAACTGTGCATTCTACAGATGAGAGCTTGATTTCTTTTTTGAGCCTGATTTCTCTCTTGGAGTCAGTCTCTGTCTGTCTCCCTCTTTCCCCCTTTGCTTTCCCCCGCCTCCCCATCCCTTTCAAACTGGGCTTGAGCTACATACATTAAGATTCTTCAAACTTTCATCCCTTCAGAGCAATAAAATTTTACTTTTACTTCAGCAGGCAGCTGATCTGCAGGGAGGACCAGATGAACATCAAGCATCTCTCGTCACTTTTGTAGATGTGTTACACTGGAGAAGCAGTAGCAGGAAGCTTCAGAGGATATGTTTGCCTGGGAAATTCTACCCTCTGTCCCCTGCCAAAGCCTGCATTTTTGGGTGAACCAAATGCTGGACTTAGCTATGCTCATATACACAGTTATCTGTAGAATCCCACAATTCAAAGTCAGAATTTCTTGTGCTCTATTTCTGATGATAATAGGAATTAAAATAATACTAAGTGAAAAGAAACAGTTGCAAGTTGGTGGGTGTTTGGGGGTTTTTTTGTTTGTTTGTTTGGGTTTTTTTTGCAACTTTGCAGGTAGATTTAGGTCATTGCTATTTATATGCCTAAAATCTTTGCCTAAAGCCCCTTGCAGGCTATCTGTTACTTTCTTGCTCTTTCAGAGCTCCTGTTCTTCTGTGAATTGGTTATGTTTTTTATGTTTACTCTTATTAAGCAAGGGCTGGCTTCCATTTTACTGACTGTGGAGATTTGAAATATACTGTATTAGAGCTGTAATTTAGCCTTTTTTTGTTATTTAAACCTATGACCTAGATTGATACATGTAACTGGTACAACAAGGCCTAAGGCTAGATTCCCAGGTGGAATGTAAGTATCTATTGCAAATAGCATAGTTTGACATATTTCCCTTTTCTTGCAGTGGATTCTGGCTGAAATGTGCTTACTGCAGACCCTTTGGACCAAGAGCATTCTGTCAGCGTTTAACCAGATCATGTTAGAAGTAGCATTTATGGGAATAATGCAAAAATAAGTGAACACTAAAGGAGCAAAAGCTCAAGTCTTCTGTAATATATGACTGTCTGAGACTATGTAAAGCAGTAAAGCATTTCTGGCCACAGTGGAAATGCATTGCTGTACTGACTTACAAAGGTAGGGCATTCAGTCATGGTCTTTGTAGCAGGTTTGGGAGGAAAGTTAGTCAGGATGGCAAGCATATAAAGTTTTACATACCAAGGAACTAAGTTTTTATCACAAGTAGTGCTTAGTAACTTACCAAAAAGAAAGAAGTAAAAAAGTTGACTAAAATTATAAAATGAAGAGAAATTTTCCTGATTGTCAAACCTAGTATTGAATATAAACTTTCTGTGTTTGTGTTGCTGCCTTATTTGGGAAAGCACTGCATTAATTAATTCATCATTTCTGACTCCTGTCTTAGATTATTTCTGTAATGAATCTCAAATTAGAGATGCTTGGGTTTGACTCAGCATTTTAACATCCTCAAGTCCCCGTTAGCACAGTGCTGATCTAAAGGCAGTACGGCACTAGGAGGGTTGTGAATTACTTTTTGTCCACTAGAGGGTAAAAGCATAACATAAAACCACTGAACATGAGAGAGCAGAGACATGTCTCATAACAGTTAGTTCAATTATGGCAGTTAAACAGCAATATTTCCTAGGTATGAGTGAAGGTCCTCCATGGGAGTGAGGGGGAAAACAAGCTGGGGCTCTAATGGAGAAATATTTCATGAAATAATACTGCTATTAACCTCTGACTGAAAAGGCTATTCTGGGCATTCTTATTGAGCCACTATCCAGTAAGGCTTGCTGAGACAATAGCCTTACAGAATAACTGTCCTCACTTTTTAATTTTTGTTGTATATTCAAACCATTTTCTATCTGTAGGAAGCAGCTCTGAAAATGGCAATGTTTGTGATTCCCTCCCTCCCCACAGCCCTCTTCCCCCTGCCAGCTTTTGCAATTAACCAATTGCTGTGCTACTTTATACTCTGAATTTTAGTAGTATTTCCTGGTAAGGATGAGTATTTTCTTTTAGTTGGGTCTGTTTTCTCTGAAAAGAGAAGCAATTTTTATCTAAAAATACAGATGTATCTAATGTTACTATGGTAATTTGTGACCATGGCAACAGAGAGTTAGCATTCTGAAGAACAGACACAGATTTGGTTGATTTTTTTGGTTGGTTGTTTTTTTTTGTTTGTTTTGTTGTTTTGGTTTTTTTTTAAGTCAATTAATGGTGCACGCATTTCACAAAATAAACTTGACTTTTCATATTTGTTAACCATACAGGATAATATGAGTCCATGGGATTTTGACATTCTTACATGGAAAAGCTGATGTTAGAACAAAATGTAACAGTATGAGATTCTTTCCAATGTTGAGAAATTCTTTTATTTGCAACAGCATAGATGGAGACTTGCAGACTGAAGGAGGATCCAGGACATACCAGGAGGTTTCTGTAGGAAAGAGAAACAGAATCTAGAATAATCCTGGGGATTCTTCAATGTATATATTCAGTATGTTTCTATTTTCCCATCATATGATCAGCCTTAGGTAAACTAACACAGTGCTTTTGAGCAGGTGCTTAATTTCAAGTACAAGTTATGGATTGCCCTGACATGCCCCATCCCAAGAGCATGTAGTGCATTGTACGAAACATTTAGTAATGATTTAAAGAGTCATAAGAAATTAACTTATTATTGAGGGAGGTAGGAAAGGGCTTTTGTGGCTAAGCCTTGTATGTAGTGTATTTATCTCTGCCTGTATAGAGCTAACATAAAGGCTCCCTACTGTCAACACTCAGTGTTGGTTTTATAGGAAGTGTGCTGATGTAAGTTTAGCCAAAACTAAAGCACAGATTTTTTTTTCCAACCTTTTCCTTTTTCCTAGGTTCTGCTGGGGAATCTAGCAACTGAATGGAAATTATAACATTGTTGCTATCGCTTGCTTATTTGGGGCGATGAATACATTGAATTGAATAGAATTAAGCAGCATTTAATAGTTAAATTTTTGTAAAATTAATTTTGTAAACAGCTGTTGTGACCATTCTGTATTTACTACAAGAATATGGTAACTGATGCCTGGAGCCATTGTAGTGCAGGAAGGCTATTACCTCCAAAAAGGGAAAGCAGAGAAAAGGCCAACGCAAACTGAATTAGTTGAGCTAGTGCAGTCTCCTGTCTCTGATACTACTCAGTTTATTTGATGATCAGAGGGTGGTTTGGAATTAAACACACATTGGAAAATGCCTTGTTACGACACTGTTACGACCTTTTTACCCACGTGCTGAAGCACTGTGGTGTTAAATGACTGAGTTAATAGAGTTTTCCTGAGAGGAGGAGTTGTTGAAAATCTATCTCTAATTTTTGTAGTCATTAAGTCTGGTCACTTTCTGCAGTATAATGACTTAAATATACAAAACCTAAGTCTTGTGTTGTGCTTTCTTTAATACCCAGACTCTTCTTAGGTATCTTTTAACAGTCTTTTTTGAAGTGCCTATTTTAAAGGGCCCATTGCTTATCTTCCATTTCTATCCAGAGTATAATACAAAAGGTTTTATCAATGCAGATGTGCTCTTGTTCCACAGTGTGGCAAGTAGTCCTTATTTCTCTTCTCAATTATTTTGACATTTCCACTAGAAGTGGCTATCCTGGCTAAGTTCCTTTCTGACGTATCGGGGCCATACACATGGAAAGACAGCCCTTCTGTTCGGGTTAGAGATTATTTGGAAAAGCTCATTTTACTATGTCTATTTAGGCTTATTTATCAACTTGCTGAAGATTGCTGATGAGACTAAAAAGGCATCATCTAAAGACTAAATTTTGAACACTACTTCTTTCTACTGTCTCATGTGGGTCTCTCTGGTAAGTGGTACTCCCAGGAACAACTGATCACAAGTTTATGATGGCACCTCTAAAGAAAAAGTTGCTGTGGTAAGGTTTAGTTATTGATGTGGGTGAGGGAGAAAGATTCTGGAAGTTATTTATTTACTTTTTATTTCCAGTTTATTTTGACAGATAAATGTCTCAGACACTTTGAATTTAAATCTCTATGTGTCATCAGAATAGGCTTATAGATTTATTAGTTGAAAGTATGGCTTTTTGTTCTTTTTTAGTGAGTTTACATACCTTTCTCCCCCCTCATGCCCCAGTTTCTTGCTACTGATGCCTGTGGATATTATTTTAAAAAATGCTGTTTTGTTGTCTTTTCAAATTGTGCTCCTAAATCATTTTAGTTTATCTTCATGTCTTATGTGTTTAGTCTTCTGCCTTTCCCCCTCTCCATTGTTGAATGAATAAATATATGAAAATGAACACAAAGTCCTGCTATTTCTGCTATTTGCCTTAAAAATAAGGCAAATTTTGGGAATCTGGTTTGTCCTGGCATTATACAGGAACATAAATGTTCCTCACTCTCAGGTTGTGTCCGCTTCCCAGCTGTTAACTGAGGACTTGGATACCTATCACAAGTGTATTTGTTAGGTGGCCTTTTTGTTCCTGCAGAATACTGTTGCTGTTAAGCATCTAGGAGACCTACCTGAATTGTAATGGCAAATAACTTTTGGGGAGGACAGAGGTTAGAAAGTATTCATGTGTGCAATGTTAGAGAATAGAGAATCTTTTTTTCGGTCTATGTGCAGAAGCACAGATGTTTAATCAGTACTACATAGCTACTATACCTAGGCATGAAGCATTAGAGTGGTCAGGAAATAAAAATTGTCTTGCAGAGCCGGGTTGCAAGAACTCAGCTTACTTACTGGAAAACCTGTGCTACCGACAACTGGCAGAGGGTATGTGAAATTAAGAGGTAAAAATGAGCTGTGAGAAGAATTTTCTGTAGCTACCAGTAACCGTTGTTCTTCCACAGGCCCAGCTAGCAGGTAAAGTGGGTAGCTGGGAGCTAGCAGTTGCAGTGGCTGGGATAAGAGAGGAAATCAGCTAGCAGGGTTCTAGTGGCATCTTTATATTTGGTGTTTTGGTAACATATGTCTGAGGCTGATGAACTGTGGTCTCTAGCTGGAACTTCATAACAGTAGTAATGGACTGAGTCTGTTTTGGATTGAGTTGAAATCCTTTTTGGCTTTGAAATTCAGCGTAGCAGTTTTTTTCCTCCCCAAAGTAGACTCTTGTGTAGGTGCAGCCTTTCTCTTTTTACCCCCTGGCTGTCAGTTTTTCCTGCCAATGCAATGAATCAAAGAATCCATAGATTGGATTGAGTTAGAAGGACCCTTAAAGATCAAATAGTTCCACCCTTACTGCCATCCTTCCAACTCTGTGGATGTCCTTGTGAAGGAAGCAGATTCTCTTCTGTTTCAGCCAGCTCAGATTGGCCATTCCTGAACTCAGCAGTTGAAACCTGAAATGTTTATATAGTAAATAGAAAGTGTTTGACTATATTTCTGGGCATATGCAAAAATTATATGGTTATTTTGCTCTTTGTATATGTCTATGACATTTTATATCCCCACTTGCTCCAACAGCAGTTGACCTGTGCAGAATGATTACAGGAACAGCTGCACTGGGTTTGGACTTTGAGTTTACCTGTTTATTAGAATCATTGGCAGTTCTTGAGGCTAAGCTGCTTCTTCTCCTGGGCTAGCAGGCTCCAGTGGAAATGACCACTGAATTTGTGAGTTGCTAACCCTAATCACTTTTTTCCTTATCTTTCATGAAACTCTGACAAGCCAAGGAACACTTTTCATCAAATTGACCTCACAGAAATCTTAATTGCATCGTCCTTTAGTTTGAGTATTACTATGCACCTTAAAATTTTATCATAGTTTGTTTTTCTAACTGTGGAAAAAAAATAATTAAGCATGGGAGATATATTTCACACTGCTTTTGAAAATGCAGCTTCTGCTTTCTAATGAGTTACCTAATACACTTTGCAGTGAAATTTCCATCCTTCCCCTTGTAATTGCACACAAACTCATTATATTTAGCATTACTTGACAGATTGGTAAAATTAAGCCATTTGAGAAGGGAGGAGGGCTGAACTTTTGTAGAAATTCCAAACAGCTCTGCACTGAATCATCAGTCCCAAGAGCACAGACATTCCATAGAAATGTCAGACAGTCCTTCTGGCATATTAATGAGGAAGCAGCAATGAGTTTTCAGTCATGCTGATTTTAAAGTTCTTGCTCAGCTTCCAATAACAATTCTTAGCATTCAATAATAGAACAGTTTAAGCAAATCCAAAATCAAGATAAGGATACAATCCAGATTTGGGCTATTTCAGTCATGAAGTGGGAGGGGAACCTTGCCTCTAGCGATGTGTTTGTGTGTTATTACAATCACACTCCTTTCCTCAGCTTTTACAATCAAGATGAAGAAAATCCTCTAAGTCTATGACTATTTTAACTACTGTGAGACTTTTCCTATTGGAAGATTGTGAATTTTAGCTTACTATATACTTAAGCATTGGTTTATCTTTCAATACTTGGAAGAAAATTTTGCCTTCAAATTTTCTTTGAAGCAAGATTTTTGCTTTAGTTTTAAATTTTTGTCACAGATCAACCTTGAGAAATAAAAGGAAAAAAAGATATGTTCAGGAACAGTAACTTACTGAAGAGGTAGGGTGGGAGATTAGGTAGTTAATATGTCTGTGACTTTTTTTTGTCAAAGGATTTAATGTTTATTGAGTGCAATGGAAAAAAACTCCCGTTTACATACCACTGAAGTTGAATGTCTAGAAATAAAAGGAAGTGCAAATGGGAACGTTAACAGAGTGAGTTCAATATAGGCACATTATGTTTCCTCTTATTTAACAAGTACAAGAGGAGGTGTTGTCAAATTCTTGTATTCTATAAAAATCAATTCCTTGGGCTTCCTTAGTCTGGGAATAAGAAGTGAATTGACCTGTTTTCATTGCAAGAGCGGAAGGTTTGTCTCCAAGACATGAGTCTGTAACACCATAATTGCTAGCTTGTAGGATTCATTGTTGTGACATGTCTAAAATTAATGTGTTTATTAGATTTCAATTCAAGTATTTGATTTGTTTCATAGCATACATGGTAACTAAAAATACTATGGTAAAGCATAAAAAAATCCAAGACAAAAACTACTGCTCTTTCCTCCCTTCTCTGTTCACCTGGAAAATGCAAAAATTCTAGGAGCAACTTTACCTGGTCTGAGCTACAGACCTGATCCAGCGTGCATGTAGTACTCTACAGATGCATTACTGCATATTTGTACTCTACATAACGCAGCATTTCATAGAATTGTTGTTGTGATTAACCACAGATGGATTTCTCAGTCTTGGTGGTGAGTAACAATACAACACAGCATGTAATTTGGAAGTCCAGCTAGAAGGGGAAATGATTTCTGGTGTCCTTGTACTTCAGCAGTCTTCCACTGGTCTGTGGTATTTCTTCATCCTCCTAGCTATTTATCTAATATGTCTTGAGTTACTACCAAGTCAGTTCAAAATATTACTTTCACTTTTCCCCTGCCTGCATTTGCCATTCAGAGAAAACAGTGGTGTTTAGCTATGTCCACAAATCCAAAACTGTTCTGTAACAAGTATAGGCAGTTTTTGCAGCACCTGGAATTAACAGTTTGAGACCAATTGCTTATAAACTGTCAGTGTTGGAGATGTAACAGAGCAACAGAACATAACTTCTTTGGTCTAATCCAAAGACTATGCTCAGTCTATGATAATATCCTCGACGTCTTTCCTGTGGTAACATTCCTTCAGTGGTCCACATTTCTGGGAGAGTCAGTGTGTCAAGAATGGAAACGAAAGATGGAGGACAATTGTGTGAAGGAGGATACCGGTTAACAGAAGAAATTGGCCTTTCCTGGCTCACATATAAAATATAGAAAACTCCAAACAAAACTTGTCCCCCGGGTAGAGGACGCTAAACATCAGTTCAAGCTGGCATTTAATGAGATTGGGTTCCTCAGATAATAGTGAGATTGTTTGCTGATATCATGATGTAGTTGTCATGGTTACAAAAGGACCAGGTGCTAAATACAAAGTATTAGAAAGATGAAAATGGAGAAAATCAGTGTCCTAAGAGAAAAGATTGCAGAGCAGATAAGATTATTTGGGGATCGGAAAAAAAGAAAGGGAATGGTGGCAGCAACTAGGGAATCCAACATGAAATTAGAGGAAAGAAAGTTACAAGGTAGATAATCAGAGATGTTTGATCCAGAAGCAGACCTTGTGGGAACTTGACATGCTTATGTTTGTAATTAATGAAAAGTCTTTAAAGAGAAGTCTGGAAACAATATTCCCTAGCAAAAGTCCCTTTTGGCTTATTCTCTTTGAAGCTTTGCACACTATATCTTAAGAATGTACTGTGGAAGACAAAGTTATGTTCTGATACTGAAGTATGGACAGTGAATTTTTCCCACAAGATAATACAGCTACTGGCATAGATGAAAAATAGAGGTAACTATATGATGTCGGACATGAGATTTGCATAGAGCATTCCTGACTCTGTGCCCTCTCCTGTTGTTGACATTTTCCATTTGAAAGATGTAGATCTCCAAGATGTAGCTCTATGTTCTCTGCCCTGGTTTTGAGGCAGTAAAGATTTCGATGGCCTTTTTTTTTTTTTTTTTTAAAGTTGGTGAAAGCTAATTGAACCTTTTGTTCTGATGAAAAGAGAATCTGAGATATTAAAGCGAGCTTTATGGCAGGATGTGAGTTAATATCACGGTGATTCCCTGAGCAAGTGGGTTGGGATCTTCAATTAATTCCTGCAGCAAGATGGGAAATCAAGTTTCCATGGATACCGAGCCAGCAGCAGCACTGACACTCACAGCAACTGCAAGCTTAGTTTCCCTAAAGCTTGCTTCCTAAGGAGGATTTGCCCCCCTGTCCCCCCTGCTCTGTATTCCATATTTGCAAATTAAAAATTTCAAGACAGATGGACATTTGAGGAATACTTAGAGACAAAAAATACCATCCCCTTACCTAGAAAATTGTGTACAAGAAATGCAAGTGACTTGCATAATTTAAAGTACAAGTTGGAAAAACCTAGAAGTAAGCCCATCATGAAAGCAGCAGTTAACAGAAAGTAACAGAGATAAAAATGTAATTCCACTGTGTGGAAACATATTTCATAAAGGCACAGTGATTCTTTTATTGGCACAATCTCACAACAGATTAGTTTGAATCAAAAAACCAGTGAAAAAATAAACATTGAAAGGTATGTTGAGGCTGACTATAAAATAGTTTGTACCGGCCTCTACTAATAAAGCAAGCAAAACAAAACCAAGGATTCATCTCAGGTAATTTTTAACTTTGAAACCATGTTCTTGTTCCCTGACCCCATAGCATTTTGCACTCTGTGTTCTGTCAATACATTTCTTGTCACTGAAATGTATTGAGAGACAATATATTTGATAACGATGGACTTTCAAGGAGACCCAGTGTATTGCGCATGTTTATTCAGTAGACAATCAGAGCCAAAACTGTTAAATTTTCAAATAAAATTGTGGCTGCTCCAGTGGCAGTGTCTTATTACATTTCTGTGCTTTCACTAGGAACATTAAGAGGAAGTGTTACAAATTTATTAAAATACTGCCATTTTGGAAAGACATTTCAAATTCTAGTCAATAGTAGCAAATTCTTTGGACCTTCAAATCATACTACCTAGAAAAAAACCCAAATGTCTGGCTAGTTGACCTAAACAGATCTTGGATGTCAATAGTAAAAATGTAACAACTTTAATGCAATTCCCACATACCTAGTGTTGTATTCAGAAAAAGAAAATTGAACACAGAAGAGGAGTTTGGAAAACTCGTAACAACAGGCACTTTCCTAGCTCAGTGCACAGGTTGTAAGTCATCCACGGCCTCTCCAGTACTTCCCTGAAGCCAGCAAGCCTCACCAGAACAGTGCAACGTTGCAAAACAGTCTTTATTACTGTAACACAGGTGCAGCTCAAGCTAGTTACACTGCTCTGTCTGCAACTATTAAAGCAGGTCTCTTGTTTTATCTTATACAAATTGATTAAAATTAAGGTAGTTGAAAAGAAAAAGAGGATTAGATTTTTCCATCTGTGATTCCGGATTTTGACAAAAAACCAAATTTGTCTGAATGATGCACTTCGATATCTGTAAAGGAATATTGGGCCTATCATTCAGAGTGGTCTATGGTATTTCTTCATCCTCCTAGTGTATGAATGAAATTCTCTAGGAAACTGGCACTTCCTTCTGATCTTGAAAAGGAATAGAATGAAAAAAGAGGACAAGGCAGATGCGATGTCAGTAAGATGTTCAGAAGCCAAAACAAACCACAGGCTTGGTAGAAAAAGTCAAGTTCTGCTACTCATCCCTTTCTAACAGAGCTCCAAACCATGACATGCTGATGAAAATCAAACTAGTTGAAATCATTATGTATGGGATGTCACAAAACCTGCAGTAGGTATCTATTAAAAAAGGAAAAGCTCCAAATCACATTTTCAAAATAGAGGTTTGGCCTGGTGCATTGAAAACTAGTATGATTTCTCTCCATAAAGGGTAAGTACCAAAGAACACATGTGTAGTAGCTGCCATTGAGTAACAGCAGCTGCAGATAAGCAGAAGCTATCCTCCAAAGCCTGGATTGTGGTGCTACAGTACATCACTGATTTTAAGGTGGAAATGCATCGGTGTAGGAGGCACTGCACAGTGTTACTGGCAAGGCACTGTCCTAAATATAGCAACTCAGTTAAAAACCGTATGCATGGCAAAAGTCTAAATATTCTAAAAAAGCGGGCAGACAGAGGCCTGCCGTGGCTCGCAACTTGAATATAAATCTCAAAGGCTGTAGAGGCTAGTGGTTTATGCAGCTGCCTTCCCACGGCAAAAGAAGGCCGCCTGGCATAAAGCCCTGTGTGGCCCGGCCCGGCTCGGCCCGGGATTTCCGCGGGGAAGAGCCAGCCCTGCAACCGACCGCGAGTGGCGGGACGTGCCCGGAGGCGAGCGGCGCCCCGAGCCAGACCAGAAGAGGAACCAAGTCGCCTGCCTTTACGCTCCGTCTCTGCGGCAGAGGGAGCCCCGTCCGCGACAGAACATGGAGCCGCAGACAGCGGCGAGCCGGCCGTCCGGCAAGTTCCGCACTGCACCCGACGATGGGGCGACCGTGCGCCGCGGAGCTTCAGGCGCCGTCACCGGCATCGGGCCCGCCTAAGCCCCGGGCTGCGGGCGACGGCTCCGACCCCGCCCCCGGAGCCCCGCACACTGCGGGGAAGCCCTCGCCGCGATGGCCGCGCACGCGCACTGCGGCCTCACTGCGTCGCCGGAGCCGCCTGGCCCGGCGCCAGGGGAGCCCCGCGCGCCGGCAGTGGGGCTGCCCGGGCGGGGCGGGGCGGCGGCCGCGGCGAGCGACTATTTATAGCGCGGGAGGCTCCCCCGGCCCGGGCAGCGATGTTCCGCGGCTCCTTGGCGTGCGTGTTGCGTCGAGCAGACGGCCGAGGGTTCCATGCGGAGCCGGTGCAGGGTGCAGCCAGCGCTTTGCGGGGTGGGCAGGAAAGAGCTGTAGCCGCGTCAGGGGACAGTCCTAAGGCCGCGAGAGTAGAGTCCCCGAGCGCTGTCACATTTCATCGCGCTGAAGTCAGTGGTGGCTGTGGCTATTTAGTACCTGGGGCTCTCTGTTTATCAGCGCCCTGTTCTCCGCTACGTGAAGGAGGCGCACGGAGCCGGGGTCTGTCCCGGTCTGGCGCTATGGGCAGACCTCCGTCTGGAGCGGGCGGAGCAGGGCCATCCCGGCAGGCCGCTGGAATCCCGGAGATTCCTCTTTTCCGGGAGCGGGCAGCTCCTGCCTTGGGCGCGCTGCCAGCACCCAGAAAACTCCACAGGAAACTCCGAGGCTGCCGCGGGAGCCGCCGTGAGCAGCGCTTGGCTCCACCGCGGAGACGGAGGGGAGGCGAGTAGTGCGAGCTGAGCACACGGGGTGGGGACGAGGGGGAGCTCTGCCCGCGAAAACACGGCGGCGACGCCGGGGTCTGTCGGGTGCTCCCCGAGGCTCCTGTGCCACCCGCCCGGGCAGCATCCTCCCTCTTTCGTGGCCCGGGTCTTCCGCGCGCTTCTGTTGCCAGGGGGCGGGCCCGCACCCGTCTGCAGACGGGCTTTGCGCCCCCCCAACCCGGGGCCGGAATCGCCATATAAGGAACGGGAAGCCTCCGCCGGAATCGAGACTTATAAGGTTGTTTCCTAATATGGAAAGTACGGTGGGTGCTTCCGGCGGGCTGGCCGGAGCCGGCGGGGGCCGGGGACCCCGTCTCCCGGGACCGGCGATGCTGCGGCAGCGCTGCGGCGGCGTTGCCCATGGCGGGGGTCAGACCTGCACCGGGCGTGGGGCCCTCAGCCCGGGGCGGGCGGGGCCCCCCGGCCCGGCTTTCCCCTGTGCCAGGCTCTGACGCCAGGAGGGGTCCTCCGGCCCGCATCCATATAAGGGCTTCCTGCTTTCCATATATGGCCATGTACGTCAGGGTTGGGGCGGGCTGCGGCCAGTGAGACCCGATATATAGAGGCGGTGCCGGAGCGGGCGGGGAGCCGAGCGCTTCCAGCGGGCAGACCCGGGGCAACAGCGGCGCAGGGCGCAGAGCAGGCGACGGCCGCCTCGCCGCAGCCGGCCCGTCCGCCGGCCCCGCGGTGGCAGCGCCATCACCCGTCAGAGTCGGAGCCCGGCGCCCTCATGGCCGCGGCCAAGGCAGAGATGCAGCTCCTACCCCCGCTGCAGATCTCTGACCCCTTTGGCGCCTTCCCGCACTCGCCCCCTGCCATGGACACTCACTATCCCAAGCTGGAGGAGATGATGCTGCTCAGCGGCGGGGGTCCGCAGTTCCTTGCCCCGCCCGGGGCACCCGAGAGTGGGGGCTTCGGCGCCGCCGGGGAGCCCGGAGAGCAGCACTTCGAGCACCTCGCGGCAGGTAAGCGCGCTGACCTCGCCCAGGCGGGCGGGGAGTCCCGGTCTGCAGCGGGGGCAGCGACGCCTGCGGGAATTCCGCGCTGCAGCGTCGCCTCTGTCCCGGCGGCCGCGCGGGGGGATTCTCCTGCGTGCGTCAGCGGCTCCGGACTAGCTGCGGCTGGAGACCTGCCAGCGACGCTGCAATATGTTACGCTCAATTAGTAATTAACCAGAATCTGGGGCTGCGCTGTTAGAGGGATTGCTCGCGAAGCCCCGGCAGCAGCTGCAGTAACTGCTAGAATTAATCGCTACTCCTCTCTTTGCAGACACTTTTCCTGAAATCTCCCTGAACGAGAAAACCTTGCCAGAAACCAGCTATCCCAACCAAACGACGAGACTGCCACCGATAACCTACACGGGGCGCTTCTCCTTAGAGCCGGCCCCCAGCAGCAGCAACCCCCTATGGCCAGAGCCCCTCTTCAGCCTCGTCAGTGGGCTGGTGGGCATGGCTAATGCACCTCCCACATCTACGCCTACTTCATCATCACCATCCTCCTCCTCGCAGAGCTCCCCACTGAGCTGTTCTGTCCAAGCCAGCGAGAACAATCCAATTTATTCGGCTGCACCAACATTCCCTAATTCCAGCTCTGACATTTTTCCTGAATCCCAGACCCAGTCTTTCCCCAACCCCTCTGGAGCCCCCATCCAGTATCCACCTCCAGCTTATCCGACTGCTAAAACCAACTTTCAGGTGCCAATGATCCCGGATTACTTGTTCCCTCAGCAACAGGGTGAGCTCAGTCTTGTTCCAGCTGATCAGAAGCCCTTCCCAGCTCTTGAGACCAGAGCACAGCAGCCTTCCCTCACACCACTGTCCACCATCAAGGCATTTGCTACGCAGACTGGCTCCCAAGAGCTGAAGACCCTCAATGCTAATTATCAGTCCCAGCTGATCAAGCCCAGCAGGATAAGGAAATACCCCAACCGTCCCAGCAAGACGCCTCCTCATGAGCGTCCCTATGCCTGCCCAGTGGAGTCCTGTGACCGGAGGTTTTCACGATCTGATGAGCTAACACGGCACATACGCATCCACACGGGACAGAAACCTTTCCAGTGCCGCATTTGCATGAGGAACTTCAGCAGGAGTGATCACTTGACTACACACATCCGCACGCACACAGGAGAGAAGCCATTTGCTTGTGACATTTGTGGCAGAAAGTTTGCCAGAAGTGATGAGAGGAAGAGGCACACTAAAATCCACCTTAGGCAGAAGGACAAGAAAGTGGAAAAGGCAGCTCCGGCCTCAACTGCTTCCCCAGTTCCTGCCTATTCATCTGCTGTGACTACATCCTACCCTTCCTCCATCGCCAGCACTTATCCCTCCCCAGTGCGCACAGCGTATTCTTCTCCTGCTCCCTCTTCCTATCCCTCCCCTGCACACACCACATTCCCATCTCCTTCTATAGCAACCACTTACCCCTCTGGCACTGCCACTTTTCAGACCCAAGTGGCCACTACTTCCTTCTCATCTCCAGGAGTCACCAACAATTTCAGCTCACAGGTAACCTCAGCACTTTCAGACATGAACTCAGCCTTTTCTCCAAGGACAATTGAGATCTGCTGAGACTACCTTCTGGAACAGGATAATTCACCTTTTCCATTGGTATTATCAGACGTGGAGTCTCCAATTACTCCCACAACACCATACGTTGCAAGGCTATTTAGTTTAAACTTCAGCTGCCTGAATCGACTGCTGCTTAAGTTTTCCACCTCTGTTGAATGACTTAATTTGCATGAACTGTGGATATAAGTTCAATATAACTTTCCCCGTAAACAATAGTCTTTTATTAGGAAGAAAGGACTTTTGATTAAGTATCTAGCTAATGTAAATTGTACATGTGCCATGGTTTTGCTTTCCTTTAGGTACTATTGATGTGGAAAAAATCTTTGCATATTCATATTGTATAATTTGGAGTTTGCAGGGCCATATTTTGTAAATGTTAATTCTATTTCAGTGACAATGCTATAATGCGTTTCAAACTTCTTTGGGAACAGCACTTACTGTATTCGAGCATGTTGGAGTGATGCTATGTAATTATCATCTGATGAGACACTCACATGTGGCAGAAGTTTTGTTTTAAAAGTTACAAGTCTTGGTGCCTTTTTGTGAAGCCTTGCTGACGTCATGCGTTTGTGTGAGTGGATGCTTTGCATCTTGCCTTAAAGTGGAAGGGATGTTACTCAAAGAATGTAAGGAAGAGCAGGGAATGGGTGGGGAGAGGAGCAAGAGAAAGGGCCAGGGGATGGAATGTAAGGAAAAAAAAAAAAAGACCCCAAAAAAGAAAACAAAACAACCAAAACCCAAAAACAAATAATCAGAGAAACAACAAAAAAACCCCAAACAAAAAAAAAAAAACAAACCAACCCCAGACCCTCTCCCCCTCCACCTCTCAAAGTCTATTTTTGTTACAAAAATGTAAATTTATATATATATATATTCAGGAGTTGGAATGTTGTAGTTACCTACTGAGTAGGCAGCGATTTTTGTATGTTATGAACATGCAGTTCATTATTTTGTGGTTTATTTTTACTTTGTAATTGTGTTTGTTAAAATGAAAGTGACTGTTTGGCTTCTAAACACATTGAATGCGCTTTTCTGCCATTGGGATATTTGGTGTACAATACCCTTCAGAAAAAAAATAAATAAAACATCAAATTGTGCAGACTTACACTTTCCTTGAAATTACTACTTAGGAAGACTGCACCACAGCAATCCCAACTCTTTTAGTTGCTTCAATGCCAACACGTAACCACTTGTCTCCAGGAAAAAAAAAAAAAAAGCCCTGTTTAAAGAAAGGAGACAAAATCAATCTTATGTCTGGTTGCTTTCAAAAAACATGGATGGCGGACTCATGTCCTTGCATTAGGTGCATCACCACCTCTTTTGAAGTAGCCACAATTACTCTCTCCTGGTCTAGCCTTCTGGAATTTTGATTGTGCTAAAAACTGACCAAGTAGGCTGTCAAGCAATGCTTGATGAGCCTGAGGGTGCCCCAGGTTCTCCAGAGCATTTTGAAATGAGTAATTTTCATGCCCAAAGAGGAAAAAAGAAGATAGGTTCTCTTTGGTGCATTGTGTGAAAAGCAGTCCAAGTAAGGGAGTAATGCTTGGCTATACAGGAATGAAGGCGGTGCACCCTTGCTAGCGTAACACAGAGGAAATAAATGCATGGGTCTTCTGCATCCACTACTTTCGTGGCCTTTGTCCCATAAATTGAAAACAAATTTCAGGGAAGAAAAATGCCTTATGAGAAAGCATTGCCCATACATTTTCTGCAAGATCTTTCGTTTGGTGTTGGCCTGAAGACAGGATTTCTGTTTCTTAAAAAGTTTGCTTCTAGTCCAATTAGTAGGATGAGTCGGTTTCAAGGAGTTTGTTCCCAAGGAAACAGCAGGTGTTGTCACTGGCGGGGAAAACCCTCCCCCTGCAGGAAGTGCAGCGGCGAGGAAGGAAGCGAAAACCTCTTGCTTTTGCGCTTACGCGCAGAAGACCCATTTGTTCGGAACTAAACCTCAGCTGTTTGTGATTTAAAACCCAATTCAGGTCTGACCACTAGCGACAGGAACGGCCGCCTGGCTTGGCTCGAAGGAGACCACCCCCCTCCCCCCCCCCCCCCGCCGGCCTCCAGCGGTCGCGGTGCCGCGCCAGCGCCGGGAGCGCGCCGGGGGCGGCCCCGGCTAAACTGAAGCACCGTCTCCGCTGTCCCCGTCCGGAACAGCACCGACCATATTTGGCATTTCCTCCATGCCTTTTATGGCGCTTCCGCGGCCCAAAAAAGGAGTTTCCTGCTCAGGCATTCCGGGGCTGCGCCGCGCAGCCGCCGTGATGCCGCAGCGCACTCCCCCTCCCCTTTCCCCCCAGCTCTCCCCCTCCGCCCCCTCCCCTCGGGAGGCCCTTTCCGGCGGAGGCCGGGCCCGCGCCGGCGGTGGGTCACGCGCCTGCAAGCAGCGGAACTCCGCTCCGCAGTGGGCCGAGCAGCGGGCTGCGGCTTTCCGTGGGGCTCCCAAAGGCCGCCGGAGCACAGGCCGACCATCAGCGCTTCCTCGCTGCTGGTTACTGTTCGTTTTCGTTTAGTGGGGACTGAGTCGTTCTTCATACACGCCTCCGAAATAGGTAGGATATCGTCTGGCCTGGGGAGTGCTGCAGAGGCCAGAGACCCTTTCCGTAAGCGACTTTTTACGTGGGGAAGTGTGGATAGTCCTCGACTAGGTGGCTGGTTTGCACTTTAATTGCATTAGAGGAAAAACGATTGTTCGGTTTTTTTTTTTTCCCCCTTAGAAATAAGGAGCTAAAAATTAGTTCGAGCATACTCGGAGCCCATTATCTGGTGTGGTACGCTATGTGGCCTGTTGCATTCTAGAAATGCCACTGGAGACTTTCTGTAAAGCTGGTAAAATGAACTGTTACAGATATTTCTGCTGCGACTGCGAACTGCACTTACTGAGTAGCTCACGGGCCGTGACTGGAGAGTTGAGATAGCACGAAGAAAAGAGCTGTAGGCAGAGACTTTGTAGTCAAGAGGTATGTGGTCATGGGCCTTTCTTTCCTTTAGGGCTTTCACTCGTACATGTCCGGACTTTGAGCATTTGAGCAAGACCTCAGGTAGCCCCAAGAAAAATAACTTCGTAGACTCTAAACTGATAGCTGGCAGACTGAAGGTGATCTGAGCTGTGGCAGATGCCCTTAGAAGGGCTGTCCCCCAAGTAGGTGCTCACCACTGTCGGGTTGGACTAAAGCTGAGTGTAGCGGCTGAATGCTGGCTCATGAAGAGTGTCTTTGACCCGTTCTGAACTAAACTAGTAACTAGGATTGACCCCTTCTAAAGCAAATTGCACTGTTAACTAGGGCTAGCATATTTAGTGACTTTTTGTTATAAGTGACTGTATATTTCAAATGTTTTCTGTTTGTGGCCCACTAGACTTTAGAATCCTGAAGAGTTTTGAGTGTAGATAATAAATTTATGGAGAGGGTTTGGTGGTGTGATTGTTGAGCTAAACATCCCATGTTTTTACTTGTGTGCATTATCGTAATTTAGCCCTAATAAGTACTAGTTAAACGTAGAAAAGAGATTGCATGTTTTAAAGTGCACAAAGACTTTTGGATGAAATGTGAGAGGTAGCTAAAGACCAAGAACTTTAAAAATAGTTAAGCTTCTCTGCTATAATCAAAGATCAGCCTTGACTGATAGCCTAATGATTTATGGTCTTGAATGAAACTCTGTCTTCTAAATAGCTGAGGCTGTTGCTTAGACATAATCTCTAGCACTTTCCAGGCTTCAGTTTGTGATAATGTTTCGTTGCTGTCATAACAAAAATAGTGGGTATACAGAAGTATTTTCAATGTGTATATTTCACTTCTGTAAATACAAAAAGCATTATCAAAGTATGCTTTCTGATCTTTTTTTTTTTTAACAAGCATAAAGGCTTATTCTTTTCTATTGTGAGCTTTTCGTGCCCTGTTTTTTATATCTCCAAACACAAATGATGTTAGACAATAATACTACTGGTAAATGTTGATAGTTGAAAGTTCTGCTATTTGTGTCCTCTGTTAGGTAGACCTGGGTAATATGATGTGACTTCTCTTATGCCAGCTACTGTGATAGTGGGCTTCTCCTGTAGCAGTACAACTGTTGATCAGGAAGAGATCTGCGAACGTCAGAGTTGGAGATGGGGAGAACGAGTTTCAATTTGATTGTTAAAAGGCACAGAGTGCTTTCATCCTTTTGGTAAGATGCAGTTAAAACTTTAAAACAGACTCAGCATTACTTTTTTTGTCTGTGGCTGTTTTTCAATCTGACCAGGGTAGTTGGGGATGGCTTTAGAAGCTCATGAAAACATGTTTTATAATGAATATCTGAAATCTGTTTATCGTAATTACTGCACTTGTTTGACTGCACCAGTGTGTGTAGCTCTCAGGTTATCTACCAGAATGTGGTAAGTGGGCAAGGTGATCAGTGAGCAGTGGATGGAAGCAGTTGGTATTGCTCAGCTCTCGATTTCTGGTGCGACTCTTAGCCTCCATTCTCGTTTGTGTGCTTTAGGTGGTCCACTAGTATTACGCTGATACCCCCTCAGCAGCTGGCCAACAGACCCAGTTCGTCGCTTCCATGAGAATTGTTATTGAGGAGTAAATTTGTGTTTGAGTGATTATGTATTTTTTTTTTTTTTGATGTGTTATTATGTTAAGTCTTAATCATGTTAATTGTTTTAAATGATAGTTTTGATACTTTGAGGTAAGTTTTTTGTGTTTTTTTGTTTGAGGTTTTTGGTAACTAAATATTATACAAGTATTTTTTGGTGATGTTTTTAGTAATTATAGTTTTTGTGGTTTAACTAATTTGGGTAAGAGTGTATAAATTGTTTTTTAAGTTTATGTTATGTTTTGGATTATTTGATTTACAATTTAAATTTTGTGAGGGGGTAAGGTTAGTTGTTAAGAGGTATACTAACAAGCTATGTAGAAAATGGATTTTTAGGATTGGTGACTGATAAACACTGTATTTGGATGTGTGGTTTTAGTTAGTGTTGCTTATTAGTTTTGTTTTGGTTGTAGAACTATTTTTGTTGGGTTTTTTTGTGTGTTTTAAATAAGGTTTGACACAGTGAGTAGGAATCTCTCGTGTTTTTTTTTTTTTTTGTGGAAACAGAAGTATAATTTTTTCCGTAGGTTATGAAATTTACGGGACTACTTTATTGACTATTTACTAACTCTTGTACTTGAGTAGGTTTTTGAAACTCTGATTTTGACATCAAAGTAGAAAAATGAGGAAACGAAGGAGGTAGAGAAGTTTTCTCCTTATAGGATAAAAAGGGTTTAACATAGAAACTGCTTTGTCTAATCTTCCGTGGGGGGTGTCCGTGGGACGGCAGCAGGAGCACGGCGAGCTGTGCGCGTTGGGCGGGAGGCGGCGCCGCCGCCCTCAGCGAGCCGAGCTGAGCCGAACGCAGCGAGCGGCTCCGAGTTCGGCCGAACGGAGCCGAGCTGAGCCGAAGAGGCGAATGCAGCCGATAATAGCCGAGCTTCGCCGAGCGCAGCATCACGGGCAGGGCGGGGCGGGTTCGGGGTGGAGCCGGGGCTCTGTGAGGCTTCCCCGCCTGTCCCTCTACCTCTCTTTCCTCCTCCCCGTATTCCTCTTTGTCCTCGAGACCCTGCTCTCGTCTCCCTCCCAATCCCGACTCCCTGTCCCCGCCACTTCTTCTTGTCCTGTCCCTACCCCGCTACTCCGTTCTGTTCCCCCTCTCTCCCTCCTCTGTCTGCCGTCCCTCTTCCCCCCCCACCACGGGCTTTCCCTTCCCCTCCCGCATTCCTCCACAGTCTGACCTCCCTCCCTGCCCTTTCTCATCCCCTGCTATCGCTCCTCTCTTCCCGTCTCCCTTTTCCTCCTTTCCCCCGCAGCCGCGGGGGTCGGGCTGCCGGAGAATAAAGCCCCGAGGGCCGGAGCCCGGCGCCCCTCGGCCCTTGCAGGAGTCCCCGCGCGGGGCCGGAGGCTCTCGGCGGATCCCCCCGTGCCGGTCAAGCACCCCGGCCGACAGCGCCGGAGCTGCGGCTTTCCCGGCATCGCGCTGAGATCGGCCCCTGCTCTCTGCCGTGACGTCCCCGCTGTCTGTGCCGCTCCCTCTCGCTGCCCCTGGCCCGTGACAGCGAGGCTGGGCAGGAACCTCAATCCTTCTGGGGGCTGCCCTCCCTTTCTTATTGCAGCAGAATCCCTTTCCGGGGGGATGTGCATGTGGAAAGGGCTTGAAGGAAGCGCTGTGCTGCTGTCCAGGGCAGTCGGACTCGTTCTGTGCTTTCTTTGGGGGTCAGGAAAAGGGGGTGAAGACTTGGGGCACTGATGTCATTTCGGGCACTCCAGTGTCTCCAGGAAAGGGAGCCACACTGTGGTGGAGGAGCAGGTGGGTGGCAAATGAGGGGGGGGGGGGGGGTCATGCTGGGTGCCTCAGCCCACTTTTGCATGGAGATGCTGAGTGGAGGGGTTCATGGGGGGCTCCCGGTGCTGTCTCATGGAAGGACTGCGAGAGCTTCTCACAGGGTCTGGGGGAGCACCTGGATACGCACTTGAAAACGCGGAGCATTGATTAACGGAGGTGCCGAGGGACGAATCTTTGTGCCTGGAAGCAGCAGCCGAACAGGTGAGCCCGTGTGGATTGGAGCGGAGACTTTTGTCCTTTCGCTTTTCAATTTCAACTTGCCAATCACTCCCCGGTGCCTCCAGGAGAAAAAAAAAAAAAAAAAAAGAGCTTATGAGGACAAAAGAAATTAAACATAGGGAAGTAACTCCTCTCTTTCATTATTGTCTATGTTTGAACTGGGGGTGATGCCCCTTCACTTGCGGTTTCAAGGGTGTTGATTGAAGGAAAACCTGCCTTTTCCAGGCTGTTAGGGGTATCACAGGGTTGACAGGGAATTCCTGCGTTCTATTTTAAATGGTTTTAAATGGCAAGGGAAAAATATTGTATTTAAATATATACTATGTATATAAATATACCAAAACAAAATAATAGAAATCCATACAATACATATTACAAATTATACTGTATGTATCTTATTATATGTCATATATATTCTATATCTAAATACAGGACACATAAAAGTAAATATAATAGAATGTAGTAATATATAATAGTAAATATAGTATACAACTACTTAGGGATGTAAAATATCAAAAATATAAATATAAAAATGTTTAAATATAGTTTAAAATAAAGGGGGTTTTTGTTTTTTTTATATGGTAATAAGGAGATTTTTTATTATAAAATTTATAAATATAAATAAAGGTAGATATCTAAGTATAGAAATATCATAAAGATATATATAAAAATTAAAAATCTACATGAATAGAAGTATTAGCAGTACATATGATATATAATAAAAAAATATATTATTACATTCTGATGTCTGTTATATACATTTATAAATATAATACACCAATATAAACTATAAATACAAACATGAATATAATTATGAAAAATAGAAATATAAATAAATTTAAATATAGTTGAAAAGAAAGGGCGTTTTTTGGTTTGTGTTTGGTTAGAGGAAGGGGTTTTATTTTAAAGAATATGAATATACATAATAATGTTATATAGTTCTAAATAGAACTATAACTTTATATTTCTATATATTTTTATATAGAAATATAAAATCAATATATAAAGATATATAAAAAATATATAAAATATGAATAAATAGAAGTAATAGGAAGGGATGTAATATAGAATATAAATAACACTATGCATCAATATTCATTTTACATGTGAATGTGAATATAAATATGAAAATTTTAAAAAAATTAAATTTTAAATGTAAGTATTTAATTTTTAAAATTTATATTTAAAATATTTAAAAGAAAGGGCTGTTGCAGTGTGATGCCATTTCCTGTTTCACCTATCCCAACCCCCCCAGGTGTGCCAACCTCTCCTTTCCCCTTTGCCCTCCTGCTAAGTGCTGTCCATCAATCTTAACATTCCAGCAGGGTCGTGGTGTGGTTGGCAGAAGTTCAAAAGATGCCCCTCAGGTCCGGGCTCATTGGCCTGTCCAAGTGTCTTTATCCCTTGAGCCTTCCCCTCCTCCCACCTGGTTGGTGGCTCACCTGTGCCTTCCCCTCCCCCTGTCCCCGGGCTTAAAAGGAGACGGGACCATGCGGTCTGGATTCTGTTGGGAGCTGTTACAAGATTCAGAGGTCTATCATCGTGGAATAAAACTCTAGAATCCTCTCCTGTTTCTCTTCACCGTCGCCTGAACCTTTTCCACCAGAGGTAAACTGAGTTTCTACTATGCCTGGATTTGTTCCGAGTACCTAGCTGCAGCATCCAGCCGGCCAAATGTATCTCTGAGGTGAAACACCACAGCTGCCGCCTTTGGCCCAGTAGCAAGGGTCAGATGAGGCCAGGCAAGTCCCACCCGGAAATATTGGGATTAATATTCCATAAAGGGCTTTTTTGGTTTTTATTTGGGTAGAAGCAGGAGTTTTATTTTAAATAATATAAGCACTATATAAATATAAATCTCAACATAGAAATATATAATCAATAGATAAAGATATGTATAAAAGAAGAAATACAAATGAGCTAATAGGAATATATGTAATATAGAATATAAATTGCATTATACGTCAATATACATTATAAATATAAATGTGGATATAATTATGAGAAACATATAAATAAAAATATTTAAATATTATTTAAAAAAAGGTTAGTTTTCTTTTGTTTGTTTTTAATGGGCTGGAAGCAGTTTTTTGGTTTTTTTTTTTTTTTCCTTTTTTTTTTTTTTTTTTTTGGCATTTGTTTTAGAGGAGTTTTTGGGGGGGATCGCCCCTGTTCTTTTTTGCCACCTTCCCTGTCTGCAGCCTCAAGGCGCGCGGCACCCCTGGCTGGGGTGGGCGGCAGTGCTGCCACCTTGTGGGTAGAGCGCTTAAGTGCAGCCCTCCACCGACAGGCAGCCGAGAGGCCGCCATTTTGGGAGTGGCGTGTTGCAGATGTCGCGGACTTGCTTGACCTTCTCAAGGTGGTGGCAAAAATCTCAGACCCCGGTAAGTCTGCCGCCCTGTGGCCAGAGAGCGGTACTGCAGTCCCCCCGAGCCAGCGCCCTGCCCCTCGCCGCTGGCTGCCGGGGGGCGGGGGAAGGACGCGGCTGCCGAGCAAGGGGCGGGCGGGGCGGGGTCGGTAAGTGGCCGGGAGGGGTGAAGGACATTCCGGAGTGCAAAAGGGATACGATGGCTGAGAAAAATGGCCGGGGCCAGGACGGTCCGGCGGGGCCGCTTTCGGCGGGCGGCGGAGGCGCGGTCGCAGTGCTCCGCAGGCCGGGGGCAGCAGGCGGGGGCGGGCGAGCGGCGTCGGAACAGGGCTGCATCCCCCCCGAGCCCGCGCACGCCCCTCTCCAGGCGGTGGAAGTGACGGCGGGCCGGAAAATCCTGGCGGGGCGGCGGCGGGCAGGCGGCGCAGGAGGCGGAGCGGGGTCGTGGCGCTCCCCGTCCTTTCTGCCGCCAGCTTTGCAAGGTCAGCCCAGTTGCCCGTCCCATCCCGTCCCGTCCCACCGCCTCCCGGTCTCTGTAAACTTCTCTCTGGCTTCACAGGTTCATGCTGGAGAGTGGGAGAAAGGTCCCTGCTGGTTGCCGTGTCCTTGGTGGGCAGAGAGCTCTGACCTTGGCCGGATGGGCTGGTGAGTATTGGATCAATGGGGATGTGCTTTTATGTATTTAGTGACCTTTACAGATTTCTTTCCCCGGTTTTTTCAGTTCATAGAATCATGGAATAATTCAGGTTGGAAGGGGCTCTAAAGATCACCTCATTCCAAGCCTGCTGCCGCGGGCAGGGACATTTTTCCCTAGACCAGGTTGCTCAGAGCCTCATCTCAGAGCAGCCACAGCGTCTCTGAGCAACCTGTGCCAGCCAGGTGCCAGAGGAGAAAGAAAGCCCTTTCCACCTGGAGCAGAGGCTGCTGCAGCTTTGTGTAGCCTTGTGTCACCGAGTGTGTGAGACAGAAAGGCCCTTCCCATGGAGAGATAACAGCACTCAAAGATCTTTTCGGGAAAAGCAGAGCAATGGAACCTCAAAGTAGCCTTCAGTTCTTCCAGCAGATTTGGGAACAAATTGAAGAAGGAGCAGGGCTGGCCTGGTGCATGCCAGCTCTGCAGGCAGTGGGGATGGAGAAGCTGCAATTATCTGTCTTCTTGGCTGAGGCTTTAAAAATGAGGCGCTTTTCTGTAGCTCCTTTTCAGGCATGACGTGCAAGTTGCCCCTAGAAGTCCAAAGGCAGCTGTTTTCTTAGCAGAAGGAAGTCAGGAAGAGGCAAAGCAGGCAAGGACATCAGCTAAGTCCAGATAAAAAACTTGGCTAACCTATTTTTCCCCCTCCTACAAACAGCCAATTTTGAAGCGCTCAGCAGAGATCTGCCCGGGAGGAAAAGCAGAGCCAATCTCTGAGAAGGGACGTGCGAGCTCTGGCGAGGACGGCTGCTCCCCCTGGCCTTGGTGTGGGACCTCCTGAGCTCCCATTCCTGTGGGGAGTGTTTCTCCTCTCACCCAGCCAAGCCAGAGACCGCCTAGGGAAGGAGCAGGTAAGGTTGAAGTACCGAGGTCTCCCAGGTAAGAAGTGACACGGCAAAAGGAAATGGCCTCAACTTGCAGCAGGGAAGGCTTAGATTGGATTGGAGGGAAAATTTCTTCACTGAAAGGGTGGTCAGGCATAGGAGCAGGCTGCCCAGGGAAGTCCCCATCCCTGGAGTCATTTAAAAGATGTCAAAATGTGGTGTTTAGGGACCTGATTTGGGAGGGGCTCGGCAGTGCTGGGCAACAGCTGGGCTCGATGACCTTAGAAGACTTTTTCAACCTAAAGGATCCTATGGTTCTGGAAAGCCTTGACCCCTCTGGCTCTAACACAGCACCTGGATGCTGACAAAATAAGGCTGGTCATAGACACTGGAGGTCCTGTCCCACAGGGAGAGGACAAGCCAGTGTCACCTGCAGGGAGGGTCTCGTCCCCAGAGAGCAGTCAGTGACTCAGTCCCTGCCCGGGGCTCTGGGTGCACCCTCGGGGGGGACACCTGCCCTCAGGTGTCCCTCTGGGCACCTGGGAAGGGAACTAGGTCCATCCATGTGGCAGCTCCAGGGCTTGCAGGCTTTGGGGCTTTGCAGCTGTAGTGCCTTGTCACAACGTGGCAGGGATGTGACACTGCCTGGCCACACTCTTGGCCTCGGATCCTTGCTGCTTTCTTCCTTATCCGATACAGATTTACCAGCAATCTTCTGTCTTTTCTTTAAAATTGTCCCTGGGATAGTTCATAGAGAGGGTCATTAGTTATTTCAAAGCCTAAATATTTTACCTATTGACACTCAAGAGAAAAGACAAAAACCTGCTTTGCATCCTTCTGCCTGCAAGTCATTGTGACACAAGGGAGTGAGGAAGGGGCTGGCTGGGGTCACTGAGGCTCTGAAATGAAGCTGAGTTTGCATTCCAATTTATTGGAACAGAGGGTCATCAGAAGTTTTCTCAGCTATCTAAGTCACAGACCCCTGGAACCAAGAAAGCCTGAGCTGCTGCATGCTTGCTGTGAGCCTTGAGGTGAGTGTGCATCATTACAGGCTTGGGATTGATTGAAATGTGCTAAGGAAACCAGCTTTGGAGAGGGAGGGAGGGAGTGAAGGAGGGAAATCCTCTCTTACCATGTGCCAATTCTGTCAAACTCATCAGGGCAGGACAGCGTTCAGACTGAAAGTGTAATAAGATGTGGAGTGAAACAGAGAATCTGACAGGAGCATGGAACGCACGAGTGCACAAATTTTGCTTTTTGCTTGGATTTAAACTCAGAAGTTGTAAGGAATTTGGGAATGAGAAGGGACATTTCAGATGGAGAAGGAGAAGAAGAAGTTGTTGCTACAGTCCTGGCAAAATCTTTTGTTCTAGCTAATAAAAGAAGTTAGTTAAAAAAAAAAAAAAGAAAAAAATACGGGTTTTTTTTCCTTCACTATTATATTCATTGGTGGTATATTGTGTGTTGTTTTATTTCTTGGTATTATTAACTCTGTGTAAATTTTTTTTGAGTGAAGCTATCTTTATGGATGGGCTGGTTTGTATTTGAGGTAGGATTAATTTCAATAGGTTTCTTTAATAGACTTCTGATAGGTATTACTGGGATTTTGGTTTTGTTTACTGTATGTATCAACAGAGAGATTTGGTAGGGCCAGCTGGGCTGCTGGAGTTTTGGGTGTTAATTTATTAGATGGCTTTTGTTAATTGCAGTTTTTAATTTTTGAAAGGTTTTTTAATGTAGTGGTTTTAAGGTGGTTTTTAAGAATTGATTGTATTGTTTTATGTTGTTTGTAGTTGGTGTATGATAAGGGATATGGTGTAACTTCTTGAATGTTATGGTTTTAGTGTTCCTAAGTTCCGATTTCTTTCTCGTTCAATGGGGTTTTTTTTAGTTTTATTTTTGGGGACACAGGCATTTATATGGTGGGTTTTTATAGGCAATATGCTTTTTAATTTGGGTAGTGATATTTTTTAGTATTTTAATAGTTTATATTTTTTATTTTTATGCTTTT
The DNA here is from genome assembly GCF_023055355.1 of Agelaius tricolor. NCBI lineage: Eukaryota > Metazoa > Chordata > Aves > Passeriformes > Icteridae > Agelaius > Agelaius tricolor. The sequence goes on from NW_027269278.1 coordinate 19,016,490, forward strand.
AATTAGTTTTTTTCCAATTTTTAAAATAATTTTTTTAGATTATTGGTTATTATTTGTGAGTTAGCATAAAGGTAGAGCTTTGGGGGCTTTTTTAGTAATGCTTATGGTCAGTTGTACAGTTTTGAGTTTAGTGAGTTGGTTTGATTTAATTTTTAATGGGTGTTTGTTTTTATTAGCAGTTATGTCATTTTCAATGCGTATTTGAGTTTTTTGTATTTTTGAGATATTGTTTTAGGAGTAAGTTTATGATTAGAATGTATGGAGGTTTTGGGCTAGTTATAGTGGGATTTAAAATTTATTTACAGTTAAGTTTATTTGAGTTTTTATTAGGGTTAAATGTTGTGGAATCTTTGTTCTGTTAGAAATAGGTTTTGTTTTGATATGCTGTGATGGATGAGCGTGTACTGGTGCTGACGAAGGTACAGTATTTTTGTGGTTCTGATGTGTTAGGTTAATGAATTTATATGGTTTAATATATAGTTTGAAATAGAAATAAATATAAATTTAAAAATAAATATAAAATTATAGTGGTAAACATAAATATAGAAAACAAATACATAAATACAAAAAATTATAATATATAGTATATTATTGCTCCCCAAATTGGCTCTGCCTGGATCCACCTGCCCTGCAGCACAGCCTTCTCCCTTTCTCCTCACTGCCCTCTGCTCAGCACCAACCCAAAACTGGGCTATTTCAATTCCTGTCAGACACAGAGCAGCTGATGGGCAGCAAATGCAGCCTTCCCAAAGTGGCTGCCCATGACCCGGCCTGCAGGGCAGAGCTCAGGGAGGAGGTGGCAGCTTCCTCAGTGGCTTTTCATGTCCTCTCTCTGCCATGCAGACACTGGCATGCATGGCATGGCTCTGTTTTGGCAGCCGGTCCCTTTGCAGGGCTGTGTGAGCACAGGGTGAGCACAGGGTGAACTCTCTCCTCCTTGCTGTGACACCTGGGCTGGCAGGGATGACACAGTGACCTCGGCCGGCCGATGCTGCCTGTGCCATCACCTGGCACTGACGTGTTTGATGAAAATCCTTTCGCTGGGATTTTTCTCCTGAGAAGCCTCAGAACAGAAATGGAACCAATAACGATCTGCTGGCTGTGGAGTGTGGGCTGGAGATGGTTTAGCAATAGGGGCATCATGGACTGGTCTCCTGTGCATTGTTTCTACTTGATGACCAATCATGGTCCAGCTGCGTCGGGGCTGTGAGCAGTCCCAGGTTTTTATTATTCATTCCTTTCCAGCTTTCTGATGTCTCCTTGCTCTTTTAGTATAGTTCTAATATCTCATTTTCTTTTAATATGATAGAGATAATAATATTTCAGCCTTCTGAAAGGTGGAGTCAAGATTCTCATCTCTTCCCTTGTGCTGGGGACCCTCAAACACCACCACAATCAGCGGCCGAGCGGGTTTGTGCGAGCCTCTCAGTAACCCTGGGCCAGTCCTGAGTCGGCAGACACCAGGGCGGGGGCAGCCCCAACACGGCCGACAGTGGGGAGACACTCTCTGTGCCCCGGGGGTACTGAGGGCACCTGGGCTGGCGGGGAGACACTCTCTGTGCCCCGAGGGTACTGAGGGCACCTGGGCTGGGGGGAGACACTCTCTGTGCCCCGAGGGTACTGAGAGCACCTGGGCTGGTCGCCTTTGCAGCAGAAGAGACACCAGAGACATCGGTAGTAGATAAAGGGCCAACTCTTAGCAGGGGTTAATCCAAGGTTTTATTAGGAGTCCCAAAGGAGCTCGTGCACCTCAGTGGGCCTCCTGCCAAGAGGCCCGGGAGATGTGCCAAGGTTACATTTAAAGGGAGGTGGAAACCAAAAGTAGATAACATCCTACCAACCATTAAGTGACCCTAAGGGATGGATGCTGGGGAATAGACATATAGGACAGCATATGGGGCAAGGCTCGGGGGGCTGACCCCTAACCTCTGGCTAATCACTTGATGACTTGGACCGAAACTTCTGGATGGAGGGGATGGGAGGCTGAGTGATTGACAGAGAGCCAGGGTGGGGGTTTGGGGATGATCTCATCCTGGGAGAGGGATAACACAGGTAAAAGGAGGGGGGTACAGTTTGGGATAAACCATTTGGGAAAAATATGGGGATACAAAACAAAATTACTTCAAAGTATTACAAAGTATCAAAATGCACTACAGCAGGTTTGGGCAGCACCAAATAAAATGTAATAAAATGCTTTAAAAATAGAAAAATTAAAAATAAAAATTAAATAAAATTAAAATAACAAAATTAATTTTAAAGAAATGAAAAACAAAATAAAAACTGTAAAGTGCTGTAAAGTGCCGTAAAAGTTCCATAAAAGGTAGAGCCGTAATGCAAGACCCTCAAACACCACCACAATCACCAGCTTGAGTGGGTCTGGGCAACACCAAATAAAATAAAAAGCTTTAAAAATTAAAAAAAAAAAAAAGTTTTAAAAATAGAAAAATTAAAAATAAAAATTAAAATAAAATTTAAAAAGCTTTAAAAATAGAAAAATTAAAAATAAAGCTAAAAGAAAAAATAAAACTAAAATAATAAAATAAAAAGCCTTAAAAATAGAAAAATTAAAAATAAAGAATAAATAAAAATAAAATTAAAAAAATAAAATTAAAGGCTTTAAAAAAAGATAAATAAAAAATAAAAATTAAATTAAAAAAATTAAAAAAATAATATAGAAAGCTTTAAAAATAGATTAAAAATACAAATTAAATAAGAAATTAAATTAGAAAAATAAAATAAAAAGCTTTAAAAATAGAAAAATTAAAAATAAAAACTAAATAAAAAATAAAATTATAAATATTAAATAAATGCTTTAAAAATAAATCAATTAAAAATAAAAATTCAATAAAAAATAAAACGAGAAAAATAAAATAAAAAGCTATAAAAATAAAAAAATTTAAAAAAATTAAATAAAAAATAAAGAGCTTTAAAAATAGAAAAATTAAAAATTAAAAATTAAAAAAAATAAAATAAAAAGCTTTTAAAATAGATAAATTAAGCATAAAAATAAATAAAAAATAAAATAAAAAATTAAAAAGATTAAAAAATAGAAAAATTAAAAATAAAAAAAAACTAAAAAAAAAAAGCTATAAAAATTGAAAAATTAAAAAAAAACTAAACAAAAAAAATTAAATAAATGCTTTAAAAATAAAACAATTAAAAATAAAAATTAAATAGGAAATTAAATTAGAAAAATAAAAAGCTTTAAAAATAGAAAAATTAAAAATAAAAATTCAATAAAAAATAAAATTAGAAAAATAAAATAAAAAGCTTAAAAAATAGAAAAAGTAAAAGTTAAAAATTAAATAAAAAATAAAATAAAAAGCTTTAAAAATAGATAAATTAAAAATAAATGTTAAATAAAAGATAAAAAATAAAATAGAAAGCTTTAAAAATAGAAAGATTAAAAATAGAAAGATTAAAAATAAAAATTAAATAAAAAATGAAATTAGAAAAATAAAATAAAATGCTTTAAAAATAGAAAAATTAAAAGTAAAAAGTAAATAACAATAAAATTTAAAAAATAAAATAAAAAGCTTTAAAAATAGAAAAATTAAAAATAAAAATTAAATAAAAAATAAAATTTAAAAAATAAAATAAAAAGCTTTAAAAATGGAAAAATTAAAAATAAAAATTAAATAAAAAATAAAATAAACAGCTTTAAATATAGAAAAATTAAAAATAAAAATTAAATAAAAAATTAAATTAAATTAAATAAAAAGCTTTAAAAATAAAACAATTAAAAATAAAAATTAAATAAAAAAAAAATAGAATAAAAGGTTTATAAAAAGAAAAATTAAAAATAAAATAAAAACCCTAAAAATAAAGATTAAATAAAATATAAAATTTAAAAAATTAAAAAAGCTTTAAAAATAGAAAACTTAAAAATCAAGATTAAATAAAAAATAAAATTAAAAAAATAAAATAAAACTAAAATAAAAACCGTAACTGATCCATAAAAGGTAATGCCGTAATGCACGACTGTCGCAAAAGGTGCCGTAAAGCGCGACTGTCGTAAAAGGTGCCGTAAAGCGCGACTGTCGTAAAAGGTGCCGTAAAGCGCGACTGTCGTAAAAGGTGCCGTAAAGCGCGACTGTCGTAAAAGGTGCCGTAAAGCGAGACTGTCGTAAAAGGTGCCGTAAAGCGCGACTGTCGCAAAAGGTGCCGTAAAGCGCGACTGTCGTAAAAGGTGCCGTAAAGCGCGACTGTCGTAAAAGGTGCCGTAAAGCGCGACTGTCGTAAAAGGTGCCGTAAAGCGCGACTGTCGTAAAACTGCCGTAAAGCGAGACTGTCGTAAAAGGTGCCGTAAAGCGAGACTGTCGTAAAAGGTGCCGTAAAGCGCGACTGTCGTAAAAGGTGCCGTAAAGCGAGACTGTCGTAAAAGGTGCCGTAAAGCGAGACTGTCGTAAAACTGCCGTAAAGCGAGACTGTCGTAAAACTGCCGTAAAGCGAGACTGTCGTAAAACTGCCGTAAAGCGAGACTGCCGTAAAGTGAGACTGTCGTAAAAGGTGCCGTAAAGCGCGACTGTCGTAAAAGGTGCCGTAAAGCGCGACTGTCGTAAAAGGTGCCGTAAAACGCGACTGTCGTAAAACTGCCGCAAAGCGAGACTGTCGTAAAAGGTGCCGTAAAACGCGACTGTCGTAAAATGTGCCGTAAAGTGCGACTGTCGTAAAACTGCCGTAAAGCGCGACTGTCGTAAAAGGTGCCGTAAAGCGCGACTGTCGTAAAAGGTGCCGTAAAGCGCGACTGTCGTAAAAGGTGCCGTAAAGCGCGACTGTCGTAAAAGGTGCCGTAAAGCGCGACTGTCGTAAAACGTGTATTTTTACGACGGTCGCGCTTTCCGACACTACCTTTTATGGAACTTTTACAGTACTTTACAGCATTTTATGGATTTTGTTTTGTTTTTTATTAATTTTTAATTAATTTTTTCTTTTAAATTTAATTTTTATCTTTTATTTTTAGTTTTAATTTTTCTATTTTTAAAGCTTCTTATTTTTATCTTTTCTTTTTAGCTTTAATTTTTTCTATTTTTAAAGCTTTTTATTTTTTTGTTTTAATTTTCTTTTTTATTTAATTTTTAGTTTTAATTTTTCTATTTTTAAAGCATTTATTTTATTTTTAAAATGTTCTTTTTCATTTAATTTTTAGTTTTAATTTTTCTATTTTTAAAGCATTTATTTTTTTTATCTTAGTTTTTGTTTTGATTTTTTTATTTTTAAAGCATTTATTTTTTTATTTTCTATTTAATTTTTTTTTGATTTATCTATTTTTAAAGCTTTTTATTTTAATTTTTAATTTTATTTTTTATTTAATTTTAATTTTTAATTTTTCCATTTTTAAAGCATTTAATTTTTTAAATTTATTTTTTATTTAATTTTTAGTTTTCATTTTTTACTTACAAAATATTTATTTTATTTTTTTAATTTTATTTTTTATTTCATTTTTATTTTTGCTTTATCTATTTTTAAAGCATTTATTTTTTTAATTTTTAGTTTTGATTTTTTTATTTTTAAAGCATTTATTTTATTTTTTAAATTTTATTTTTATCTTAATTTTTAGTTTTGATTTTTTTATTTTTAAAGCATTTATTTTATTAATTACTTTTTATTTAATTTTTATTTTTGAGTTTTCTATTTTTAAAGCTTTTTATTTTATTTTTTAATTTTATTTTTATTTAATTTTTATTTTTAATTTTTCCATTTTTAAAGCATTTATTTTATTTTTTAAACTTTATTTTTTATTTCATTTTTAGTTTTAATTTTTTATTTTTAAACTATTTATTTTTATTTTATTTATTTTATTTTTTATTTCATTTTTATTTTTTGCTTTTTCTATTTTTAAAGCATTTCTTTTATTTTTTAAATTTTATTTTTTATTTAATTTTTAGTTTTGATTCTTCTATTTTTAAAGCTTTTTTTTTTTTAAATTTTTACTTTTAATTTTTCTTTTTTTCTTTTTTCTTTTTTTTTCCTTTTCTTTTTAATTTTTAAAGCATTTTTTTTTAATTTTATTTGGTGCTGTCCAGACCAACTCAAGCTGGTGATTGTGGTGGTGTTTGAGGGTCTTGCAGTTACCCCGATTAATAGGTGGTAGAGATGATGTTTGGAGGCCACAGTGTTACAGGTAGGGGTTAAACAGTTTTTTAAGGTCTTTCAGGTGATTTTTCAGGGATTTTTAGGGATTTTTTAGGGTTTTTTTTGCGGGAGTTTTTTAGGAATTCTCTGGAAATGTTTAGGATACCTTTAGGGCTTTTTCAGAGCTTTTAAAATAATTTTTTAATGACTGTCTTACCGGGGCGCCCCAGCCACTCAAGGCACCCCGTGCCGGCGCCGCGGTGCTCCAGCCCAGCCTCCCATCTCCACGGCCCCGCAGCCACCGCCCACTGCTTTTGCTGCAGCTTTGGTACAGCCCGGTCCCGGTTTCGAGCCGCTGCGTGCCGGTGTCCAGCCACAGCTGGCATCCCGGTGCCCTGTCACGCCACTTCTGCCACCACTGCGTCTACACACGGCACCACAGCAGGGGAAAACTGCAGCGCCTTCCACGTCTCTCCTTCTGCTGGGCACCAAGCGCATCATCCTGAGCAACCGATACCTGGTGCGCCTCCGCGTTTTCGCCTTCACACTCCTAGCACCCAGTGGGACTACTTTGTGTCATGATTCGTCTGCACAGCCACATCCATGCACACAAACCGTGTGACGAGGAGGAGGAGGAGGAGGGTGGAATATGACAGCTGCTTTAATAAATGTAGGACAGACAGAATTATTTTGCCCCTACAAATGCCAACCCTTTGATCCCAACACAAAAGAATTTTGATAAATAACCGTTCCCAAATAGCTCCAGAGTCCCCCCAGTGTTTGGGACAGATTTCTCAACCCAAAATGAGACAGTAAATCCTCAAAATTCGCCAGCATTAATGCCAAAGTTAGAAAACTCACAACAATCTTTTGATAATTTTCAACTAACAGACTGGTTTGAAAAATGCCAGTCACTTGTTTTTGAAATTTTTGAAAGTTTAATAGTAATAAAATGGTTATAGAAATAGTAATACAATCAGAGTAATAATAATTTGGACAATTTGAATTAGGACAATATGAGATAACAAAAACAAAGAGTTACGGACATCAGGGTACCTTTTTCTGGGCAGCACGGGCCCGAAAAAGGACCCCCGTTAACAAAGGATTAACCCTTAAAAGCAATAGCCTGTTGCATAGTCATACACTTCATACATGATGCATAAATTCCATTCAAACACAGGATTCTGTCTGCTCATCATCAGCTTCTTCCTTCTAATCCTAACAGTGCCTTGGAGGCGGGGAGAAGTTCGTTTCTTCTGATAAGAGGGCAATAAATTCTTTTTCTCTGAAAGATTCAGGTGTCCTGTGGCCGCTATCTCACTGCAAGTCCTTTCTTTAAAAAAAGTATCTTACATAGCATTGTTTCTATTTTAACAGTTTTTGTAACCTATAACTATATTTAACACACTACTTAAGAGAATTAATACAGCATTACTTTCTAACACAACACATATAATATTCATTTTATTATTTCTGAAAAGCCAATCATAAAATACATGCATTTTTCACAATCCCCACTCCTATTCTTTGTAAATCATTTGGCTTGAGCAATATTTCTTATCTACTTGCATCTTCTGGACTATGCTGGCAAAATAAAACAGGGGATTACACAAGGAAGAAATATAAAAACAGTTGTAACACATAAAATGAAAGATCCTAATTTCTTCTAATACATTACCCTACCAGCCAGGTTTTAACATTGTTTTCTAATTTTTGGACCGGTACCTCGGTTATTATATGCATATATATTTTTTTCTTCTTTGATTTCTTTTGCTTTTTCTAGAATGACTTTTCTGTGCTCATCAATTTTCAACAATCTGATATATTAAACTTTCCACAAACACCCCCTTCTTTGGCCAATATATAGTCTAAAGCCAACCTATTCTGATACACTACAGGTTTTGTTTGGGTTAGCTGACTTGATAATAACTCTAAGCCTGGGCGGCTCCATTTGCTATCATTTCCATAACTGCTTGGAATCTTGTAATACGACTCAATAGATAATTTGGGGTCAATACAGAGTTCAATTGCTGTGCTGGTTTTACTTTTTTGTTTATTATTTGGTTTTTTTACCCAATCTTGAACCATATCTTCAAGATTAAATTTAAAACAAATCCATCTCTCTCCTTTTAGACATTCAATTCCAAATCTATTACCACATTTTCCTAAGTTTCTTGTAATCCAATAATTTATTCCGTTTTGCCTACAGGTTCTTAATTTGGATGGGTTATAACAGTGGCTGTTGACATAGGTGTGTGTAATTAAAGAGGAACTTTGGTTTCTTTCCACGTGATGCTTTCTGCAGCATTTGTGACACAATCTTGCTGGTATCCCGAAAGGGAAAAGAGAACAAATGAGTGCCAGAAGCAGGAATAACAGAGGTCCAGTATGCCTTGTACTCCCACCTCCCAGGCCTGTGAGGTTGCAACCCACAGCAGGTGTATTTGATCTTCTCGGTGGCAAAATACAGAGGCCAATCTGGTCTTGCCCTCTATTTCCTTGTCACTTTCTCTTAACTAATTTCCAGGCAAATTGGTTTGGACACCCTTTAACTGTGGTCTCTTACCGTTCTTCAGGTATCTCTCATTCACCAGGCACTAATAATTCCCATCCACAAAGCTAAGTTATTACTTGAACACTTTTTGCAATAAGAGCATAAATGTTGTGAACTACAATACTAATTATTCTCACAATTCAAGCATTTACTTATAACCCAGCTAGCATGTCCACTATTGGAATGAATCAAATAAAGTTTACTGATGGAAATGGTAATTCCCCTTCTCCCCTGTACAATTCTCAGGCTAAGGTCAGAACACAAAAACAGTCTTCATCCTTCTATCTGGAGTATTTCTCCCCTAAGGAGATGTTTTATTCAGGCAGTGCTTGAAACCAGTGGTATAAGCATTGTCTTACTTCTGAATTCAGTGTTATTCTTTGTACATTTCTTGGATCATTTGGCTTTTTCCAAACTATTACCACTCAGTCCCCATTGGAAAGTCAGTTTGGTATCACCCGGTTTAAATGTGATAGTCCTTAGATTCTGCTGGCATGAATTCACCCTTTTTCCATGGTTCTGATTGTTGCTTCGGTAGTACCTGGATAGGACTTCTTAATAGCATAGTAATAAAAGTAAGATAATACTGCATTAACTTTTACCATTCACTTTTCTTCCAAACTTTCTGGGTTTAGCTAAAAGCTTTTTCCACAGCAGCCTCTTCTTCTTCTATCCAGCTGTGCTAATAACTGCAGAGGCAAATTCTTCTTTTTGTGAGTTACAGTTAGTTAAATAAGAAAAGCTAGACCAATTTTAACACGAGATGTATCACATCTATTGCTTTTTACTTTTTGGGCAGCATTTAATTGTTTTAGCCTTACAAACCCATTCTTCAGGAAAAAAAAACAAAAACCAAAAAACTTCTTTTTAACAGTAAAACAAAACACACAAAAGAAAAGACCAAAAACCTTCTTACTTAAGAAAAACAAACCACTTTGTGAGGTTTGGAGAGTCAGCAATCTCTGCTTTGATTTTATCTTTTAGTGCTAGCCCCCCTCCCGCTCTTTTCACAGCCTTGTTGTCAATGCCGTGCTGCCACTTCGCTGCAGGGCCGGAGCAGGGGAGAGCAGCCAGGGGCATGGGGACCCTGGGGGCAGCCTTGGGTCCCTTTTGCCCCCTCTCTCTCTTCTTCTCTCTCTTTCTCTTTCCTTCTCTGTCTCGGCCCACTTACTGGGGCCGACGCAGCCATCCTCGACTCGGGACCCCGACAGTCTGGGAGCCACCCCGGCAGTTCCGCCACGGAGCCAGCCCGCTCCTGGCCGGCAAACCCGTGTGTCCTCTGCTGCCAGCACCGCCACCGGGTCACCTCCATGGATCGGTCCCTGCCGCAGCCTCCGAGACCCCGCCGCTCGTAGGGAGCGGTCAGACACCTCCCAACCTTGACAACCCCAAACCTGGCGTCCCCACGTGCTCCTGACATTCTTTTCCTTTCTCTAGTCAACTTATCCTCTTTTCCCTTCAAGTCAAGGAGAGCCCATTCTGCTAAACCCTTTCTGGACCTCAGTTCAGCATTGAATAACCTCCTAACAACTGTGTGTTAAGACACTTCCCTGCCTTTCGTGCAAAAACCCCGCATTCACACTTCTGCTCTCTTCTAGCACCAAGATGTCATCACTTCACATTCTAACATCTCAGAGTTTGATAACCACCTCCCTACTTCAACACTTCTCTCTTTCTTCTCTTCTTACCTGTTTTTTTGGTTTTTTTTTTTTTTTTTTTTTTTGATTCAACACACCTCAGACGGTACGAAGTGAACCTAACTAAATTACTTCCAAAAGTAGGCTTACAACTTTATTTTACTAGGATTGCAGTAGCTGTTAAATACCTACTGGCTAGCTGTGGCTTACTGAGTCTAACATCTTTGATATATAAGCTACTAGATATTTTTTTACTCTTCCTTACTCTTGAATTAAAATTTTATGAGCTACTCCATTTTCTGTATTTATGTATAAATGATAAAGGATTTTTCTAACAAAGGTAAGCTTAAAGCTGGTACTTAGGCTAGTTTTAACTTAACTCTTTTAATTTAACAATATCTTCTTTGGTCTGTTTTACATCATCTCCTTCTGTCAATTTTTTTCATACACGAATTTTGCTACTTGTGCGTACCCCTCAATCTATAATCTATAATATTTCAATAATCTAGGTAATTTTCTGATCTCTCTCTTTGAAGAGGGAGGGAGAATGAATAAAATTCTTGCAATTTTCTCATGGTTGGTTTTCTAGCTACTTTTATTTATTAAGTGTCTAAGATATTTTACCACTGGGTAGTGAGTCTGAGTTCTTTTATTAACCTCCATTTAATCTTATACTAGTCTATAACTCCCATCAGACTTTACTGGGGGAAAAGGGATATTATGAGGAAACATACAAGGTTCTAATGCCCCATCCTTTATTAGTCCTTCTATTACCGGCTTCAAATCTTCCCGTCATTCTAAAGATACAGGATACTGACGTACATGTATGGGACAATCTTCTCTCTCAATTGTAACCCTTATGGGGTCAATATTTAATCCTCCCCTATTTCCTTCTCCAGCCCAAACTTCTTTGTTGATTTTTTTTCTTCATCCTCTTCACCTAATTTTAAAACTCTAGCTGTCATTTTCCCATTTTCTGATATAACTCCTATTCTTAATTGCACTTGTAAGACTCTTCCCAATAAATTGCTACCTGCCCCTGGGACCAATAAGACATCTCCCATCCAAATTCTAGTTTCTTCCCTCAATTACTACATATTTAATGAGCAGAAATGTAAAACTTTCTCTTTTTGCCCCGTTACTTTCACTATATGTTTGCTCACACTATAACTTTTTTGAATATTTAACAGGCAGGTTCTCTCTGCCCCTGTGTCTATTACAAATTCCAATTCTTCTTCTTGGGGACCCACTTTTAAAGTTATCACAGGCTCCAGATGGTATTTGTCCCCCCAAAAAAATTAGACTTATGACCTCCCTATTCCTCCTCTGATCCCATCTCTTTAAAGATTTTCAGATCTTCCACTTACTTAGGACCATTTTCCTATTTCTCTTAAGTTTGTTTATCTATTTAGCTGAAGTTTCTTCTTTCCCCTCTAAAAGCTGTCCCTTAAAAACTCTTTTTTTCCCTGCATTTCGCCTTTGATATGCTGTCTCATTTATTCCTTTGATTATGTAATTACGATAATTATTCACGTGTTTACTCCCCTCATTATTTTTACCCCACTCAGGAGGTACAGCTGGCATTTTGTCTTCTCTGAGGGTCCCCAAAGATTATCTTTTTTCCTAAGCTTTTATTTCAGCTGCTCTGATTAATTGCCTTTCTTCCTGAGAAAAATATTATTTTCATTACAGACCTCATCTCTTCTCAAATATAAATGTTTGGACCTAAAAATTGGTCTAATTGTTCAGCTATGCCTATGGGATCCTCCAAATATCCCTTTTATTTATTTCTTAAAATTTCAGACCTCAGACGAAGTCAAAGGAGCATTTACAAACCCTGGTCCGCCCCCTCCTATGGGAAGCTCTTTTAATGGAAATAGACCAATCCCTTTATCCCATTCTTTTTGGATTTTTATCTTCTATAGCTTTTCTCCCGTATTTTTAGGAAGAATCAGGAGAGGGCTTTCTTTTACCTGAACTTTTAGTGTTTCCATAAAGTGATCCCTTTAGAGAGTTCCGCTGAGCAGCCGGAGTTGTGGTTACCAAGAAAACGGAGCTCAGGGCGGGACGTGGGAACTCGGCACAGCTCCGGGTCCGGGTGCTCCAAAGGCGGGGTCTGCAGGGGGAATCGCCCGAGGGGCTCGGCACAGCTCAGGGTCTGGGTGTTCCAAAGGCGGGGTCTGCAGGGGGAATCACCCGAGGGGCTCGGCACAGCTCCAGGTCTGGATGCTCCAAAGGCGGGGTCTGCAGCCGGGATCGCCCGAGGCGCTCGGCACAGCTCAGAGTCTCGGTCCTCCAAAGGCGGGGTCTGCAGCCGGGGATCGCCCCAGGGGCTGTTCCGGTGCAGACCGAGCTGGAGCGTGGATCGGCCCCACATGGCTCACGGCGGCTGATCCGGCAGAGACAGCCGGCGACTGACCCCGGCTGCAGCGGCGGGAGCCGAGCAGAGCCAGGGCAGCCGGGGATGGGACAGACGGGACCCCCCCTCGGTGCGGTCAGCGCGGTACCCACGGTGCACACGGCGGGACGGACCCCCCGCCCCTTCCGCCGGCACGGCCAGCGGAGCGGCCGCGGGCCAGGCGGCCGGAACCGGGACAGACGGACCGGGACAGACGGACCGGGACAGACGGACCGGGCCGGAGCCGGCACAGGGGCTGGGGGTGCAGCCGCGAATGAATGGGGGGACAAACGGGAAGGGATGAGGTAATATTTCTATAAGCAAGATTGAAATGAAAGCGAGCTTTGAGATCCCTCAGTTACTGAACAACAGGAAAACAATGGTGTGGCCAGCTGAAGGTAATCCCCTTTGATGAAACAACACCCTCTGCCTGCAGACAGCTCCAAGGGGCCGAGCAGACCCTGCCAGCTTGGCAGAAGGGGTCCAAAGAGGAGCTTTTAGGGTTTAAAATGTAACACGGTATGGTAATGTAGTGATTCTTATAGGCCGTATGGAAATGCTATAGGATTTGTGTATTGTACTAGATTGGTTAGTGAGAAGTAGAATATTCAACACAGAAGATGATTTATTGTATTGTAATGGGAACTTCACTCTCTTGACCTTTTACTCGCTTACCCCTTTTTACTCTCCTATGCTTTTGGTCTCTTACCTTTTTATGCTCTTACCCTCTCATCCTCTCAACCCCTCTCTTCTCTCAGGCCTGCTCTGAGCTGTGGCTGGCAGCTCCCAGCAGGCCCCTGCACCCAGGCCCTTTGCAATAAACCCCAAGTTCCACGACCTGGCTTCAGAGATCTCTCGTCTCCGTCCGTCCCGACCGTGCTACCCCCTGATGCTCGTACAGGTAGAAACTCACTCACTAGCAAGGAAAAATCCTTCCAAAGCATTTTTTTCTATTTTTATCCTCCAAGTGTCCAACTTCTTTTGCTAAATTTCTACAGATTGGAGTTCAAATTACCATTTCTGACCAGTGCAGAGACAAATGATGAAACATTCCTGAGTTATTCTTACTCTTCAACTTATGGAAGTAGCCAGCACTCAATTTGCATGATCTAACCAAAGTAGACATTTCACAGAAAAGCACTTTCTATAGCAATATTGAAAAACTATAGATTGAGGTAAAACCATCAAGTTTCTGCCCTCACTGGTGCAAAGTCACATGTTGTTTGAAGAGCATCCCACTGAATTTTCTAACGATGTGTAAATGTGTCATCTGGACCACAGGAGATACAGCAGGGTTAAAACACTGAGCAAAACTGAAGTTAACAAACACAAGGTTCATCAACCTTGCAATAGAAGCTTGCAGAAACCTTTCAAGGCTTATCCAATAAAACCCTGTGGCACTTGGTTCTTCCCCCTCCTCCCAAATCTCCATCCGTCTGAGCCAGCATCAGCAGGAAATTTTGCACGGAAGCTTGCCAGATAAAATAGCTATATCATCTGCCATTAGTTTTAGAGAGTTATTCAAAAATAGATTAAAAATTATATATTATTTTTTAGCTGTGTCCTAAGTTAGGGATGGGCCAAGTCTTGTGTCTTTGTCTCACAGAAAGGTGGTTCACGTGTCCTTTAATATCATATGTGCAAATATTTCCAATCTGCATTCTGCCTTATCAGAAGGCTAATTACTTTATTATACTATATTACATTACATCTAAACTGAATCTGCCAAGTACTCAACCCCGCACACACCACACACTACTCGTGACTGTCACCCAACAGTCCTGACACATACACACACTTGGCCCTGACAGGCCAAGGAAACAAAACACCATCACTTTGGGTGAACAATCTCCACATTGCATTCTACTTCGGCACAAAGACAGGCACAGAAAATGAGATAAGAATTGTTTTTCCTTCCTCTGAGGTTCAGAGAATGTGAATCCCAGAAATATTCTTGGGAAGAATTGTGCCTTGCTTTGCTCTGTGAAGAGAAATGGGGTGACAGGTGCACCCTTGCCTCCAGGGCAAAGAATCACGGAATGGTTTGGGTGGGAAGGGACCTTGAGGTTTATCTTTGATTTATGCAACACTTCAACAGGCACGAGGGGGCTCATCTGGTTCAGAGCTGCTTGCTTTTCTCACACCTTTCACAAGCAAAGCCCGAAGCAAACCCTCACAAGTTGCCCTATTGACCAGGGGACCCCTCAGCACTCGGTGACACTGCCAGCAAAACCTCAAACTTTTACTCACACAGGGACGAGGCTGTGCACTCAGTTGTAACCCAGATTCTCTTTTTCCAGCAGTAGCCTCGAACTTCCTTTGTTCTCTCTGCAGGCCTTTTTGCAAGCACACCAATTAACAGACTACACAAGTTTCACCAGCAGACTTCAGCTAAATCCAAAATTGGTTTCTACCCCGAGTAAAATTTCCAACCCCCTGTCACACCTGCGATGTTTGGAGATCAAAGGTCCTGGGCAGGGTGCAGGCCCATGGACACAAATGCCATCCCTTTTCCAAGGGAAACAAAATTCATCACCCCAATTTCCTTACATCAGTTTGCCAAAGACGTTCACCGCTCCCAGGTCACTCAGAGTTCTCGTTGGCTGCAGACTCGGTCTTGGAATTATGGAGTTACGCTTCCTCCTAACACTCACCTCCTCACCTCAGCCCCCTGCTGCTGCGTCCCCTTCTCCGCCCCTAACCCTACTCTATTTTCCAGCCCGCCCTTAACCCGTCCCACCACACTTCCCGCTCCATCCGTTACTTCACCCACCGCCCACCCGTGAGTCCCCTGCAGCAGCACGCAGGAGCCCGAACCCTCGGAGGACGGCGCGGCTCTCGCAGCAGGACAACACCCAAGCGAGACAGGCAGGGACAACGTCTGTGGGCTGCAGGGTGTCACAAGGGGCTGGGGGCTGAGGGGAGGGGGCTGGAGGGTGACACAGAGGATGGGGGGAGCTGAGAGGCAGAAGGGGGCTTTAGGAGCAACTGGGGGGCTCCAGGGTGGCACAGAGATGCTGAGAGGCTGGGAGCGGGGAACTTGAGGGTGACAAGAAGAGGGTGAGGGGAAGCAGATGCCTTGAGGGGCAAAGTGGGGGCTGCTTGAGGGTGACAGGTGAACCACCCCTCACACCACCCCTAACCAGGTGGAGAGCGCACGGTGGGGGCCAGGGCGCCAAGGGACAATGTCAGAGGTCTCGGGGTGGCACGCAGACATTGCGGGCTGAGGGGCAAGGAGGGGGAGGCTTGACAGATGGAGAGCTCACACTGAGGGTTAGGGGTACAAAGGACACAGGGTACCAGGTAGGGTTAGGGTACAGGTGCAGCAGCCCTCAAGCTAACCCCAAGGTCACCCTAAAGAGCACCCCTAGGACCCCAGTTTTCCCCAACAGCAGCACAAGGCAATAACCCCAATGCTGGGACAGCCCCAGAACTCTCCCAGCAGCTGCAGGCAGCAACCCTAATAAAAAGGTAGCAATGATGTTTGTGGTCTAGAGAGTGACAGGTAGGAGTTGGGTGCTGAGCAGTTTTTTAGGGTTTTTTTTAGGGTTTTTCTCATGGCTTTAAAAGGATATTTTAGGGCTTTTTTGGAGGAGTTTTCCAGGAATTTTCTGGTAATGTTTAGGATACTTTTAGGGCTTTTTCAGGGCTTTTAAAAGATTTTGTTAGGGTATTTTAAGGGCTTTCTTAGTACTTTTAAGAATTGTTTGGGGGGGGATTTGGGTGTTCTTGGGGGTTTTTTAGGACTATTGAGGGTATGTGGAGGACTTTTTAGGGCTAGGGTACTTTTAGGGTTTTTGAGGAAATTTTTAGGTTTTTTTAGGGTCTTATCAGGGCATTTTAAGGATTTTTGGGGTATTTTTTGAGCTCTTTTTGGACTATTTAGGGTATATTTAGGGATTTCTAAACATTCTTTGGGGATTTTTAGGGTTTTTTTAAAAGTAGGATATTTCCAGTGTATTCTAACAGCATTCTGAGGCTGTTTTTAGGTTTTCATGGGGTTTTTAGGACATTTTGAAGATTAGGAGGTTTTCAGGGAATTTTTAGGTTTTTTTAGGGTTTTTCATGGCACAACACATGGAGGCTGAGGGGCAGCTTGAGGGGCACTGTGGGGGCTTGAGGGTGACAGAGGCTGGGAGCTGAGGGAGGAACAGGGAGAGGGGACAGCAGGTGACACACAGAGATGCTGAGGGTGGCAGGGGCAGCTGTAGGGTGACACAGAGAAGCTGGGGGCTGAGGGGCAAAGGAGAGGGGTTAAGGGTGACACACAGGAGCTGAGGGCTGGGGGGGCAGAGGGACCAGTTGAGGGGTAAAGGGAGAGGGCTTGAGGGCTGGACAGTCCAGTGGAGATCAGGGGTACAGGGTACAGCTGTACCACCCCTCACCCCAGCCCTAACCTCAGCCTAAGCAGCCCCCCTAAAAACAGCCTTTTCCCCCAACAGCAGCACAACATAGCAACCCTAACAGCGAGACCAGACAGCAACCCTCACACACCAGGACAAGGACAGAACCCTCAGAGGACAACAGACCCACTGCAAAAAGGTAGGGACGACATCTGTGGGCTAGACAGCAAGAGGTAGAGTTTGGAGACTGAGCATGTCTTTTTGAGTTTTTTTTTCCAGGACTTTTAAAGGTATTTAGGGGATTTTGGAAGGGACTTTTCTGGGACTACTTAGGGTATTGTTGGGGCTTTTTCAAAGCCATTTTATGAGTCTTTAGCATATTTGGAAGATTATGGTCAGGGTCAGAGAAAACACCCTCCAAAAAGGCAGAGTTTTAGGACTGCAGCAGAATGCTTGAGCAAGGGGCCAGCGGCGGCACAGCGGGTTGGGTCCCACGCTGCCAGTCCGAAGGTTGTAAGTTTTAGACCCAGCTAAGCTGTTGTGGTTAGGGTTAGATGCTCTCAGCTTTGGTCTGGGAGAACTTCTGCACAGAAAAACTCACCCCCCGCGTCTCCCGATGCCAGTTTGCAGGAGGTGCTCGGCACTGCCAGGGCAGCCCGAGTTCTCGGCGGAGGCAGCTTTGCTCCTGGAGAAATCCTGCGCCGGCCCTCTTCCCCGTAAAGCCAAACTCACCCCCGCTGCGTGTCGACGTCCGTTCACAGGAGGCACGTGGCACTCCAAGGGCGGCGAGAGTTCTCGGCGTCAGCAGCCGCAGTCCGTGAGAAATCGTTCTCTGCGGTTTTGGAGGCCGAATCGCAGTTTCGGCCACGGGCACACATAGAGGAAAGACGGTTAATTTCCTTAGAAAGGAAAGTCTGGCAGCCCATGGTTTAAGGGGCAGACGAAGGGCTGTGTAGGGGAAGGAACTCCTCACAGGACCTTTCTTCACCTCAAGCCCACTCCAAGGTCTAGCAGCCCCCCGTGTGCCCAGCTGCTTTCAGAGGGTTACCCAGGCACACCCGCACAGGGAGTCGCTAGTCCAGAGGGGCTAACGGGGGCATCCCAAGGGTCCCTCCAGGAACTACGGTCGGAGCATCCAGCACGGACTAGGGAGCAGCCAGACCCACCTCGGCACGGAGCATCACTTTGAGAAAACGCCAAGGGAAGAGCCCTTTTGCCAAGGGTCAGCATCCAAGCAGGCCAGGCAGCATGTGGGGTTCCAGGAGAGAGCTTTCGACTTTCCCCTTTTACTGTGTCAGTCCCTCCCCAGAGCCCCCAGACCCTCCACAGCACTGCCAGAAAGGAGAGGGGTTATTAGGAGAAAAAGGGTTTAGAAAAAAGGCAAAAAGCTTCCTTTTCCTTTATTTTTTGTGTTCAAACTGGGAGGGACTCTGCTTCCCCTGCAATTTTAATGGTCTCAGTTGAAAGAATCCCTGCCTTTTCTATGCTGTCAGGGGTGTTAATTGACAGGGAGTCCTCATTTTCTATTATTATTTTAAGTAGAAAGGAAAAATATTGAAAATGTTTCTTATGGGTTTGAATTTAGGGTAGCTGGCCCCTTTTTGTTGTCCTGAGGCCTAAATTGAGGGAGAAGCCCAGCTATCCCTCTATAAGAGTTTGAACTGAGGGAAAAATCCCTCTTTTTTCATCACTGGAGAGATTTAAAGTGATGAAAACCCCTCTTTTCCCAGTACTTAAGGAGAATAAATTAAAGGGCAGAAGCTATTTATTTACCATTGTATTAGTTTCAGTAGAAGTAACTGCCCCATTTCCTCTGTTTAAGGGGTGCACTGGAAGGAAGCTCTGCCTTTTTCAGCATTTTAAGGGTTTAAAACTACATTTCAGGGCCCTTCTTTCTGTGCCGTAGGACCAAGTACCTCAGAGCAGGGTGAGCCTGGCATACACTTAACCCTTACACTGCCTGGGAAGCTTTTATTTTTCTTATTTGTACTTATAATGTAGATAGGCCTAATTAGAGGTCCCAAGGAGACTTAGACTATTCATATCATAAGCATTCTTCTCCACTGGACTTAGTCACATGTGAAGTACTACTTAGCAGCCACTAAGGAATAATTATACGTAAGGTAACAGCAAATTACCCAATTTATCTAGTTATGCTGCCTAAACAGAAAGTTATATTTCTTACCAGTTTTCTGCCCTTTTACTCCAAGTAGTTGTTGCAAAAAAGAAAGCACTGTTATTTTTCTGAAGAGTTTTCTTCTATAACAAGCCCTTTGCTCCCCTTGAATTTGAGTCAGAGGGGCCAAACAGCTGTAGCTTCTCTGAGGGCTTTTATGCCCGGTGGGATTCGCCCCCTCCCTTTTCCTGGGTGCCATGGGAACGAGAGGCGGGCACCATCAGGGGTATATTAACCCCAGCTTTTGCTGAGGGGGTTCATTCCCTCTCTGGGCTGTGCTAGGATAAGAGCTTTCCTCTCATTTCAGAGAAGAGGCTCTTTCAGCTTATCTCAGCTTGTTTTCAGCAGGTGTTTCTGGGCATCTAAAGCAACAGAGGCTTTGAAGATATTGTGAAGAAAACAGCATAGAATAGAACAGGGAGTATTTAAGTTCACAATTTTGGGTTTTGTGTTTAGGGGTGGTAAAGTGCATTTGTAATTTCTGGTTTTGTTCGTATTTTGTTTTGTATTTTTTTTTTAGGAAGAGCGCAGCTTCCAGAGGCTCCAGGTTGTGTCAACTACAACACTTTTCAGCAGATTCATCATGTCACAAGAGGGATCTGCCCAGTGTCAAAGAAAATGTTTGAGATTGAGGCTTCAGGTGAGTTGAGGATTGTGACTAGGAGAGGGAGGCTGAGCAGGTATCCAGTTAGGAGTCATTGTTGAGGGGGGTGGTTTTGAAGGCAGCAGGGTGAGAAAGGGTGATTATTTGAGGCCCCCCCCCACCCCAAGGCTTTTCAGAAGGCAGAGGCATTCACATGTCTTACAGCACACAAGGTCACCCACTGCACTCACAGGAATGCTATTTCAATTTGCCTTTCTCTTACCCAGGTGCCACTCATAATAATGGGCACAGCCTTGGAATCAGGATGAAGCTGGAGCCTGAAGGAGCCAGGCACACTCAGGAGAGGGCAAGTATCTGACTCGCTGGGATTTGGCCCACATAACTCTGTACTCATACTTTGGTTTTGTTTTTCTTTATTGTAGCTGACCGAGAGGCTAACAGGCGATCACGGGGCCCTCCGGGGCAGACTCATTTCAGGTGCAACGCGGACCCACATCACCGATCATCCAAAAGATAAGTCAGGGCCACGGCCTGGAGATGGGATGATGGGAGAGTAGCGGGTTGGGAGTTCCTGGGACAGATTTAAAAATTAGCAGAGGGAAAGGAAATCTTCTCCAAGGGGCCTCTTAGGACAGCTAAAGGGAGAGGCTCTACTTTTGATGGCAGCTTTCAGGCAGGCAGCGCAGAACAGTTCTGGTCCACGTCGTGTTGTCCGGTGTACCGTGTTACCTAGTGTGTCTTTGGGTCCCTTTTGCCTTTTCCCCTCGAGACCCTCACCGCAAGCATAATGTGTTGTGTTTGGTGTCCCCCTGTTTGTCACGTTCTGTGTCACGGGTGTCTGCACGTATTTGTGCCGGAGCTGCTCTGCCCTGCCCTGCCGCATAGCCTGCTGCAATAGGACAAGTCCCGGGGACTTGCAGTTTGTGGGGTGTTGCCAGACTCTAGATGATATTCCTAGATAGAAAGAAGATGTTTGGAGCTGTGAAGTTATCCCACAGCCCTTTGACTTTTGTCCTCACTTTCTTTCAGATGCAGAAGGATAAAATCCAGGGCAAAATCCATCCACCCATCCTGAGTGAGGAGGTTGCCCCGAGCAGGTCAGTCACCGTTTGTCTCTGCAGGGGGAGTGTAAAGTGTGACTTTGTTACAGCTCTGTTCTTTTTCTTTTCAGGAGGTAAAGCTGGATATCAGCAGTCAAGATGAGGTGGGCAAGGTGAGCATTGAGTAGCGTCCAGAAGCAGTTGTTATTGCTCAAGTCTCACTTTCCGGTGCAACTCTAAGCATCCGTTCCTGTTTCTGCGCTTTAGGCAATCCACTCGGAGTACGCCGAGCCCCAGTCACCAACCGGCCGACGCACTGGGTGCGCCGCTCTCCCGAGCCCTGCGGAAGAATCACGGGACTCGTCGATGAAGCCTCTGCCTTTTCTATTTAAAGGTGTCACCAGGGTAGCCTTGGGCACGGGCCGAGGAGTCAGGAGTCACGGTGAGTAGGGGAAGTAGGGAGGTGGAGCTCGGGTCCGCTCAGGTTTCAGCAATGCCACATGACCTCGTCTCCTTTTAACCCAGGCTTACCCCGTGACAATGGCATCAGCCTCGGAGCCTGGCCGAAGCGTGCGGCCCCAGGAGCCGGGCATTCTTAGGAGAACGGTGAGTAGCAGAATTGTTGGGTTTTGGCCAGTGTACTGCAGAGATCATGCATTGATATTTGGATTTATTTCATGTAGCCGACTAAGAAACAACAGGGAGTGGTTGAACAACAGTGCCAGCAGGAACTTCCCAGATGTTGAGGCTGCCTTCTTTTGCACCTGACACGGACGTGCATCCCCAGATGTCCGAGAGATAAGTAGAGGGCTACAACCCACAGAGGGGATGAAAGAGGGGCGCAGGGTAGGGACCCACCGGGAGGGGTTTTTGAGTCCCCTTTGGAGATGGGGGTGTCCATGAAGCGGACACCCTTAGGCCCCATAAAAGGAAAGCCTGACTTTTCATCACAGTGCCTAGGTGTGCAGGGCAGAGCAGTCCCGGTGTGTATCGTGCCACTTGTCTTTTGTGTATTATGTGTGTTTGGATATGTCATGTCTTTTACCTTAGGCCTTGGAGGGGCCTGTCAGAAACCCTGGCATCATTGTTAGCATCTGTGATCTCTGCATTCCTTGGCCTGGCACCAATGCCATAGAACTTTCGACTCAGGAGCTCAGACAGGCATCAGACTCTCGTGTCTCTTTAGAAGCATCCGGTCAGGTGTCTTTTCAGGTCTTGTTCTGAGCTGTATGGACAGCTATGTCCCGCCAGGATCCATTATGGCGGACTAGGACTCGAAGGAACGTGAGGGCAGGTAGAGGCTTCTGGCTGTATGATTCTTGGGCATCCATCTTTGCAGTTCTTGGAATAAATCATTCAGTTAGCATCTCTTTTGTCCAGGTTTCTCTGAGCCTCATCAGCTCACCATCGGTCTCACCTCGGTCATCTCCTTTTGCATCTTTTCAGTCCTCGCAGCCATTTTCCTTGCCAGGAGATTTCTGTCCGTGTCGCGTCCCCGTCGTTTGTCACGTCCCGTCCCGTGTCACGGGTGTCCGCACACATTTGTGCCGGAGCTGCTCTGCCCTGCCGCATAGCCCGGTGCAATAGGAGAAGTCCCGGGGACTTGAAGTTTGTAATGCGGGGTGTAGTTGGACCCTAGATGGACACAAGCTATCTGGAGCTCTTAAGTTATCCTGCAACAGTTTGACTCTTGTCCTAACTTTTTTTTCAGATTCAGATGGATTAAATCTGTGCCAGAGGGCCCCATCCTGGGTGAGTGGTTTCCCCCGAGCAGGTGAGGCACCATTTGTCTCTGCAACAGAAGTGTATGTGGTGACTCTGTTACAGCTCTGTTCTTTGTCTTTCTTTTTAGGAACTAAGTCTGGATACCAGCAGTCAAGGTGAGCAGTGGAGAGAAGTAGCTGTTATTGCTCCAGTCTCAGTTTCTGGTGCTGCTCTAAGCTTCCATTCTCTTTTTTGTGCTTTAGGCAATCCACTCGGAGCCTGTCAAGCCCCCGTCACCAGTCGGCCAATGCACCGGGTTCCCTGCACGTGTGAGCCCTGTGGATGCATTACAGGACCTGGCGATGAAACCCTGAACTCTTCTATTTAAAGGTGCCATCCAGGTGGCCTTCAGCAGCTGCCGAGGAGTTGCGGTGAGTAGGGGAAGTAGGGAGGAGGAGCCAGGTTCCACTCAGGTTTCAGCCATGCCAAATCACCTCCTCTCCTCTTAACCCAGGCACCCCCTGTGACGACAGCCTCGGTCTCCGAGCGTGCCCGAAGCGTGCGGCCCGAGCAGCTGAGCATTCTTAGGAGAAGGGTGAGTAGCAGACTTGTGGGGTTTTGGCCGATGGGCTGCCAAGATCGGGCACTGATGTTTGGTTTTCTTTAATGCAGCTGTCTAAGAGACAACAGCCCGGTGCCAGCAGGACCTTCCCAGCTTACGAAGCGGCCTTTCTTCGCACCGGAGACCGGCATCCCCAGATGTCCGAGAGATAAGTAGAGGGCCACGACCCACAGAGGGGATGAAAGCAGGGTGCTGGTTTGGGAATCACTGGGAGGGGTTTTTGAGTCCGCTTTGGAGGTGGGGGGTGTCTATGGAGCGGACACCCTTAGGCTCCATAAAAGGAAAGCCTGACTTTTCATCACAGTGCTGAGGTATGCAGGGCAGAGCAGTCCCGGTGTGTATCGTGTCACTTGTCTTTTGTGCATTATGTGTTGTTTGCATATGTCATGTCTTTTACCTTAGGCCTTGGAGGGGCCTGTCAGAAACCCTGGCATCATTGTTAGCATCTGTGATCTCTGCATTCCTTGGCCTGGCACCAATGCCATAGAACTTTCAGGAGCTCAGGCATCAGACCCTCTTCTCTCTTTAGAGGCATCCGGTCAGGTGTCTTTTCAGGTCTTGTTCTGAGCTGTATGGACAGCTATGTCCCGCCAGGATCTATTAAGGCAGACTTGGACTCGAAGGAACGTGAGGGCAGGTAGAGGCTTCTGGCTGTATGATTCTCAGGCATCCATTTTTTTCAGTTCTTGGAATAAATCATTCAGTTAGCATCTTCTTCCTTCAGTGTTTTCTGAGCCTCGTCAGCTTGCCATCGGTCTCACCTCAGTCATCTCATTTGGCATCTTCTCAGTCCTTGCAGTCATCCTTCTTGCCCAGAGATTTCTGTCTGTGTCGTGTGCCCATTGTTTGTCACGTCCCGTCTTACCTGTGTCACGGGTGTCTGCACGTATTTGTGCCGGAGCTGCTCTGCCCTGCCACATAGCCTGGTGTAATAGGACAAGCCCTGGGGAGTTGAAAGTTGTAATGTGGGCTGTACTTGGACTCTAGATGCTATTCCTATATTGACCTAAGGTGTTTGTAGCTTTTGAGTTATCCTGCAGGTGTTTGACATATGTTCTAACTTTCTTTCAGGTGCAGATGCATTGTATCCATGGCAGAGCCCCCCATCCTGGGTGAGGGGGTTCCCACAAGCAGGTCAGTCACCATTTGTCTGTGCAGGGGGAGTGTCAAGTGTGACCCTGTTACAGCGCTGTTTTTTGCCTTTATTTTTAGGAAGTATAGCTGGATCCCAGCAGTCAAGCTCAAGAGAGCAAGGTGAGCAGTAGCCTTTCTTGTTGCTGAGGTCTGAATTCTAAGGGGGCAAGTCTAAGTCTCCATTCTCATTTTTGTGCCTTAGGCAATCCACTCGGAGCACGCCAAGCTCCCGTCCCCAACCGGCCGACGGACCGAATTTTCCACCCTGAAGAGCCCCGTCTTCCGGGTAGCAGTCAGGAACCGCCGAGGAGTTGCGGTGAGTCAGGGAAGTAGGGAGGAGGACCGAGGGTCCACTCAGGTTTCAGCAACGCCACATCACCTCCTGTCCTCTTAATCCAGGCGTACCCCCCGAGGACGGGCGTCGGCCTCCGAGCGTGCCCGAAGCGTGCGACCCGAGGAGCCGGGCCTTCTTAGGAGAAGGGTGAGTAGCAGACTTGTGGGGTTTTGGCCGATGGGCTGCCAAGATCAGGCACTGATGTTTGGTTTTCTTTAATATAGCTGTCTAAGAGACAACAGCCCGGTGACAGCAGGAACTTCCCACCCGACGAGGCGGCCTTTCTTCGCACCTGACACGGACCGGCATCCCCAGATGTCGGAGAGATAAGTAGAGGGCCACGACCCACAGAGGAGATGAAAGCGAGGTGCTGGGTCGGCACTCCTGGGGTCGGGGAGGGGAGGTCTTGAGTTGGCTCTGGAGATGAGGGTAGCCAAGAAGTGGCCCCTTAGGCCCCCTAAAAGGAAAGTCTCACTTTGGATCACAGTGCTGAGGTGCACAGGGCAGAGCAGTCCTGGTGTGTATTGTGTCACTTGTCTACCGTGCATTATGTCTTGTTTGGGTGTCTCATGTCTTTTATCTTAGCCCTTTGAGGGGCCTATCAGAAACCTCGGCAGTATTCTTAGCAGCCATGATCTCCACGTTTCTTTAGCCTGGCACCCAGGCCATAAAACTTTTGACTCGGGAGCTCAGACAGGCATCAGAATTGCAACTCTTTGTAAGCAACCAGTCATGTCTTTTCAGGTCTTGTTCTGAGCTGTATGGACAGCTGCACCCTGCAAGGTTCTATTATGGTGGATTAGGACTTGTAAGAATGTGAGGGCAGGTAGAGGCTTCTGACCGCAGGGCTCCTGTGCATTCATCTTTGCAGTTCTTGGACTAAAACATTCAGTTTAGCATCTTCCTTCTCCAGGGCACTCTGAGCCTTATCAGCTCTCCATCGGTCTGTCTTACCTCAGTCATCTCATTTGGCATCTTCTCAGTCCTAGCAGTCATCCTTCTTGCCTAGAGATTTCTGTCCGTGTCCTGTGCCCATTGTTTGTCGTGTCCCGTCTGTCCCGTGTCACGGGTGTCAGCACACACATTTGTGCCGGAGCTGCTCTGCCCTGCCGCATAGCCTGGTGTAATAGGAGAAGCCTCAGGGAGTTGAAAGTTGTAATGTGGGCTGTACTTGGACTCTAGATGCTATTCCTATATTGACCTAAGGTGTTTGCAGCTTTTGAGTAATCGTGCACGTGTTTGACATATGTTCTAACTTTCTTTCAGGTGCAAATGCATTACATCTGTGGCAGAGGGTTACGGTTAGGAGGTGCTAGGCCTTCTTAGGAGAATGGTGAGTAGCAGACTTGTGGGGTTTTGGCCGATGTGGTGCCGAGGTCAGGCGTTGATGTTTGGTTTTCTTTAATATAGCTGTCTAAGAGACAACAGCCCGGTGACAGCACAACTTCCCAGCTGGCGAGGCGGCCTTTCTTCGCACCCGACACGGACCGGCATCCCCGGATGTCTGAGAGATAAGTAGAGGGCCACGACCCACAGAGGAGATGAAAGCGAGGTGCTGGGTCGGCACTCCTGGGATGGGGGAGGTTTTGAGTTGGCTCTGGAGATGAGGGTAGCCAAGAAGTGGCCCCTTAGGCCCCCTAAAAGCAAAGTCTCACTTTTGATCACAGTGCTGAGGTGAGCAGGGCAGAGCAGTCCTGGTGTGTATTGTGTCACTTGTCTGTTGTGCATTATGTCTTGTTTGGGTGTCTCATGTCTTTTATCTTAGCCCTTTGAGGGGCCTACCAGAAACCTTGGCACCAGTCTTAGCATCTGTGCTCTCAGCGTTCCTTGGCCTGGCACCCATGCCATAGAACTTTTGACTCGGGAGCTCAGACAGGCATCAGACCCTCATCTCTTTTTATAAGCATCCAATCAGCTGTCTTTTCAGGTCTTGTTCTGAGCTGTATGGACAGCTATACCCCGCCAGGATCCATTATGGCGGACTAGGACTCGAAGGAACGTGAGGGCAGGTAGAGGCTTCTGGCTGTATGATTCTTGGGCATCCATCTTTGCAGTTCTTGGAATAAATCATTCAGTTAGCATCTCTTTTGTCCAGGTTTCTCTGAGCCTCATCAGCTCACCATCGGTCTCACCTCGGTCATCTCCTTTTGCATCTTTTCAGTCCTCGCAGCCATTTTCCTTGCCAGGAGATTTCTGTCCGTGTCGCGTCCCCGTCGTTTGTCCCGTCCCGTGTCACGGGTGTCCGCACACATTTGTGCCGGAGCTGCTCTGCCCTGCCGCATAGCCCGGTGCAATAGGAGAAGTCCCGGGGACTTGAAGTTTGTAATGTGGGGTGTAGTTGGACTCTAGATGGGATTTGTAGATGGACACAAGCTATCTGGAGCTCTTAAGTTATCCTGCAACAGTTTAACTCTTGTCCTAACTTTTTTTTCAGATTTGGATGGATTAAATCCGTGCCAGAGGGCCCCATCCCGGGTGAGGGGATTCCCCCGAGCAGGTGAGACAGTATTTGTTTCTGTAGAGGAAGCATAAATGGTGGCTGTTACAGCATTGTTCTTTGTCTTTCTTTTCAGGAAGTCAAGGCCGAGAGCAGCAAAGGCCAAGTGGGCGAGGTGAGCATTGACTACAGTACAGAAGCAATTGTTATTGCTGAGGTCTCAGTTTCTGGTGCAGCTTTAAGCATCTCTTTTTTTTTATTTTATTTTAGGTGGTCCGCTTGCAATCTATCCTAGCCGAGCATATCTGTGCCAGGTGGGTGCGAGCCTAAGGTATCGGTGTGGCATACTTGTCAGATTTGGGAGGTTGTGTTTTCACAGTATCTCAGCATGCTTTTCTGCTTTGTTTCTTTGCAGGTGCTGTCGCTGCCCTAGGCACGCCAAGGAACGGAGGAGGGCAGGTGAGTCGGGGTTTAGGCAGGCTGACCCATAGGTGAGCATTACACAGCAGCATGCTAAGTGTGTACCTTTTCTCTTTGCAGGTATCTTCTGGGCAGCCTCCGGAGTCAAATAAAGATTTGAGGTGAGCCGGGGCAGGGGTGCGGAGGAGTCCCGGGGATTACTGTTGTTGAGGGCAATAGTCACCTTTTCTGTTTTGTCTTAGGTACCCTGAGGAGGCTCTTAGCCAAAGCTTAGAAACGGCGACACCGAAGCACACGCGGAGAACATCTCAACGTCCATGTGCGACCGAGGATGGATTTTGTCCGCTCCTCTTCCAAAAGCTAAGTGTTGGGGCCAGCGGTCGGGAGAAGGGGAAAAACCTTTACTATCACAGGGGGCAATTTCACGTCAGCTTAGCGGAGAGGTCTGTAGCGGGACAGGCTCTCTGGAAGTAAAGGGAGAGGGTTTCTCCTCAGCCTCGCCAGAGCCTTTGCCGGGCAGGGCAGTTCCAACCCATCTCCACGTTCTCGGGAACTTTGCGTCGTCCGCCTTCCTCGACTCGACGTCGTCACGGATCTTTCCCCCGAGGAGCTCGCCTTCAGGTCCGGAGCTACGGCCACGGTCACCCGGCAGTCGGCTTCCTTCTCTAGGCTCGCCGAGCCTCTCGAGCATCCTCTTAACTGCTTCGGCACTAACTTCTTTTAACGAGTTACATTTCATCATCACGTGCCATTGTCATAGGGCTTTCTTTCCTTTGGTATCATCGGCCTCTGGCTCATCTTGCGCTACGAATCTCGGGTCCATAAGTTGAAAGCGCTAGGCAGTTTACTCTTGTCTCTGTGTTATGCCATCCGTGTCTATGTTGTGTCGTCCGTGTTATGTAGTCTGTGTCTATTCCGTGTCATAGGCCTTTGTTACATCTTGACGCTTTACAGGCACTATTTTGTGTCATATAGGCAGTATTTTACTCACATTCCTTCCCAGATATAGCGTTTTCTGGCATCTTTACATTTTTACTCTTTGAGACAGGAAGGATTACAAGATTTTCTCATCCATCTTCCTTCTCACTACCAGCTTTGGTAGTGCTTTTTTTTCCATGCCATTATCTTGGACTTCTAGAGGGAGCGTCTTACACCCTCCTCAAGTGACTGCAGTTGTTCTGTAGGTTCCATCTTCTCAAAGGGTATGGGGCCCAACAATTAATCTTCCACAGAGTTATCTCAAGTCTTGGCTTATATTGCGTGTACCTATGTTGGCTTATATTGTGTGTACCTATATTGCATGTACCTTTGTTGGCTTATATTGTATGTGCCTATATTGCGTGTACCTGTGTTGGCTTATATTGTATAGGCTTATATTGTATATACTTATATTGTGTGTACCTGTGTTGGCTTATATTGTATATCCTTATATTGTATATGCTTATATTGTGTGTACCTGTGTTGGCCTATATTCTATAGGCTTATATTGTATATCCTTATATTGTATATGCTTATATTGTGTGTACCTGTGTTGGCTTATATTCTATAGGCTTATATTGTATATCCTTATATTGTATATGCTTATATTGCGTGTACCTGTGTCGGCTTATATTGTATATGCTTACACTGTATGTACACTTGCACTGTATGCGTTTGCTTATATTGTATGTACTTATATTATACCACTTATGATTGGAGCTGCCCTGCCCTGGCATGTAGTCATAGTTAGGTAGAACAGTTGTAAAAACTTTACTGTTCATCTGTCTTTTATGGGATTTTGGGTAGAAAATTTATTGGTCCAGAGCGGGGAAAGTTCCTAGCTGTCGGCCACTCGTTGACCACTTCCTGTCATCTCACAGGTCCTCGAGGCTACCGATTTCCCCAGAATCTACCATTCGACGTCAAGGAGCGGCAGCCAGAAGACGCATCGAAGCACGTTCTTCAGCGTCTCGAGTAAGGGCCATAGCGAGCCTGTAAGCAGGAAGAGCGTGTGAGTGTGTGTGAGAGCACATGACTGTGTGTGTCTGTGTCTACTTGTCTCTGTGTGTGTGAGTACATGCTGACTAGTTTTAACCTTGTGTATGTGACTTTTGCTTTTCAGGTTTTGTAATTCATTTTTAAATTTAGAATAAAAAATCCCCAGCTGGGGTTTTTTTTTTTTTTTCCCCCCCGGCTGGGTTTTTTTTTCCCTGGGTCCCGGTCGGTCTGAGAGGCGACGTTCATCGCCAAAGTTTGGGCACAGACCATCCAGGGACCGGGGTTTTCGTCAGGCAGGAGGATTTTTTTGGAGGCTCCCGGGAACCGCGTTCCCGAGGAGCGGCGTGAATGCGTGCTGGGGGTTAGCAGAGAGGTTGAGGTGTGAGTCAGTGTGGGTTTGTGTGTAAGCTGAAGGAAGTGTGTGTGTGTTGAAGGGTTCTAGGGTTGTAACCTTGTATGACTTTTGCTTTTCAGGTTTTTCAACTAATTTTTAAATTTAGAATAAAAAATCCCCAGCCGGGGGGTTTTTTTTTTTTCCCCCCGGCTGGGTTTTTTTTTTCCCGGGTCCCGGTCGGTCTGCGAGGCAACATTCATCACCAAAGTTTGGGCGCAGACCGTCCAGGGACCGGGGTTTTCGTCAGGCAGGGGGATTTTTTGGAGGCTCCCGGGAACCACGTTCCCGAGGCGCGGTGCGAATGTGTGCCGGGGGTTAGCAGAGAGGTTGAGGTGTGAGCGAGGGTGGGTTTGTGTGTAAGCTGAAGGAGGTGTGTGTGTATGTGTGTGTTGAAGGGTTGTAACCTTGTATGACTTTTGCTTTTCAGGTTTTTCAACTAATTTTTAAATTTAGAATAAAAAATCCCCAGCTGGGGGGTTTTTTTTTTTTCCCCCCGGCTGGGTTTTTTTTTCCCGGGTCCCGGTCGGTCTGTGAGGCAACATTCATCACCAAAGTTTGGGTGCAGACCGTCCAGGGACCGGGGTTTTCGTCAGGCAGGAGGATTTTTTTGGAGGCTCCCGGGAACCGTGTTCCCGAGGCGCGGTGCAAATGCGTGCCGGGGGTTAGCAGAGCAGTTGAGGTGTGAGTCAGTGTGGGTTTGTGTGTAAGCTGAAGGAAGTGTGTGTGTGTTGAAGGGTTCTAGGGTTGTAACCTTGTATGACTTTTGCTTTTCAGGTTTTTCAACTAATTTTTAAATTTAGAATAAAAAATCCCCAGCCGGGGGGTTTTTTTTTTTTTCCCCCCGGCTGGGTTTTTTTTTTCCCGGGTCCCGGTCGGTCTGCGAGGCAACATTCATCACCAAAGTTTGGGCGCAGACCGTCCAGGGACCGGGGTTTTCGTCAGGCAGGAGGATTTTTTGGAGGCTCCCGGGAACCATGTTCCTGAGGACCAATGATTGCTGGGGAGTAATTTAGCAGTTGTGATGGCAGTGATGGTGAGTTTGTGTGTAAGCTGAAGGGGGTGTTAATGGGAGATGAGTGCTGTTTTCTGTGTGCTTTTGTTGTTTTGGGTTTCCTGTAACGATAAATCAACATCTAATGAAAATAGAAAAAGGTTATTGCTTTGTGTTAGTATGGGTATTGCTCTGTATTGCATTTGCATTACCTGCTGCATTTTGCTGTGCTGCTCTGTATTGCTGCTCTGTATTGCTGCTCTGTATTGCTGCTCTGTATTGCTGCTCTGTATTGCTGCTCTGTATTGCTGCTCTGTATTGCTGCTCTGTATTGCATTTGCATTAACTGCTGCATTTTGCTGTATTGCTCTATATGTAAATTAGACTTTTACCAGTGTGTCTGTGCATTCTATCTATCTGCACTTGCATTTGTATACACTGTTTCCATGTAATTTGCTGATGTATAAATAAAAGCATTCTTTTAATAAAGTTGAGTCACCCTTAATAAAGATACCCCCTGCCCTTCCTTCCCCCACCGTGGCTCCTGTCTTTTTTTGGTGTGGTTCTGTCATTTCTTTCCACTGTATTTCTTCCTTTTGCTCCTCACTTTACTGTTCTATTTCTAACTTAACTTCCATCTATCTCTAACCCCTTGTTTCTGTTTTCTTTATCACTGTCAATCTCAATCTCAGTCTTCTTGCTTCTTTTTCTCTCTGTGTTCTCCTTTTCCTTGGTTTGTGTTTTTTTTGCTCTTAGTCTTTTCCTTTTTCACCCCACTCCTAAGTTTTCACTCTCACTCTAATCCTAACCACTTTCCTTTTCCTCAACTCCTGTCCTTCTTCAGTTCTCCCACCCTCCTTTTCCTGTCTCACTCTGTCTTTCTGTCTTCCTGTTTTATTTTCTTCTCTGTCTTTTCCTCTCTGTCTCCTCTCCTTCTGTCTTGTCTGTCTTCTCCCTATGTCTCTGTTCTCTCCTCCTCTCTTCTTTCTGTCTTTGTCCCTGTTCTCCTCCTCTTCTCTCTCTGTCTTTTCTCCTCTCCCTCTATTTTTTCCAACTCTTTGCTTCTCTCTCTTCTCTTTGCTTGTCTTTTCTCTCTCTCTTCTCTTTGCTTCTCTCTCCTTCTCTCCCCCCCTCCTCTCTCTCCTTCCCTCTTCTGTCTCTCTCTAACTTTGTTTTCCTTTCTAGGTTTAGATTAAAAAAGCAGCAGTAAAAACTTTCAGGGCTCCCTGGGAGTAAAAAAAAAAAAGAAAAAAAAAAAATTAAAAGACAAGCTATTTACTCCCCGGGAGCCTGAAATTTCCTACTGCTGCACCAGACATATAGTTTTTCTTCTTTTTACTATATACAGTATATAGGGAACCCCCACCTGTCAGCAATTAATACTAATCACTAGTCCCCACCCACATACACACCCCTCCCATGCTGCCCCCACCCCTACATCCCACACACCCCACCCCCGTGGCCACCCCCCCTCACCAGACCCGCCCCCCGCAATCCAGCACCCCGCCCCGTGCCATTCACATATAGATCATGCAGCCACAGCGCCACCTGCTGTTTACTCGCGAGTACTGCACTCACAGCGCCACCTGGTGTCTGCCGGCCGGTACTACATGCACAGCGCCACCTACTGCTTGCCGGCCGGTACTGCACGCACAGCGCCACCTACTGCTTGCCGGCCGGTACTGCACGCACAGCGCCACCTACTGCTTGCCCGGCCGGGTACTGCACGCACAGCGCCACCTACTGCTTGCCGGCCGGTACTGCATGCAACAGCGCCACCTGCTGCTTGCCGGCCGGTACTGCATGCACAGCGCCCCCTGCTGCCCGCACACCGGTACTACACTCACAGCGCCCCCTGCTGCCCACTCCCCAGTACTGCACGCACAGCGCCCCCTGCCACTCTCCCCGCGGTACTGCACCCCGCGGCGCGCCCCCGATGACGTCACCAGCGCGACACGCCCCAGAAAGGACCCCCACTGCACAGGCGTCCCCAGCAATCGCCCCGACCGAAACGGCACCACCCACCCCACGCCCCCCAGACCCCCACGCGCCCCGCCGCCGGCCCCGCACGAACCGGAACGCCATTCCGGCCCCACGAAACCCGCGAAAACCGCGCAAAACCCGCCCGAAACCCCGAAAAAAAATCCCGGTCCCCGGCGGCCGCCATTTTGCCGCAAATGACGTCACCCGGCCCGCCGCCATATTGCCTGCCGTACCACGTGACCCACCCCTCGCGGCCGCCATCTTGCCCCCCCGCACCACGTGACCCCCCCGCGGGCCGCCATTTTGCTGCCGTAAATGACGTCACCCCCCCGCGGCCGCCATCTTGCCGTAAATGACGTCACAGAGCACTCGCCGCCATCTTGTCTCTCAGGTCACGTGACCCCTGGCGGCCGCCATCTTGGCTCCCATACCACGTGACCCTCTGGGCGCCGCCATGTTGTACGACACCACGTGACCCCATGGGCGCCGCCATCTTGGATGACATCACCCCGCCCGCCATCTTGGTTTCCGACCACGTGACCACCGCCATCTTGGTCCCCGGTCACATGACTCCATGGGCGCCGCCATATTAGATCCCCGGTCACGTGACCCCATGGGCGCCGCCATCTTGTATGACATCACAGGGTCCGCCATCTTGGTCCCCATCACGTGACCACATGGAGGCGGCCATCTTGGTTCCCGGACCACATGACCCCCTGGGCGCCGCCATATTGGACGCCACCACGTGACCGTATGGGCGCCGCCATCTTGATGAGTCATCACGACGTCACGGCGGCCGCCATCTTGGTCCCCGATCACGTGACCCCCTGGGCGCCGCCATCTTGTTGCCGTAAATGCCGTCACCCCCCTACGGCCGCCACGTTGCCGTAAATGACGTCACCGGCCGCCATCTTGCCTGCCGTACCACGTGACCCCCCTCGCGGCCGCCATCTTGCTGCCGTAAATGACGTCACCCCCTACAGCCACCACCTTGCCGTAAATGACGTCACCGGCCGCCATCTTGCCATAAATGACGTCACAGAGCACTCGCCGCCATCTTGGCCGTCGAGTCACGTGACCCCCGCCCGCCGCCATCTTGGTCACCAGTCACGTGACCCCATGGAGGCCGCCATCTTGGCTCTGTACCACGTGACCATATGGGCACCGCCATCTTGATGAGTCATCATGACGTCACCACGGGTTAGGGTTAGGGTTAGGGTTAGGGTTAGGGTTAGGGTTAGG
Source organism: Agelaius tricolor (assembly GCF_023055355.1). Taxonomy (NCBI): domain Eukaryota; kingdom Metazoa; phylum Chordata; class Aves; order Passeriformes; family Icteridae; genus Agelaius; species Agelaius tricolor. Next base: position 19,050,555 of record NW_027269278.1, read on the forward strand.
GTTAGGGTTAGGGTTAGGGTTAGGGTTAGGGTTAGGGTTAGGGTTAGGGTTAGGGTTAGGGTTAGGGTTAGGGTTAGGGTTAGGGTTAGGGTTAGGGTTAGGGTTAGGGTTAGGGTTAGGGTTAGGGTTAGGGTTAGGGTTAGGGTTAGGGTTAGGGTTAGGGTTAGGGTTAGGGTTAGGGTTAGGGTTAGGGTTAGGGTTAGGGTTAGGGTTAGGGTTAGGGTTAGGGTTAGGGTTAGGGTTAGGGTTAGGGTTAGGGTTAGGGTTAGGGTTAGGGTTAGGGTTAGGGTTAGGGTTAGGGTTAGGGTTAGGGTTAGGGTTAGGGTTAGGGTTAGGGTTAGGGTTAGGGTTAGGGTTAGGGTTAGGGTTAGGGTTAGGGTTAGGGTTAGGGTTAGGGTTAGGGTTAGGGTTAGGGTTAGGGTTAGGGTTAGGGTTAGGGTTAGGGTTAGGGTTAGGGTTAGGGTTAGGGTTAGGGTTAGGGTTAGGGTTAGGGTTAGGGTTAGGGTTAGGGTTAGGGTTAGGGTTAGGGTTAGGGTTAGGGTTAGGGTTAGGGTTAGGGTTAGGGTTAGGGTTAGGGTTAGGGTTAGGGTTAGGGTTAGGGTTAGGGTTAGGGTTAGGGTTAGGGTTAGGGTTAGGGTTAGGGTTAGGGTTAGGGTTAGGGTTAGGGTTAGGGTTAGGGTTAGGGTTAGGGTTAGGGTTAGGGTTAGGGTTAGGGTTAGGGTTAGGGTTAGGGTTAGGGTTAGGGTTAGGGTTAGGGTTAGGGTTAGGGTTAGGGTTAGGGTTAGGGTTAGGGTTAGGGTTAGGGTTAGGGTTAGGGTTAGGGTTAGGGTTAGGGTTAGGGTTAGGGTTAGGGTTAGGGTTAGGGTTAGGGTTAGGGTTAGGGTTAGGGTTAGGGTTAGGGTTAGGGTTAGGGTTAGGGTTAGGGTTAGGGTTAGGGTTAGGGTTAGGGTTAGGGTTAGGGTTAGGGTTAGGGTTAGGGTTAGGGTTAGGGTTAGGGTTAGGGTTAGGGTTAGGGTTAGGGTTAGGGTTAGGGTTAGGGTTAGGGTTAGGGTTAGGGTTAGGGTTAGGGTTAGGGTTAGGGTTAGGGTTAGGGTTAGGGTTAGGGTTAGGGTTAGGGTTAGGGTTAGGGTTAGGGTTAGGGTTAGGGTTAGGGTTAGGGTTAGGGTTAGGGTTAGGGTTAGGGTTAGGGTTAGGGTTAGGGTTAGGGTTAGGGTTAGGGTTAGGGTTAGGGTTAGGGTTAGGGTTAGGGTTAGGGTTAGGGTTAGGGTTAGGGTTAGGGTTAGGGTTAGGGTTAGGGTTAGGGTTAGGGTTAGGGTTAGGGTTAGGGTTAGGGTTAGGGTTAGGGTTAGGGTTAGGGTTAGGGTTAGGGTTAGGGTTAGGGTTAGGGTTAGGGTTAGGGTTAGGGTTAGGGTTAGGGTTAGGGTTAGGGTTAGGGTTAGGGTTAGGGTTAGGGTTAGGGTTAGGGTTAGGGTTAGGGTTAGGGTTAGGGTTAGGGTTAGGGTTAGGGTTAGGGTTAGGGTTAGGGTTAGGGTTAGGGTTAGGGTTAGGGTTAGGGTTAGGGTTAGGGTTAGGGTTAGGGTTAGGGTTAGGGTTAGGGTTAGGGTTAGGGTTAGGGTTAGGGTTAGGGTTAGGGTTAGGGTTAGGGTTAGGGTTAGGGTTAGGGTTAGGGTTAGGGTTAGGGTTAGGGTTAGGGTTAGGGTTAGGGTTAGGGTTAGGGTTAGGGTTAGGGTTAGGGTTAGGGTTAGGGTTAGGGTTAGGGTTAGGGTTAGGGTTAGGGTTAGGGTTAGGGTTAGGGTTAGGGTTAGGGTTAGGGTTAGGGTTAGGGTTAGGGTTAGGGTTAGGGTTAGGGTTAGGGTTAGGGTTAGGGTTAGGGTTAGGGTTAGGGTTAGGGTTAGGGTTAGGGTTAGGGTTAGGGTTAGGGTTAGGGTTAGGGTTAGGGTTAGGGTTAGGGTTAGGGTTAGGGTTAGGGTTAGGGTTAGGGTTAGGGTTAGGGTTAGGGTTAGGGTTAGGGTTAGGGTTAGGGTTAGGGTTAGGGTTAGGGTTAGGGTTAGGGTTAGGGTTAGGGTTAGGGTTAGGGTTAGGGTTAGGGTTAGGGTTAGGGTTAGGGTTAGGGTTAGGGTTAGGGTTAGGGTTAGGGTTAGGGTTAGGGTTAGGGTTAGGGTTAGGGTTAGGGTTAGGGTTAGGGTTAGGGTTAGGGTTAGGGTTAGGGTTAGGGTTAGGGTTAGGGTTAGGGTTAGGGTTAGGGTTAGGGTTAGGGTTAGGGTTAGGGTTAGGGTTAGGGTTAGGGTTAGGGTTAGGGTTAGGGTTAGGGTTAGGGTTAGGGTTAGGGTTAGGGTTAGGGTTAGGGTTAGGGTTAGGGTTAGGGTTAGGGTTAGGGTTAGGGTTAGGGTTAGGGTTAGGGTTAGGGTTAGGGTTAGGGTTAGGGTTAGGGTTAGGGTTAGGGTTAGGGTTAGGGTTAGGGTTAGGGTTAGGGTTAGGGTTAGGGTTAGGGTTAGGGTTAGGGTTAGGGTTAGGGTTAGGGTTAGGGTTAGGGTTAGGGTTAGGGTTAGGGTTAGGGTTAGGGTTAGGGTTAGGGTTAGGGTTAGGGTTAGGGTTAGGGTTAGGGTTAGGGTTAGGGTTAGGGTTAGGGTTAGGGTTAGGGTTAGGGTTAGGGTTAGGGTTAGGGTTAGGGTTAGGGTTAGGGTTAGGGTTAGGGTTAGGGTTAGGGTTAGGGTTAGGGTTAGGGTTAGGGTTAGGGTTAGGGTTAGGGTTAGGGTTAGGGTTAGGGTTAGGGTTAGGGTTAGGGTTAGGGTTAGGGTTAGGGTTAGGGTTAGGGTTAGGGTTAGGGTTAGGGTTAGGGTTAGGGTTAGGGTTAGGGTTAGGGTTAGGGTTAGGGTTAGGGTTAGGGTTAGGGTTAGGGTTAGGGTTAGGGTTAGGGTTAGGGTTAGGGTTAGGGTTAGGGTTAGGGTTAGGGTTAGGGTTAGGGTTAGGGTTAGGGTTAGGGTTAGGGTTAGGGTTAGGGTTAGGGTTAGGGTTAGGGTTAGGGTTAGGGTTAGGGTTAGGGTTAGGGTTAGGGTTAGGGTTAGGGTTAGGGTTAGGGTTAGGGTTAGGGTTAGGGTTAGGGTTAGGGTTAGGGTTAGGGTTAGGGTTAGGGTTAGGGTTAGGGTTAGGGTTAGGGTTAGGGTTAGGGTTAGGGTTAGGGTTAGGGTTAGGGTTAGGGTTAGGGTTAGGGTTAGGGTTAGGGTTAGGGTTAGGGTTAGGGTTAGGGTTAGGGTTAGGGTTAGGGTTAGGGTTAGGGTTAGGGTTAGGGTTAGGGTTAGGGTTAGGGTTAGGGTTAGGGTTAGGGTTAGGGTTAGGGTTAGGGTTAGGGTTAGGGTTAGGGTTAGGGTTAGGGTTAGGGTTAGGGTTAGGGTTAGGGTTAGGGTTAGGGTTAGGGTTAGGGTTAGGGTTAGGGTTAGGGTTAGGGTTAGGGTTAGGGTTAGGGTTAGGGTTAGGGTTAGGGTTAGGGTTAGGGTTAGGGTTAGGGTTAGGGTTAGGGTTAGGGTTAGGGTTAGGGTTAGGGTTAGGGTTAGGGTTAGGGTTAGGGTTAGGGTTAGGGTTAGGGTTAGGGTTAGGGTTAGGGTTAGGGTTAGGGTTAGGGTTAGGGTTAGGGTTAGGGTTAGGGTTAGGGTTAGGGTTAGGGTTAGGGTTAGGGTTAGGGTTAGGGTTAGGGTTAGGGTTAGGGTTAGGGTTAGGGTTAGGGTTAGGGTTAGGGTTAGGGTTAGGGTTAGGGTTAGGGTTAGGGTTAGGGTTAGGGTTAGGGTTAGGGTTAGGGTTAGGGTTAGGGTTAGGGTTAGGGTTAGGGTTAGGGTTAGGGTTAGGGTTAGGGTTAGGGTTAGGGTTAGGGTTAGGGTTAGGGTTAGGGTTAGGGTTAGGGTTAGGGTTAGGGTTAGGGTTAGGGTTAGGGTTAGGGTTAGGGTTAGGGTTAGGGTTAGGGTTAGGGTTAGGGTTAGGGTTAGGGTTAGGGTTAGGGTTAGGGTTAGGGTTAGGGTTAGGGTTAGGGTTAGGGTTAGGGTTAGGGTTAGGGTTAGGGTTAGGGTTAGGGTTAGGGTTAGGGTTAGGGTTAGGGTTAGGGTTAGGGTTAGGGTTAGGGTTAGGGTTAGGGTTAGGGTTAGGGTTAGGGTTAGGGTTAGGGTTAGGGTTAGGGTTAGGGTTAGGGTTAGGGTTAGGGTTAGGGTTAGGGTTAGGGTTAGGGTTAGGGTTAGGGTTAGGGTTAGGGTTAGGGTTAGGGTTAGGGTTAGGGTTAGGGTTAGGGTTAGGGTTAGGGTTAGGGTTAGGGTTAGGGTTAGGGTTAGGGTTAGGGTTAGGGTTAGGGTTAGGGTTAGGGTTAGGGTTAGGGTTAGGGTTAGGGTTAGGGTTAGGGTTAGGGTTAGGGTTAGGGTTAGGGTTAGGGTTAGGGTTAGGGTTAGGGTTAGGGTTAGGGTTAGGGTTAGGGTTAGGGTTAGGGTTAGGGTTAGGGTTAGGGTTAGGGTTAGGGTTAGGGTTAGGGTTAGGGTTAGGGTTAGGGTTAGGGTTAGGGTTAGGGTTAGGGTTAGGGTTAGGGTTAGGGTTAGGGTTAGGGTTAGGGTTAGGGTTAGGGTTAGGGTTAGGGTTAGGGTTAGGGTTAGGGTTAGGGTTAGGGTTAGGGTTAGGGTTAGGGTTAGGGTTAGGGTTAGGGTTAGGGTTAGGGTTAGGGTTAGGGTTAGGGTTAGGGTTAGGGTTAGGGTTAGGGTTAGGGTTAGGGTTAGGGTTAGGGTTAGGGTTAGGGTTAGGGTTAGGGTTAGGGTTAGGGTTAGGGTTAGGGTTAGGGTTAGGGTTAGGGTTAGGGTTAGGGTTAGGGTTAGGGTTAGGGTTAGGGTTAGGGTTAGGGTTAGGGTTAGGGTTAGGGTTAGGGTTAGGGTTAGGGTTAGGGTTAGGGTTAGGGTTAGGGTTAGGGTTAGGGTTAGGGTTAGGGTTAGGGTTAGGGTTAGGGTTAGGGTTAGGGTTAGGGTTAGGGTTAGGGTTAGGGTTAGGGTTAGGGTTAGGGTTAGGGTTAGGGTTAGGGTTAGGGTTAGGGTTAGGGTTAGGGTTAGGGTTAGGGTTAGGGTTAGGGTTAGGGTTAGGGTTAGGGTTAGGGTTAGGGTTAGGGTTAGGGTTAGGGTTAGGGTTAGGGTTAGGGTTAGGGTTAGGGTTAGGGTTAGGGTTAGGGTTAGGGTTAGGGTTAGGGTTAGGGTTAGGGTTAGGGTTAGGGTTAGGGTTAGGGTTAGGGTTAGGGTTAGGGTTAGGGTTAGGGTTAGGGTTAGGGTTAGGGTTAGGGTTAGGGTTAGGGTTAGGGTTAGGGTTAGGGTTAGGGTTAGGGTTAGGGTTAGGGTTAGGGTTAGGGTTAGGGTTAGGGTTAGGGTTAGGGTTAGGGTTAGGGTTAGGGTTAGGGTTAGGGTTAGGGTTAGGGTTAGGGTTAGGGTTAGGGTTAGGGTTAGGGTTAGGGTTAGGGTTAGGGTTAGGGTTAGGGTTAGGGTTAGGGTTAGGGTTAGGGTTAGGGTTAGGGTTAGGGTTAGGGTTAGGGTTAGGGTTAGGGTTAGGGTTAGGGTTAGGGTTAGGGTTAGGGTTAGGGTTAGGGTTAGGGTTAGGGTTAGGGTTAGGGTTAGGGTTAGGGTTAGGGTTAGGGTTAGGGTTAGGGTTAGGGTTAGGGTTAGGGTTAGGGTTAGGGTTAGGGTTAGGGTTAGGGTTAGGGTTAGGGTTAGGGTTAGGGTTAGGGTTAGGGTTAGGGTTAGGGTTAGGGTTAGGGTTAGGGTTAGGGTTAGGGTTAGGGTTAGGGTTAGGGTTAGGGTTAGGGTTAGGGTTAGGGTTAGGGTTAGGGTTAGGGTTAGGGTTAGGGTTAGGGTTAGGGTTAGGGTTAGGGTTAGGGTTAGGGTTAGGGTTAGGGTTAGGGTTAGGGTTAGGGTTAGGGTTAGGGTTAGGGTTAGGGTTAGGGTTAGGGTTAGGGTTAGGGTTAGGGTTAGGGTTAGGGTTAGGGTTAGGGTTAGGGTTAGGGTTAGGGTTAGGGTTAGGGTTAGGGTTAGGGTTAGGGTTAGGGTTAGGGTTAGGGTTAGGGTTAGGGTTAGGGTTAGGGTTAGGGTTAGGGTTAGGGTTAGGGTTAGGGTTAGGGTTAGGGTTAGGGTTAGGGTTAGGGTTAGGGTTAGGGTTAGGGTTAGGGTTAGGGTTAGGGTTAGGGTTAGGGTTAGGGTTAGGGTTAGGGTTAGGGTTAGGGTTAGGGTTAGGGTTAGGGTTAGGGTTAGGGTTAGGGTTAGGGTTAGGGTTAGGGTTAGGGTTAGGGTTAGGGTTAGGGTTAGGGTTAGGGTTAGGGTTAGGGTTAGGGTTAGGGTTAGGGTTAGGGTTAGGGTTAGGGTTAGGGTTAGGGTTAGGGTTAGGGTTAGGGTTAGGGTTAGGGTTAGGGTTAGGGTTAGGGTTAGGGTTAGGGTTAGGGTTAGGGTTAGGGTTAGGGTTAGGGTTAGGGTTAGGGTTAGGGTTAGGGTTAGGGTTAGGGTTAGGGTTAGGGTTAGGGTTAGGGTTAGGGTTAGGGTTAGGGTTAGGGTTAGGGTTAGGGTTAGGGTTAGGGTTAGGGTTAGGGTTAGGGTTAGGGTTAGGGTTAGGGTTAGGGTTAGGGTTAGGGTTAGGGTTAGGGTTAGGGTTAGGGTTAGGGTTAGGGTTAGGGTTAGGGTTAGGGTTAGGGTTAGGGTTAGGGTTAGGGTTAGGGTTAGGGTTAGGGTTAGGGTTAGGGTTAGGGTTAGGGTTAGGGTTAGGGTTAGGGTTAGGGTTAGGGTTAGGGTTAGGGTTAGGGTTAGGGTTAGGGTTAGGGTTAGGGTTAGGGTTAGGGTTAGGGTTAGGGTTAGGGTTAGGGTTAGGGTTAGGGTTAGGGTTAGGGTTAGGGTTAGGGTTAGGGTTAGGGTTAGGGTTAGGGTTAGGGTTAGGGTTAGGGTTAGGGTTAGGGTTAGGGTTAGGGTTAGGGTTAGGGTTAGGGTTAGGGTTAGGGTTAGGGTTAGGGTTAGGGTTAGGGTTAGGGTTAGGGTTAGGGTTAGGGTTAGGGTTAGGGTTAGGGTTAGGGTTAGGGTTAGGGTTAGGGTTAGGGTTAGGGTTAGGGTTAGGGTTAGGGTTAGGGTTAGGGTTAGGGTTAGGGTTAGGGTTAGGGTTAGGGTTAGGGTTAGGGTTAGGGTTAGGGTTAGGGTTAGGGTTAGGGTTAGGGTTAGGGTTAGGGTTAGGGTTAGGGTTAGGGTTAGGGTTAGGGTTAGGGTTAGGGTTAGGGTTAGGGTTAGGGTTAGGGTTAGGGTTAGGGTTAGGGTTAGGGTTAGGGTTAGGGTTAGGGTTAGGGTTAGGGTTAGGGTTAGGGTTAGGGTTAGGGTTAGGGTTAGGGTTAGGGTTAGGGTTAGGGTTAGGGTTAGGGTTAGGGTTAGGGTTAGGGTTAGGGTTAGGGTTAGGGTTAGGGTTAGGGTTAGGGTTAGGGTTAGGGTTAGGGTTAGGGTTAGGGTTAGGGTTAGGGTTAGGGTTAGGGTTAGGGTTAGGGTTAGGGTTAGGGTTAGGGTTAGGGTTAGGGTTAGGGTTAGGGTTAGGGTTAGGGTTAGGGTTAGGGTTAGGGTTAGGGTTAGGGTTAGGGTTAGGGTTAGGGTTAGGGTTAGGGTTAGGGTTAGGGTTAGGGTTAGGGTTAGGGTTAGGGTTAGGGTTAGGGTTAGGGTTAGGGTTAGGGTTAGGGTTAGGGTTAGGGTTAGGGTTAGGGTTAGGGTTAGGGTTAGGGTTAGGGTTAGGGTTAGGGTTAGGGTTAGGGTTAGGGTTAGGGTTAGGGTTAGGGTTAGGGTTAGGGTTAGGGTTAGGGTTAGGGTTAGGGTTAGGGTTAGGGTTAGGGTTAGGGTTAGGGTTAGGGTTAGGGTTAGGGTTAGGGTTAGGGTTAGGGTTAGGGTTAGGGTTAGGGTTAGGGTTAGGGTTAGGGTTAGGGTTAGGGTTAGGGTTAGGGTTAGGGTTAGGGTTAGGGTTAGGGTTAGGGTTAGGGTTAGGGTTAGGGTTAGGGTTAGGGTTAGGGTTAGGGTTAGGGTTAGGGTTAGGGTTAGGGTTAGGGTTAGGGTTAGGGTTAGGGTTAGGGTTAGGGTTAGGGTTAGGGTTAGGGTTAGGGTTAGGGTTAGGGTTAGGGTTAGGGTTAGGGTTAGGGTTAGGGTTAGGGTTAGGGTTAGGGTTAGGGTTAGGGTTAGGGTTAGGGTTAGGGTTAGGGTTAGGGTTAGGGTTAGGGTTAGGGTTAGGGTTAGGGTTAGGGTTAGGGTTAGGGTTAGGGTTAGGGTTAGGGTTAGGGTTAGGGTTAGGGTTAGGGTTAGGGTTAGGGTTAGGGTTAGGGTTAGGGTTAGGGTTAGGGTTAGGGTTAGGGTTAGGGTTAGGGTTAGGGTTAGGGTTAGGGTTAGGGTTAGGGTTAGGGTTAGGGTTAGGGTTAGGGTTAGGGTTAGGGTTAGGGTTAGGGTTAGGGTTAGGGTTAGGGTTAGGGTTAGGGTTAGGGTTAGGGTTAGGGTTAGGGTTAGGGTTAGGGTTAGGGTTAGGGTTAGGGTTAGGGTTAGGGTTAGGGTTAGGGTTAGGGTTAGGGTTAGGGTTAGGGTTAGGGTTAGGGTTAGGGTTAGGGTTAGGGTTAGGGTTAGGGTTAGGGTTAGGGTTAGGGTTAGGGTTAGGGTTAGGGTTAGGGTTAGGGTTAGGGTTAGGGTTAGGGTTAGGGTTAGGGTTAGGGTTAGGGTTAGGGTTAGGGTTAGGGTTAGGGTTAGGGTTAGGGTTAGGGTTAGGGTTAGGGTTAGGGTTAGGGTTAGGGTTAGGGTTAGGGTTAGGGTTAGGGTTAGGGTTAGGGTTAGGGTTAGGGTTAGGGTTAGGGTTAGGGTTAGGGTTAGGGTTAGGGTTAGGGTTAGGGTTAGGGTTAGGGTTAGGGTTAGGGTTAGGGTTAGGGTTAGGGTTAGGGTTAGGGTTAGGGTTAGGGTTAGGGTTAGGGTTAGGGTTAGGGTTAGGGTTAGGGTTAGGGTTAGGGTTAGGGTTAGGGTTAGGGTTAGGGTTAGGGTTAGGGTTAGGGTTAGGGTTAGGGTTAGGGTTAGGGTTAGGGTTAGGGTTAGGGTTAGGGTTAGGGTTAGGGTTAGGGTTAGGGTTAGGGTTAGGGTTAGGGTTAGGGTTAGGGTTAGGGTTAGGGTTAGGGTTAGGGTTAGGGTTAGGGTTAGGGTTAGGGTTAGGGTTAGGGTTAGGGTTAGGGTTAGGGTTAGGGTTAGGGTTAGGGTTAGGGTTAGGGTTAGGGTTAGGGTTAGGGTTAGGGTTAGGGTTAGGGTTAGGGTTAGGGTTAGGGTTAGGGTTAGGGTTAGGGTTAGGGTTAGGGTTAGGGTTAGGGTTAGGGTTAGGGTTAGGGTTAGGGTTAGGGTTAGGGTTAGGGTTAGGGTTAGGGTTAGGGTTAGGGTTAGGGTTAGGGTTAGGGTTAGGGTTAGGGTTAGGGTTAGGGTTAGGGTTAGGGTTAGGGTTAGGGTTAGGGTTAGGGTTAGGGTTAGGGTTAGGGTTAGGGTTAGGGTTAGGGTTAGGGTTAGGGTTAGGGTTAGGGTTAGGGTTAGGGTTAGGGTTAGGGTTAGGGTTAGGGTTAGGGTTAGGGTTAGGGTTAGGGTTAGGGTTAGGGTTAGGGTTAGGGTTAGGGTTAGGGTTAGGGTTAGGGTTAGGGTTAGGGTTAGGGTTAGGGTTAGGGTTAGGGTTAGGGTTAGGGTTAGGGTTAGGGTTAGGGTTAGGGTTAGGGTTAGGGTTAGGGTTAGGGTTAGGGTTAGGGTTAGGGTTAGGGTTAGGGTTAGGGTTAGGGTTAGGGTTAGGGTTAGGGTTAGGGTTAGGGTTAGGGTTAGGGTTAGGGTTAGGGTTAGGGTTAGGGTTAGGGTTAGGGTTAGGGTTAGGGTTAGGGTTAGGGTTAGGGTTAGGGTTAGGGTTAGGGTTAGGGTTAGGGTTAGGGTTAGGGTTAGGGTTAGGGTTAGGGTTAGGGTTAGGGTTAGGGTTAGGGTTAGGGTTAGGGTTAGGGTTAGGGTTAGGGTTAGGGTTAGGGTTAGGGTTAGGGTTAGGGTTAGGGTTAGGGTTAGGGTTAGGGTTAGGGTTAGGGTTAGGGTTAGGGTTAGGGTTAGGGTTAGGGTTAGGGTTAGGGTTAGGGTTAGGGTTAGGGTTAGGGTTAGGGTTAGGGTTAGGGTTAGGGTTAGGGTTAGGGTTAGGGTTAGGGTTAGGGTTAGGGTTAGGGTTAGGGTTAGGGTTAGGGTTAGGGTTAGGGTTAGGGTTAGGGTTAGGGTTAGGGTTAGGGTTAGGGTTAGGGTTAGGGTTAGGGTTAGGGTTAGGGTTAGGGTTAGGGTTAGGGTTAGGGTTAGGGTTAGGGTTAGGGTTAGGGTTAGGGTTAGGGTTAGGGTTAGGGTTAGGGTTAGGGTTAGGGTTAGGGTTAGGGTTAGGGTTAGGGTTAGGGTTAGGGTTAGGGTTAGGGTTAGGGTTAGGGTTAGGGTTAGGGTTAGGGTTAGGGTTAGGGTTAGGGTTAGGGTTAGGGTTAGGGTTAGGGTTAGGGTTAGGGTTAGGGTTAGGGTTAGGGTTAGGGTTAGGGTTAGGGTTAGGGTTAGGGTTAGGGTTAGGGTTAGGGTTAGGGTTAGGGTTAGGGTTAGGGTTAGGGTTAGGGTTAGGGTTAGGGTTAGGGTTAGGGTTAGGGTTAGGGTTAGGGTTAGGGTTAGGGTTAGGGTTAGGGTTAGGGTTAGGGTTAGGGTTAGGGTTAGGGTTAGGGTTAGGGTTAGGGTTAGGGTTAGGGTTAGGGTTAGGGTTAGGGTTAGGGTTAGGGTTAGGGTTAGGGTTAGGGTTAGGGTTAGGGTTAGGGTTAGGGTTAGGGTTAGGGTTAGGGTTAGGGTTAGGGTTAGGGTTAGGGTTAGGGTTAGGGTTAGGGTTAGGGTTAGGGTTAGGGTTAGGGTTAGGGTTAGGGTTAGGGTTAGGGTTAGGGTTAGGGTTAGGGTTAGGGTTAGGGTTAGGGTTAGGGTTAGGGTTAGGGTTAGGGTTAGGGTTAGGGTTAGGGTTAGGGTTAGGGTTAGGGTTAGGGTTAGGGTTAGGGTTAGGGTTAGGGTTAGGGTTAGGGTTAGGGTTAGGGTTAGGGTTAGGGTT